>NW_006784347.1:71434-116853 GCF_000442215.2 Lipotes vexillifer
CCTGCTGAATCCTCTGTCCTTTTCTAACCATGGGAAGTGCTATTAAGGCCATTTGGGATGCTTGTTTAAAAAACCATATTGCTGTGTCCCACACTCACTGTTTTTCTTTTTTTTTTTTAAGTGTGATTTTTAGCATATTCACAGAGTTGTGCGACCACCCTACTAATTGTTCATCACCCCCAAAAGAAACCCTGGATCCATGAGCATCCAGTGCCTGTTCCTCCCTTCCCCATGGCCCCCCTGGCCACCACTAATTTACTTCCTATTTCTATGGATTCACCTGTTCTGGGCAAGTGAGGGGCCTGGGGAGCTGGTGGGTGCTTTGGGAAGTGCTGAGGTGCTGTCACAGGCCTGAACACAGCTTCAGTCCTGAGGCATCTGCCTGATGACAGATGAGGCAGAGCCCCAGGGAAAAGACTGCCCCAGAGTTAGGTGACTGGAATTTATTACCTTGAGAGAGAAAGAGGTGCTTCTAATAATTATGCAGGGACATGGGGCATAAAAGGGGATGTATGGTTGCCCTATCAATCAGAATGGCGAGAGCTCTGAATCTGGAATCAAAGGCCAAGGCTGAAATTCGAGCTCTGCTTGTTCACTAGCTGGATTCAACTGGACTCAACCTCTGACTCCCAGTTTCCTTGCCTGGAAAGGAAGTTCCCAGGCTTACCTGGGGTACAGCTCTGTGTGAATACCAAGAATATGGGGGTAATGGTGGGGAGGTCCAGAGTCAATTCTATATATTGTGGGTCATGTAATTTGATCTATTTAAAATGCCTTAACAGGGCTGAGAATATTTGCATGTGAGTTTCTGAAGACAGGTAGCTTTATACTCCTGTGGAGGTAGATTTCAAGTGAAAGGAAGCATGACATCTTGAAGTGACCTGAGTCCTTTGTCCACGGGTATCTGGAGGTTGTCAAACAGTACACAGAAAATCTAACAATGTGCTCTGAGGACCCTTTTTTCTTTTGAAATTTTTGATATTCTTTTCACCCTTTCTGGCAGCAACCTTACTGAGATACATTTCCATAAAGTTCCCCCATTACACTTCGCTGGTTTTATTCTATAGTATCCTCCCAGATTTGTACAACCATCACTGCAGTCAATTTTAGAACATTTTTATCACCTTGAAATGCAACCCTGCAGCCTGTAGCAGTCACTCCCCATTTCTTTCGTACCTCTCGGCCCTAGGCCATTACTAACCACTGGTCTCCGTTCTATCTAGATTTGGTGGGGACCCTTTATTTATTTATTTATTTATTTATTTATTTAGCAGTACGCGGGCCTCTCACTGCTGTGGCCTCTCCCGTTGGGGAGCACAGGCTCCGGACGCGCAGGCTCAGCGGCCATGGCTCACGGGCCCAGCCACTCTGCAGCATGTTAGATCTTCCCGGACAGGGCACGAACCCGTGTTCCCTAGCATCGGCAGGTGGACTCTCAACCACTGCGCCACAAGGGAAGCCCGGTGGGGACACTTTTTAAACTTTGCTTTTTACCACCAAGTGAACTTGGAGGAGTACCACAGTAAGAACTTTTCTCCTATTTTGATTTTCATTCTTTTACTCTAATGCACAGCATGGGAAGGCTTCTAGGAGGATGCTGTGACTAACACGCAAGCCTTGGAGGGACCCCTGAACTAGGTGACTTCCAAGGTGTGTCCAAATCCTTAGACCAGCTACTAATTTGGTCAGTAAATAGCTTGCTGCAGCTCATTGCCACTAGGTGGTGCTGCTGCGCCACCCCACTGACACGCAGCCCTTGCCGGGGTGGGTCACCGGGGTTCCCAAGTGTGGGAGAATCCATCCTCTTGCCTGGACACCAAGAGTGACCCAGAAAACTACAGCCAGGTATATGCCTGGAAGAGAAAGACAAAGTAGGCACCCAGAGCACCCAGGAATTGACTGCCAATAATTATAAAGGTGGCCCCGACAATTGTAATCGTGAAGCAGTAATCTCTGCTATTTACTGAGCATACTGGGTACTCTTCTAGGCACTTTGCACACATCATGTCTAATCATCACACCCAGCAAGGCACTTGTATTATATCTGCTTTGCAAAGGGGAAAACCAAGGTTCAAGGATACAAAGTGATTTGCTGGTGGCCACATGATCATGATTCAAATGCAGGTCTGGGGTACCAGGGCCCATGTCCTTCCAGTACATACTACTGCCGTGGGCTCTGGCCTCCAGAAGTTGCCAGAGGTGGAGGGAAGGCAGCAAAAGTGCCCAGTGGAGACGTCTGGGGAGCGACACAGCAGCACGCACAGATCTGTGTCAGCTGACACGCCAGGGGAATGAACAGTGGATGAAGGGGAAGAGCCAGGGCACAGACATGCGCTAAGGCCAGTGGAGACCTGGACCTACCCTGGATGCTGATAATGTTCTTGGGAAGCAAAAGTGATAATCACAGTGTTCTAAAACTGGATTGTGGCGATGGTTGTATAACTATAAATTTACTAAGAACCATCAAATTGTTTGCTTACCGTGGGTGAATTGTATGATATATGAATATTCAGAAAAGCTGTATGAAGTTTATAATCAGGAAACCAATAGCGATGAGGGTGCCAACTTGGCAGGTCTCAGCAGTGCTGTAGGCACTTTGAGAAGAGAGGGAGAGTAGCATCTCAGAGTAGAAAGCCTGAGCAATGGCTGTCCAGCATCTGCTTGAACACTTTCGGTGTCAGGGAGCTTAGTACCTCATAAAGCAGCCCATTCTAGTTTGAGGTAACTCTCTCTAATCCTTAGAAAGTTGAAATCTATCTCTTAGCCTGTTGTGCAGAATAAACCTCTTTGCTTTGCCATATACCATCTCTCTCAGCGCTTGAGGACAGTCGTTGCATTCCCCCCAAGTCATTTTTATCCTGTATAGAAGTCCCCAAGGTTTTTCAGAGGACAAGATTTCCAGCCTCTCCCGTTCTCCTAGTGGCTCTCTCTGCCATACTTGCTTTGATCTGTCAGCATCCTTCCTAAAATGCGGGGCCAGTGGTGGGCCCGAAATTCTGCAGATGCCAGCCCAGTACTATGGTTAACAGATTGGATCCTAGAGTTAAGGCTCTCTGGATTCAAATCCTCACTCCACTACAGGCCAGCTGTATGACCATGGTTAAAAGTACAAACTTCTCTGAGCCTCAATGTCTCCGTCTGAATTATTGTCAGGGTGGTGCTGGCTCTCATTTTCTCAGGGGTTCTGCTGTCCAACCCCTTTAGGTGGGCTTGACCTGGCTTGGTGATGGCTAGAGTAAAGGACAGCAATCCAAAATAGCAAGCTGTCACAACTGCTAATCAGCCCAGTGGATACACACAAACCAATAGTGGAAGGGGATCTGCCATCTCTGCCTACAGGGCTTTCCTCCCAAGGAGCTCTGGTCCCTGGTAGAGGGGGTGTGGCGATGGGGAAGGAGTGGCAACCAACATCAGCTGATGGGCCTGACTCAGACGCTCAAGGAGTTACTTCCTTACATATTTGTAACTCCCTTGTTTTTCTTTCCTCGACATTTTTATTTGAAAATTTTCAAACATACAGTTGAAAGCAGGATTTAAAAAACCCTCACCTAGATGCAACAATTGTTCACTTTGTCCCATTGGTTCTTTAGATCTCTGTTTATATACACTTCTTTTGCTGATTCATTTGAAAATAACATGCAAACACCACGACTCTTTACCCCTAAAAATTTCAGCCCAGATCTCCTAAACGTGAAGATATTCTGAACATAAACACACGACAATTATCACACCTGAGAAAAGCTGTACTCATTTCGTATATTTAAATTTCCTCAATTGTCTACCAGTTGTCATTTATAGCAGGTTGTGTTTTTTTTTCCAAACCAGAATCCAATCAAGTTTTATCCATTACGTTTTTTTTTTTTTTTAATTTTTATTTATTTATTTATTTTTGGCTGCACTGGGTCTTCGTTGCTGCGCGTGGGCTTTCTCTAGTTGTCGCGAGCGGGGGGCTCTTCTTCGTTGGGGTGCGCGGGCTTCTCATTGTGGTGGCTTCTCTTGTTTCAGAGCACAGGCTCTAGGCACATGGGCTTCAGTAGTTGTGACGCACGGGCTTACTTGCTCCGCGGCAAGTGGGATCTTCCCGGACCAGGGCTCGAACCCGTGTCGCCTGCACTGAGCCACAAGGGAAGTCCCTGTTTATGTTTCTTTAATCTCTTTTAAGCTGTAGCAGTCTGTCCACCTATTTTTTTTTTCTTGGCTTTTTTTTGGCCATGCCATGCGACCTGCGGGATCTTAGTTCCCCAACTAGGGATCGAACCTATGCCCCCTGCAGTAGAAGCATGGAGTCCTAACCACTGGACCACCAGGGAAGTCCCCATGGCATTTTTTTCAAGAGAGTGTCTTCTTTTTTTTTTTTTTTTTTAATTTATTTATTTAAATTTATTTATTTTTGGCTGCATTGGGTCTTTGCTGCTGTGCGCGGGCTTTCTCTAGTTGCAGAGAGTGGGGGCTACTCTTCATGGCGGTGCGCAGGCTTCTCATAGCAGTGGCCTCTCTTGTTGCAGAGCACGGGCTCTAGGCACGCAGGCTCAGTAGTTGTGGCACACAGGCTTAGTAGTTGTGGCTCACGGACTCCAGAGCGCAGGCTCAGTAGTTGTGGCGCACGGACTCAGTTGCTCCACAACATGTGGGATCTTCCTGGACCAGGGCCTGAACCCGTGTCCCCTGCGTTGGCAGGCCGACTCACAACCACTGCGCCACCAGGGAAGCCCAAAAGAGTGTCTTCTTAATCTCACCCTTTATCCACTGCACAAACCCCTCTCCCAAACAACCCCCAGGGTGGGGCTCACTGGGCAATGTGTGTTTGCTCCACAATTTAGTTATTGTTATTTCAGCCTTTTCTCTTTGCAATGCATTCACTTGAGGAAGAGGACACCACACTGAGACCCCTAGGCTGGGTCTACGTAATTCAGCCTTAGTCAGGTCAATGGCTCCATTTGGTTGAAATCTAACTCGATTCACTGCTCACCTCGCCCTGAGGGTCGCAGGAATGTAAACACCCTAATTCTCCCACCACCACTGTTTGTCTCTTATGATGTTGCCCTCAATTCACTGACTCCACACATTATATTTCTGCTCAGTCTTACATACAAACAGACTTTTCCCTCTGCCAGGATGATTGACATCCTTTTTGATCAAAACGATACAAGAAGTATCAAGAAATCACTCATGTAAGCACAGCACAGTACTGGCATACAGTAAGCACTCAATAAATACACGCTGTTGTTGCTGGAGCAGTGTGCACTGGGACCATTCTTCCTCTAAACTCCTGTATAGCCGAAGGTTGCCATTGTGCTTTGGCAGCTACTTCATGCTAATGTAACACATTAGCTTCTGATTATTTCCAATCTCTTTGTCAGATCTCTTCCATGAACTGCAGTGAAGCCACATCCCTCCTCTACGTTTGTTCAGCTGCTTTTAGGAACCTCATTAATGACACTTGTCTCTTTTCATTTCTTCTAGGCCCTGGCCCATCATCCCAATCTGTTGGCTTCATTTTTTTTGTTGAATTTTTGAATATTATTTTATTTATTTTTTTATACAGCAGGTTCTTATTAGTTATCCATCTTATACATATTAGTATATATATGTCAATCCCAATCTCCCAGTTCATCACACCACCACCACCCTGCCACTTTCCCCCCTTGGTGTCCATACGTTTGTTCTCTACATCTGTGTCTCTGTTTCTGCCCTGCAAACTGGTTCATCTGTACCATTTTTCTCAGTTCCACATATATGCGTTAATATACGGTATTTGTTTTTCTCTTTCTGACTTACTTCACTCTGTATGACGGTCTCTAGATCCATCCACATCTCTACACTTGACCCAATTTCGTTCCTTTTTATGGCTGAGTAATATTCCATTGTATATATGTACCACTTCTTCTTTATCCATTCATCTGTCGATGGGCATTTAGGTTGCTTCCATGACCTGGCTATTGTAAATAGTGCTACGATGAATATTGGGGTGCATGTGTCTTTTTGAATTATGGTTTTCTCTGGGTATATGCCCAGTAGTGGGTTTGCTGGGTCATATGGTAATTCTATTTTTAGTTTTTTTAAGGAACCTCCATACTGTTCTCCATAGTGGCTGTATCAATTTACATTCCCACCAACAGTGCAAGAGGGTTCCCTTTTCTCCACACCCTCTCCAGCATTTGTTGTTTGTACATTTTCTGATGATGCCCATTCTAACTGGTGTGAGGTGATACTTCATTGTAGTTTTGATTTGCATTTCTCTAATACTTAGTGATGTGCTTCTTGGCCAGCTGTATGTCTTCTTTGGAGAAATGTCTATTTAGGTCTTCTGCCCATTTTTTGATTGGGTTTTTTGTTTTTTTAATGTTGAGCTGCATGAGCTGTTTATATATTTTGGAGATTAATCCTTTGTCCATCAATTTGTTTGCAAATATTTTCTCCCATTCTGAGCGTTGTCTTTTCGTCTTGTTTGTAGTTTCCTTTGCTGTGCAAAAGCTTTTAAGTTTCATTAGGTCCCATTTGTTTATTTTTATTTCCATTACTCTAGGAGGTGGATCAAAAAAGATCTTGTTGTGATTTATGTCAAAGAGTGTTCTTCCTATATTTTCCTCTAAGAGTTTTACAGTGTCCGGTCTTACATTTAGGTGTCTAATCCATTTTGAGTTTATTTTTGTGTATGGTGTTAGGGAGTGTTCTAATTTCATTCTTTTACATGTAGCTGTCCAGTTTTCCCAGCACCACTTATTGAAGAGACTCTTTTCTCCATTGTATATCCTTGCCTCCTTTGTCATAGATTAGCTGACCATAGGTGTGTGGGTTTATCTCTGGGCTTTCTATCTTGTTCCATTGATTTATGTTTCTGTTTTTGTGCCAGTACCATATTATCTTGATTACTGTAGCTTTGTAGTGTAGTCCAAAGTCAGGGAGTCTGATTCTTCCAGCTCCGTGTTTTTCCCTCAAGACTGCTTTGGCTATTCGGGGTCTTTTGTGTCTCTGTACAAATTTTAAGATTTTTTTGTTCTAGTTCTGTAAAAGATGCCACTGATAATTTGATAGGGATTGCATTGAATCTGTAGATTGCTTTGGGTAGTATAGTCATTTTCACAATATTGATTCTTCCAATCCAAGAGCATGGTATATCTCTCCATCTGTTGGTATCATCTTTAATTTCTTTCATCAGTGTCTTATAGTTTTCTGCATACAGGTCTTTTGTCTCCCTAGGTAAGTTTATTCCTAGGTATTTTATTCTTTTTGTCGCAATGGTAAATGGGAGGGTTTCCTTAATTTCTCTTTCTGACCTTTTGTTGTTAGTGTATAGGAATGCAAGAGATTTCTGTGCATTAATTTTGTGTCCTGCAGCTTTACCAAGTTCATTGATTAGCTCTAGTAGTTTTCTGGTGGCATCTTTAGGGTTCTCTATGTATAGTATCATGTCATGTGCAAACAGTGACAGTTTTACTTCTTCCTTCCAATTTGTATTCCTTTTATTTCTTTTTCTTCTCTGATTGCCGTAGCTAGGACTTCCAAAACTATGTTGAATAATAGTGGCGAGAGTGGACATCCTTGTCTTGTTCCTGATCTTAGAGGAAAAGCTTTCAGTTTTTCACCATTGAGAATGATGTTTGCTGTGGGTTTGTCATATATGGCCTTTATTATGTTGAGGTAGGTTCCCTCTATGCCCACTTTCTGGAGAGTTTTTATCATAAATGGGTGTTGAATTTTGTCAAAAGCTTTTTCTGCATCTATTGAGATGATCATATGGTTTTTATCCTTGAATTTGTTAATATGGTGCATCACATTGATTGGTTTGTGTATATTGAAGAATCCTTGCATCCCTGGGATAAATCCCACTTGATCATGGTGTATGATCCTTTTAATGTGTTGTTGGATTCTGTGTGCTAGTATTTTGTTGAGGATTTTTGCATCTATATTCATCAGTGATATTGGTCTGTAATTTTCTTTTTTTGTAGTATATTTGTCTGGTTTTGGTATAGGGTGATGGTGGCCTCACAGAATGAGTTTGGGAGTTTTCTTCCCTCTGCAATTTTTTGGAAGAGTTTGAGAAGGATGGGTGTTAGCTGTCCTCTAAGTGTTTGATAGAATTCACCTGTGAAGCCATCTGGTCCTGGTCTTTTGTTTGCTGGAAGATTTTTCTTTTCTTTTCTTTTCTTTTTAAAATTTAATTATTTATTTAGGCTGCATTGGGTCTTTGTTGCTCTACATGGGCTTTCTCTAGTTGTGGTGAGCAAGGGCTACTCTTCACTGCGGTGTGCAGGCTTCTTATCGCGGTGGCTCCTCTTGTTGCGGAGCACGGGCTCCAGGCGCATGGACTTCAGTAGTTGTGGCACGTGGGCTCAGTAGTTGTGGTGCACAGGCTTAGGTGCTCCATGGCACATGGGATCTTCCCGGACCAGGGATAGAACCCCTGTCCCCTTCATTAGCAGGCGGATTCTTAACCACTGTGCCACCAGGTTTTAATCACAGTTTCAATTTCATTACTTGTGATTGGTCTGTTCATATTTTCTATTTACTCCTGGTTCAGTCTTGGAAGTTTATACCTTTCTAAGAATTTGTCCATTTCTTCCAGGTTGTCCATTTTATTGGCCTAGAGTCTCTTTATATGGTCTCTTAGGACGCTTTGTATTTTTGCGGTGTCTGTTGTAACTTCTCCTTTTTCATTTCTAATTTTATTGATTTGAGTCCTCTTCCTCTTTTTCTTGATGGGTCTGGCTAATGGTTTATCAATTTTGTTAATCTTCTCAAAGAACCGGTTTTAGTTTTATTGATCTTTGCTATTGTTTTCTTTGTTTCTATTTCATTTATTTCTGCTCTGATCTTTTTGATTTCTTTCGTTCTGCTAACTTTGGGTTTTGTTTGTTCTTCTTTCTCTAGTTCCTTTAGGTGTAAGGTTAGATTGTTTGTTCTTTGTTTTTTGCGGTACGCGGGGCTCCAGATGTGCAGGCCCAGCGGCCATGGCTAACGGGCCTAGCCGCTCCGCAGCATGTGGGATCTTCCCAAACCGGGGCATGAACCTGCGTCCCCCGCATCGGCAGGCGGACTCCCAACCACTGCGCCACCAAGGAAGCCCCAGGTTAGATTGTTTATTTGAGATTTTTCTTGTTTCTTGAGGTAGGCTTGTATTGCTATAAACTTCCCTCTTAGGACTGCTTTTGGTGCATACCACAGGTTTTGGATTGTCGTATTTTCATTGTAATTTGTCTCTAGATATTTTTTGATTTCCTCTTTGATTTCTTCAGTGATCTCTTGGTTGTTTAGTAACGTATTGTTTAGCCTCCATGTGTTTGCGGGTTTTTTTAATTTTTAATTTTCCTGTAATTGATTTCTAATCTCATAGTGTTGTGGTCAGAAAAGATGCTTGATATGATTTCAATTTTCTTAAATTTACTGAGGCTTGATTTGTGACCCAAGATGTGATCTATCCTGGAGAATGTTCCATGTGCACTTGAGAAGAAAGTGTAATTTGCTGTTTTTGGATGGAATGTCCTATAAATATCAATTAAATCTATCTGGTCTATTGTGTGATTTAAAGCTTGTGTTTCCTTGTTAATTTTATGTCTGGATAATCTGTCCATTGGTGTAAGTGAGGTGTTAAAGTCCCCCACTGTTATTGTGTTACTGTCAATTTCCTCTTTTATAGCTGTTAGCAGTTGCCTTATGTATTGAGGTGTTCCTATTTTGGGTGCATAAATATTTACAATTGTTATATCTTCTTCTTGGATTGATCCCTTGATCATTATGTAGTGTCCTTCCTTGTCTCTTGTAACATTCTGTATTTTAAAGTCTATTTTATGTGATATGAGTATTGCTACTCCAGCTTTCTTTTGATTTCCATTTGCATGGAATATCTTTTTCCATCCCCTCACTTTCAGTCTGTATGTGTCCCTAGGTCTGAAGTGGGTCTCTTGTAGACAGCATATATATGGGTCTTGTTTTTGTATCCATTCAGCAAGCCTTTGTCTTTTGGTTGGAGCATTTAGTCCATTCACGTTGAAGGTAATTATCAATATGTATGTTCCTAGTACCATTTTTTTATTTGTTACGGGTTTATTTTTGTAGGTCCTTTTCTTCTCTTGTGTTTCCCACTTAGAGAAATTCCTTTAGCATTTGTTGTAGAGCTGGTTTGGTGGTGCTGAATTCTCTTAGCGTTTGCTGTCTGTAAAGCTTTTGATTTCTCTGTCGAGTCTGAATGAGATCCTTGCCAGGTGGAGTAATCTTGGTTGTAGGTTCTTCCCTTTCATCACTTTAAATATATCATGCCACTCCCTTCTGGCTTGTAGAGTTTCTGCTAAGAAATCTGCTGTTAACCTTATGGGGATTCTCTTGTATGTTATTTATCGTTTTTCCCTTGTTGCTTTCAGTAATTTTTCTTTGTCTTTAATCTTTGTCAATTTGATTACTATGTGTCTTGGCGTGTTTCTCCTTGGGTTTTTCCTGCCTGGGACTCTCTGTGCTTCCTGGACTTGGGTGGCTATTTCCTTTCCCATGTTAGGGAAGTTTTTGACTATAATCCCTTCAAATATTTTCTCTGGTCCTTTCTCTCTCTCTTCTCCTTCTGGGACCCCTATAATGCGAATGTTGTTGTGTTTAATGTTGTCCCAGAGATCTCTTAGGCTGTCTTTATTTCTTTTCATTCCTTTTTCTTTATTCTGTTCCGCAGCAGTGAATTCCACCATTCTGTCTTCCAGGTCACTTATCCGTTCTTCTGCCTCAGTTATTCTGCTATTGATTCCTTCTAGTGTAGTTTTCATTTCAGTTATTGTGTTGTTCATCTGTGTTTGTTTGTTCTTTAATTCTTCTAGGTCTTTGTTAAGCATTTCTTGCATCTTCTCGCTCTTTGCCTCCATTCTTTTTCCGAGGTCCTGGATCATCTTCACTATCATTATTCTGAATTCTTTTTTGGAAGGTTGCCTATCTGCACTTCATTTAGTTGTTTTTCTGGGGTTTTATCCTGTTCCTTCATCTGGTACTTAGCCCTCTGCCTTTTCATCTTGTTTATCTTTCTGTGAATGTGGTTTTTGTTCCACAGGCTGCAGAATTGTAGTTCTTGCTTCTGCTGTCTGCCCTCTGGTGGATGAGGCTATCTTAGAGGCTTGTGGAAGTTTCCTGATGGGAGGGACTGGTGATGGGTAGAGCTGGGTGTTGCTCTGGTGGGCAGAGTTCAGTAAAACTTTAATCCTCTTGTCTGCTGATGCGTGGGACTGGGTTCCCTCCCTGTTGGTTGTTTGGCTGAGGCAACCTAACACTGGAGCCTACCTGGCTCTTTGGTTGGGCTAATGGTGGACCCTGGGAGGGCTCACGCCAAGGAGTACTTCCCAGAACTTCTGCTGCCAGTGTCCTTGTCCTCACAGTGAGCCACAGCCACCCCCTGCCTCTGCAGGAGACCCTCCAACACTAGCAGGTAGGTCTGGTTCAGTCTCCCCTGGGGTCACTGCTCCTTCCCCTGGGTCCTGATGTACACACTACTTTGTGTGTGTCCTCCAAGAGTAGAGTCTCTGTTTCCCCGAGTCCTGTCGAAGTCCTGCAATTAAATCCCACTAGCCTTCAAAGTCTGATTCTCTAGGAATTCCTCCTCCCGTTGCTGGACCCGCAGGTTGGGAAGCCTGACGTGGGGCTCAGAACCTTCAGTCCAGTGGGTGGACTTCTGTGGTATAAGTGTTCTCCAGTTTGTGAGTCACCCACCCAGTGGTTATGGGATTTGATTTTATTGTGATTGCGCCCCTCCTACTGTCTCATTGTGGCTTCTCCTTTGTCTTTGCATGTGGGGTATCTTTTTTGGTGAGTTCCAGTGTCTTCCTGTCGATGATTGTTCAGCAGCTAGTTGTGATTCCGGTGCTCTCACGAGAGGGAGTATGTTGGTTTCATTTTGAATCTTGGATTTTGTCATTGAATGTATCAGTTCTCCCTCCAAGTTTGACTTTCTGCAAATTTGATATCATGACTCATAAGTCATCATCTCAATCACTGATAAGACATATTGAACGAGATTAGGGCATGCCATCAGAAACCTCCCTCTAGCTTGATTCATTCATGTATTTGTATAAATAAATAAATAAACAAATATTTACTGAGCACCTAGAATGTGCTCTGGATTAGGCACTGTTTGATTTTTTTTTTTTAATTTATTTTTTGGCTGCATTTGGTCTTCGTTGCTGTGCGTGGGCTTTCTCTAGTTGCGGCGAGCTGGAGCTACTCTTCGTTGCAGTGTGCAGCCTTCTCACTGCGCTGGCTTCTCGTTGCAGAGCATGGGCTCTAGGCGCGAGGGCCTCAGTAGGTGTGGCGTGTGGGCTCAGTAGTTGCGGCGCCTGGGCTCTAGAGTGCAGGATCAGTAGTTGTGGCACAGAGACTTAGTTACTCCGCGGCGTGTAGGATCTTTCCGAACCAGGGCTTGAACCTGTGTTCCCTGCATTGGCAGGCGGATTCTTAACCACTGCTTCACCAGGGAAGTCCCTGTTTAATTCTTTAGATGTGGATATTCAGCCACCTACAATTTGGTAGTCATACTTTAAACCTAGCCCTTATTCTTCATCTTGCCCATCAGAAATCCTGAAAAATTCTGTCAGGTGCTTTGCTAAAATTAAGTATACAATTTGTATAGCAATGCCTCCATGTACCAATCTATTAATAATGGAAATGAGGTCAATTTGACCAATTACCCTTAATAAGCCACCTTGGCCACCAGTAACACCTGCCGTCTTTGATAAGGGCTCAAAACCTAGCTGACTACAGATCAACAGCAGACATACCAATCTGTAATTTCTGGAATCCATTTTCTCTGTCAAATCTGGGCATCTCCAATTTATCCCCACCCCTCTCAGCCTCCTGATTTCTCAAGATTTACCAGTAGGGGTTCTATATCATACTGGAAAATTTTCAGATATATTTAGTTGGAATCAAGAGCTCGTGCAAAGCAGCAAGGCTCTCCTTGAGTGCTGCATTGTCTATCTTGGGTCCCCATTATTGCATAGTCATGTGTGTTAACCTTTCCAGGTTGAATATTATTTTCTTTAACAAAGGAAGTGGAAGAAAATTAGGAGAAATAAGGCTTTAACTTTTTTCAGTGTTTTATTAACATCACATCATCTGCCTTGGACTGTTATTCTTGCTCTGAAAAAAAAATTTAGCTTTTAAAGGCTGCTTTTGTTACATTTGCATTTTATTATAAGCTCTCATCATTCTGAAATTCAATACTACTACTACTAATATGAATACCACTTAATATTTATTGAATACTTACTGCGTTCTAGGCACTGTGCTAAATGACTTACACATATTCATCTCATTAGTAAACATTTCTGAAACTATCCATTCTTATAATTTGTTCTTTAGTTTTTCTCATTCGCAGCCTCTTAAAATCTGAGTTTAGCCGTGAGCTCCTGGTGCAACCACTTGTGTTTCTTTTCTTTTTCTTTTTTTTTCACTTATTTATTTTGGCCACACTGCACAGGTTGTGGGATTTTAGTTTCTCAACCAGGGATCGAACCCAGGCCCTTGGCAGTGCGAGTGCAGAGTCCTAACCACTAGACCACCAAGGAGTTCCCCACTTGCATTTCTTAAAAAGCTGCGTCTCATTACTCTCTCGTGGATGGGTAGGTCCTGCCTCTGAAGCCAGGATGATCCGGGTTTGGGAGGAGTCCTGCCTTCCAAGACCTGCAGGAGGGGTGGTTCCCTGGGGCTGAAGGGATAATGCAAGGTCATGACTCAGGCTAAATGTTGGCTTTGTAAGGGAAGGGAGAAGCTAAAAATTAACCAAGGAAGGATGCAGAAGATGGAGAGGTAGGTTGAGCATCAGGACCTAGGCTCTAGGATGCAGGGAAAAAGAGTCCAAAGGTTAAAGTTTGGGAAGCTGGGCGTGGTCAGGAAGTGGAGGGACATCATTCCAGATGGGGGCTGTACCGCTGTGAGCCCATCTGTGAAAGTTCATTTTACTAGTCAGCTTGACTGGGCTAGGGGATGCCCAGCTGGTTGGTAAAACGGTATTTCTGGGTATGTCTGTTGAGGGTATTTCCAGAAGGGATTAGCATTTGACTCAGTAGACTGAGTGAAAAAGATTCATCCTCACCGGTGTGGGCTGGCATCATCCATTCCATTGAGGGCTAGAACAGAACAAAAAAGTGGAGGAAAGGTGAATTCTTTCTCTTCTTGAGCTGAGACATCCATCTCTCCTGCCCTTGGACATCGGAATCGGAGGTCCTGGTTCTTGGCCTTGGTCTCCAGGACTTACACCAGGCTGACCCTCCTTTGGCCTTCTTTATGCCACCAGCTTTCCTGGTCCTCCAGCTTGCAGACAGCAGATCACAGCACATCTCAGCCTCCATAATTGTGTAAGTCAATTCCCATAATAAATTTCCTGTCATATATCACTCTATATCCTACTGGTTCTAGAACCCCACTGCACCATCATTTCTTCTTTTCAACAATGAGGGTCAGAAATGAGTCCAGAGGAGTGGCTCTCTCTACCATTTTCTCAACTTGCTGAGGACTGAGGCCGACCATAAACAGGTAGAACCTTACAGGACGCTGTACTTTTAGCAGAATGAGTCTTTCTTATGACTTCCCGAGAGCCGAATTTCCTCACCACTCCTGAATCTTGACTCTGTTCCATGCTGTGATCTGCATTAAAAAAATCCTAAAGATATAGCCTCCTCACTGTGCTGTCAACTCTTGGAGATAAGGGCTTGTTTTTGCAATCCCTTTGTTTTTGCGAAATTGCCTCCTAGGACCTGGCACTGGGTAGGTGTTTAACAAGTATTTGGTGAGTTAGTGAATGAAATCAAAGTGCTCTCCTTATGCTCTTCTGGCTGGGTTGTGTAGAGAAAAGTCCCAGGGCAATGTCATTTCTAGTTCTTTCTCCTTTAAGGACCTTAGAAATTCTCCACACCCATCTATTCTCAGATGTGAGGATTTCCAGGCAAGTGATTTGCATACAAAGACTGCTCAGTATATGTTACTTGTTCGTCTAACTAAAGACCCCAGAATAGGCTAACTCCCCAAAGGAGCAAATATTTCTCTTTTAGGGCTTCCCATTCCAAAGCAAACATCATAGGGATGAGCAGGCAGAAGGCAACCAATAAATACTTGGTGACTAATTAGAGAGTATAAATATGCAACAGTGGAAATTAGAAAGAAAAAGAGCTGCATTATAGATAATCAGATAACAAGGTTATCCAGAACAGTAGAATCTACCTCTGTGAGCTCTGGGTGTAGGAGAGGAAGCGTTGGCTGGCGAGGCCGATCTTCCTTGTAATTGGCTTCCATTAGGATAATATTGCAATTAGCCTGGGATATTATAGCAGCTACCTTCTAGTCTTGGGACAAACTCCTGGGGGATTTAAGTTGGGTGGTAAAAGCAGGTTGTCCCAGGAATAAATAAATTCACTGTGAACCACTTCTGAGTCAACCCTCCCCATGTGGCTAATGGATGCACAACTGTCATTGTAAACTTGACTGGGTTGCTTTGTTTTGTATCAATGACACTTAAACACAAGCTTGAGAATCTGGATGTCCAATTAACAGAACATGGCTCAGGAAATTAGAAGTTTCAAATTTCAGAAAAATCAGTGAGTTTAGACAACTTGAGTATTTTCTCCTCATTAGGGCAGACAGCCTCAGCCTCCAAGTTCTGGCTGATGAGGACTTGCTGTGAAGACAGGCACCATAGAGAGTAAAAAAGAGTGTTCTCAATTATCTTGTCAGTTATTGAGGTGTTTAAAAACTCCACCTCACCCCCCTCAACAATCCCACTTAAACAGCTCAATTTCATGTGTTTTAATCTGCTGACGGACCCAGGAGAATGGGCTGTCTGGGGATGTCTGGTCTCCCTGGCTGGGGTGGGTATGGTTTGGCAGGTTCAAGGTCCTCTCTGCCTGTGACAGAACCAAGCCACCAATTCTTGCTCTGTGACCCCTCCAACCAGCAGATTTTCACTTCATTCATCCCATCTCATCCACCACACTTCTTCTCTTTCTTCTGTGACAAGAGAGACAGCTGTAGTGCACAGAGTTTTTTGTCAAAGGGTCTGAGCTGGAATCCCTGCCTGGCTCCACTGCCAACTAGTTAGGTTCTAGCTTTCTGAGACTCAGTTTCTCCATCCATAAAATGGGTACAATAATATCCTCCCGAATCACTCAGAAGGTTGCTGGAAAGGAGTGGTGACTATGTGACTGCCCTAAGCTTTAGAGAGCTGCCTGGGCGCTGGTTTGTAGCCCACAATCATTACCAGACACTGACTGATGATCAGCAACCCTTAAGATCAGCCCCAGTAGCCTCCGTGTTGATGCAGGGTTCCCTGCAGATGGCACTCTGGCCCTGAGAGTGGTGCTAGTGATAAAGCAGGGCAGGTGGGATCACACCCGGGAGTTTGGCAATCCGTGAGTCCAGCCTGGGTTTCCACTTCCTGTACATCCTGAATCTGTGCCCGCACAAAACGTCTCCCACTGCCACCTTTGGTTTCTTGTAGGGCCAGTTATCTGCTAAAATCAGCAGTCCTTTATTTCTCGTTTTCTGCCCTCTCCAGTGGATGGAGCAGTGGGTGTTCCCGGCCTCCTCTGCCCAGGCCTCTCCTACTTGGCCATGCCCTTTGACCCCTGTGAACCCCTGCAGCCCATGATATGTCTGCAGCTCCTTCGATCCCTTTGGGGCATCTTAGCACTTAGATGACTCCCGTGGGCTTCCTTCCCCTGTGACAGAGGCTGCCATCTCTGCTCTTGGAAACACCCTTGTTCGGACTTCATTTCTTATCTGAGATGAAGCTATGTAGTCTGAGCAGGTATCTAAGCCAGTGCTAAAAGAGAGGGGCCTCAGGACCCCTTGCGTCACTAAGAAGACAAAGGCTAAAGGGCATGGCTTGGCTCCAACAGATAGGTTAGGTTGGAATCCCAGCCCACCAGGGGATGCCCTACACCTCCCTTCCCTCCTGCACAGAGAAGAGAATGATACCTGCCCTCTAGGATGCGGTAACAAAGACTCAACGTGGTGAGTCACGCAGTGGGCTTGACAGAGTGCCAGGCACAAGGTGATATTCAAATGAGGGTGATTACTATTCAATGAGGAGTAGAGGTGATGTCTTGGGACATCAGACCAGGGAGAATACAAGGCCCAGGTAGTGAGGGAGGACCGTGGGAGGGAAGTGATAGTGGGTTCTGGAGAGGAGGGTTTCTTGGTGGCCTTTGAAAGCCACTGTGGGAACCCTCCCTCACTCAGCTGACCCCCTGGGGGCAGCCTGGCTGGCTGGGATCTGGGCACTGGGCAAAGTGAGCTGACTGTCTGGCCAGCTGTTTTTGTAAAGAGATGGTGTCCGAGGCTTTGAGAGCGGAGCTCCTTTGACCCACAACTGGCAGTGGAGGCCAAGGCCCCCTGGAGACCACCACACTCCTGATTGGGAACGCTCAGGCCAGCAAACTGCAGGAGCCAGTGGGCGCAGGATCGGGTCTGCAGGAAGCCTGTGCAGAGGCCTGAGGTCCAGAGCCTGCGCTGAGCAAATCACGAGGGCACTGTCTCACCCTCCTGGTCAGTGATGCCCGTCCCTCAGGGGCGCCATCTCCTCTGTGTTCCATGAAGATCCTTCCCTTCCCCGGCTGCGGCATTTCTCACACTGCACGGTTAGAAGAGCGGGTTCTGAGGCCAGGCAGCCCGGGTTCACTGCCGGCTCCCCTGTGCATTAGCAAGTTGACCTTGAGCAAGTTACTTAGCCCCTTTTGGCTTCAATTTCCTCATCTGCAAAATGGAATTGTTGTGAGGGTCTATGGAGTTTATTCATGTAAGGTGTTGCAATAGGGCCTGGAGTTTAACACGTGCCCCGTATGTGTGATCCGGAACCACTGTGTGCCCGGGGTCCTCGGTGCTCCAACACCTCACCTCATTCTCTCCCATCTGAAAATCAATCTTTCTGTCTGTCTCTCTCTCTTACTCTCCTCTTCCCTTTCCTAGCACAGTTTTCCTTCAACAAACACGTATGAAGGGCCTGCCACATGCCAGGCACTGGGGAGGGGAGGGTTTGGGCCACAGAGATGGAATATACAGTGAGCCCTGGACAGGACTCTCCAAAGCTGTGATCTGTCCACCCTGCTGCTGTTTTTACCATTGCTACCATGGAGCCGGTCGCCCCAGCCCTGAAGACTGGTCCAGCCCAGCCCCCACAGAGACAGGGCTGCCCCCGCCCTTAGCCTCCCAGGAGAGCTGGCGATTCTGCGGAGAGGCAGGGGGCAGCGGAGGTAAGTGTCTGGCTGGGAATGAATGGGGCTGGTGGCTGACAGCACAGCCGTCAGATCCAGAGCTCCTCATCCAGGGACAGCGTGCCTCTGCCCTGCTAATGACAGAGCTGTCACTCACAGGACACCATGGAATCATGCAGGACCAGACACGGCTGTCGTTCCCCTGACAGGGTGACACATGTCACGGGGGCCTAGGGAGCCCCGAGGGGAGAGTTGGGATACCCTCCCCCCAATCGGGTCACACAGAAATGTCCTTACACACCTCAGTGCCTTTGCACAGGCCGTTCGCTCTGCCAAGCCTGCCCTCCCCTATCCTGGGCCTTCTCCATTCGATGGTGACTCACGTGTCCTTCAAGACTCGGTTCCTGGGTCACCTCCTCTGGGAAGCCTTCTTCAGTGCCCCAGGATGGAAGGAATCCCTACCTTCTCTGTGCTGCTCTGGCGTCCATAGTGGTCATGGTGAGTGATGGTTATTTGTTTAGGTGTTTGTTCCCCTGCCACACACAGTGAGTTCTTGAGAATAAGGGCCAAGTCTCAGGTTTCTCTGTATCCCAGGGCCAAGCACATAGTTGGCACTCCACAAATGTGTGCTGAGGATTGGATTGTCATTGCTGCCACCATCCACCCTGCACAGTCTCGACACTAAGCAGGATCCAATCCCTGCCTGATGCCTGGCCTAGAGCCACAGAACCGCTTTAGTGAGGGGCTTGGGTTTGGAAGGCCAGCTGGATAGAAGGATCTAGAACAAGGGGATCTTTTCCTATTGAGGACCAAATTTAAGCTCTTTTTTCCTAATGAACTAGGAGAGACCCGTTTGGAATTGTCTCCAAATGTACACAATGGGTTTGAGCTCAGAGCTAGCTAAGCCTCTTATTCTCATCTGAGGTGACCCACAAAACGTGAACTGCACCCACCAAAGGTGGAAATGAGACAGGATCTCCCAGGCAGAAACCCAGGGAGAGTCCTCCCACAGACTACAGAGGGAAAAAACAAAAAGCAGCTTTATTTCAATTTTGTAATCAAAAACATTAAGTGTTCTGTATGTTTGATCTTAAGATGGAGAAGAGAGAACAGAAAATGACAACAAATGAAGGAAGCAATTAGGAAAAAAATTCCTCCCGTTCTTTGTGATGGTCAGTTAAGGAAGAAAGACAAGGAGGAAGAGAGAACTGGAAGGGGAGAGGAAAGAGGGCAGTGTGCAGAAAAAATGACGTGAAAGAAGAGAGAGGCCCTGAGAGAGAGGGTCTTTGAGAAAGCCAGAAGAGATGAACATAGAAACACGTATCCCCACAGACACACAGACACAGACTCACATACACACCCCCACAGACACAGACTCATACACACAGACACACACAAACACACACAGACACACATGCACACAAATAGACACACAGACACACACATAGACACACAGACACACACATACACACAAACACACACACGTTTGATCTCATCCAAGACTTACTTTCCAAAATTAGTTTTGTTTGTTGTTTTTACCATTGAAGGGGGCAATTCTGGACGTATTCCTCTGTTGTTTTCTGACCTCTAGAGTGAAAAGTTGCCGATGAGAAGTCTGATGCCATTCTTAGTATTGATCTCTTTGTTTTACAATCTGATATTATCCCCCCCTCTGGAAACTTAATATCTCCTTTTATCTTCATACACATCACCATGAAAGAAGTCTGGGCCTCCATTCATTCATATGTTGGATGCTCAATGGACTTTCAAAATCTGGAAATGCAGGTCCTTCAGTCCTGGGAAATTTTTTAGTGTTATTTCTTTGATAATACATTCCCTTCAATTTTCTCTATTCTCTTTCTTTGTTGGGCCTCCCAGGTAGATCTTCTGCTTTCCCTATTTTTTTCTCTCTCTTATTTTCCATACTTTTATTTTTTTTCACTTTCAAAGATTTTCTTGCCTTTATCTTCCAAACCCTTCTATTGACTATTTTATTTCTGCTATCATATTTTCTTTTTTTTTTTTTTTTTTTTTTTTTTTTTTTGCGGTACGCGGGCCTCTCACTGTTGTGGCCTCTCCCATTGCGGAGCGCAGGCTCACCTTGTCTCACGGGCCCAGCCGCTCCGCGGCATGTGGGATCTTCCCAGACCAGGGTTTGAACCTGCATCCCCTGCATCGGCAGGCGGACTCTCAACCACTGCGCCACGAGGGAAGCCCTATCATATTTTCAATATCCAAGGGTTTGCTCCTTTTTCTTTTTCTGATTATTCCCTTTTATACAACAGTATTTTGAGGGTTCAATTTACATACCATAAAATTCATCCATTTTAAGTGTATGATTCAATGATTTTTAGTAAATTTACAGAAATGTGCAACCATCACCACAATCCAATTTGGATTATTCCTTCTCGTATAGTCTTTTGTTCTAGTTTTATGGGTGAAATATGTCCTTTTATCTCTCTGAAGATATTCATGACCACTTCTTTGATGTTTTCTTTCCTCCAGGTTCCTCTCTTTGGTTGGTGATCAGCTGGTTTCAGTTCCTGTCCTTCATATTGGCAACGTCTCTCAAGTTCTTGGTTATCCTTTGCAGTCCACTAATATTTAAGAGTAAAGTATTAAGAAGCATCTGGACATTCTCTGCACGGCTGTCATTTGTCAGTTGATGAGCTTCACCATAGGAGCTCTATAGAGGCCATTTCTTTGGGGTTCCCCAAATGTCAGTAGCAGGTCTTTTTTAGGGGCCATTCAGTTTCTCCAAAGAAGAATCCAGCAACTGCATCTCTGGGGTGGGGGTGGATGAATGGGGTGGTGTCGTGCAGATCAGTTGCCAATATCCTTGGAGCTGTGTGGCACTGGGGGTACAACCATTTGTAGATAGGCTTTCATTTAGTCCTCCTATTTTCCCTCTGGTGCCTCTCTCCTCTTCTGTTCCTGTTGATTTGGGCTTTTTTTTTTTTAAGAGGTATTTAATTTTTTTAATTAATTTATTAATTTATTTATTTTTGGCTGTGTTGGGTCTTCATTGCTGCGTGCAGGCTTTCTCTAGCTGCAGCGAGCGGGGGCTACTCTTCATTGAGGTGCACGGGCTTCCCACTGCGGTGGCTTCTCTTGTTGCAGAGCACGGGCTCTAGACATGTGGGCTTCAGTAGTTGTGGCATGCGGGCTCAGTAGTTGTGGTTCACGGGCTCTAGAACTCAGGCTCAGTAGTTGTGGCGCACAGGCTTAGTTGCTCCACAGCATGTGGGAATCTTCCTGGACCAGGGATCAAACCCGTGTCTCCTGAATTGGCAGGTGGATTCTTAACCACTGTGCCACCAGGGAAGTCCCGATTTGGGCTTTAGACTCTCAATTTCTCCACTGAATAAACCCCCTGCTGGGGTAGGGGGGGCAGGGAAAGGTGATCACCTAGCTGTACCAAATGGGTGTGGGGACCTTGGGAATTTTTCTACTGATCCCCCAGTTTCCAGTTGGGCTGAACTTGTCCAGTTTCCATTTCTACAACTCATCCTTGTCTTTTGCGGTCCCCAGTCGGTACCTGCAATTCCTGTGTCTTGCCAAGATTCCACAGCTTGAACTGGCTCCATTCTCATTAGCATCCCCCCTGTGTAGGCACATGGTATTCAGGTTTCTCAGTTCTGTTAATTCCTCGACCTGCTTTCCATCTTCCAAAAATCTGTTGACATCTTTTGTCTTCTGCTAGTTTTTTTTCTCTTATTCTTTTCATTCTTGTGGGCTTATACCTTTTTTATACCTTGATGGACATTTTAGTGGACTTTCAGAAAGAAACAATGATAAATCCATGTGCTTGATTTGCCAGATTTAACCTGTGGGATTAAAGATTTTTCATGCTATATTGTGTTTTTGCAGCTATAGACGTAAGAAAAAACAAGAGGAGGTCTCCTGTATTCTATACCAAATATGTTACAGAGTCTCTTCTTATCAGAGCGATCTTTCTAATCTGGGTCACTGGTTCTTAAAAAAGATGTGGGAAACTGAGGGAAATCCTGAGAAAAGAGCCTTAGATGATCAAAGGGATGCACTTTGGACCCAGGGGAATGTTTGAAGGTGTTGGTGATGTTTAACTGGAAGAGGAGGCTCAGGGATGGTTTAGTGATTCATTTGAATTCATTTTCCTTAAAGTGATTTCTGTCGTGAGGCATCCCCCGCTCTCCTACTTTGTGTTCGTGTGAACTTCTAAGTTGCCATGGAAGAGGTAACTAAACTTGAGAGAGTGGGGGCTGGGGGGAGAGACCAAGACTGTATTAATCAGGATAGGTTAGGCTACGCTGTGGTAATAATTCAATGCTGGAATTTCAGTGTCTTAACACAGCAAAGGTTCCTCCCTAATTTCGCCATCTTGTCCCTGCTTGGTAGCTCCCTCCAAGAGGTGGCTCAGGGACCCGGGCTACATCCATCTCACAGCTGTATTGTCTGGAATACACATTTTTCCCAAGGTTCTGCAGAAGGGGAGAAAGAACTGGAAGTTCACGCAAGATGTTTTTAAGGGCTGAGACTGGAAGGGGTTTATATCACTTTTACCCATAACCATTGGCCAGAACTCTGTCATATGGTCCCACGTTACCTGTAAGGAAGGATGGGAAAGGAGGTCTTCCTGTGTGCTCTGGAGGAGGACGCAGTGTGGTAAGGATGTTGCATTGTCTTTGCCATCTGTCTACTAGGTTTTCTGAGGGAGATGCCAATATTCTTAGGGGAAGGGGAAGGATGGTCTCTGTATCCACAAAGCCTGAAAGGAGAAAATGATGTTCAGTTAAAGTAGGAAGCAGCAGTCAGACTTAAAGAGAACATTTTTTAAAAAATTTTTTGCGGTACGCGGGCCTCTCACTGTTGTGGCCTCTCCCGTTGCAGAGCACAGGCTCCGGACGCGCAGGCTCAGCGGCCATGGCTCAACGGGCCCAGCCGCTCTGCGGCATGTGGGATCTTCCCGGACCGGGGCACGAACCTGTATCCCCTGCATCAGCAGGCGGGCCCTCAACCACTGCGCCACCAGGGGAGCCTGAACTTTCTTGATTTTAAGGGAATCAAACAGTAGAAAGGGCAATTGGGAGGTGACATCTACCCTTGCAGATTCCTGAGAAAAGAGATCCTGGGAGTTGATGGATCTACCCGCTTGCGGGATGAACCAGATAATCTTTTGAAATTCCACGTAATGCTGGGATTCTACTTTCAAATATGCAGGCCTCAGAGTTTGTAAAGCTGGAGAACAAGGACCAGGGGTGGATCCAGGTTTTGTGAAGCTTGAAGTTTATACCACTTTGTGTACAAGTAGAGGGCCTCAATCATAAACTTATTAGCTTTCTGCTAAGTCCTCCTCTGGCCAGGAGAGGCCCATTGTTCACTGGAACCAATCGATTCCAACACACCTTCCCCCAACAGACTTGCTCTTCCAGATTCTAGATCACCCTCATGATTTTTTCCCAGCTCTTTAACTCAGCGAAAAGTTGTTGAATGCATACCGTGTACAAGGCACTGGGCTGGGCCCTTCAATATCTGCCTCTGTCACAGGGCTGAGTTGGGCATCAGCCCAGGGGCTGTCGGTCCTGATTTGAGAGGCTCCTGGGTCTGTGCAGGCAGCATGAGGGCAAAGGAGGAGGGAGAGGACAGGCACAGAAAACCAGAAGGGAGAGCAGGGCTGCATGTGACCTGGGGACAAGGGCGTTCATCTGCGGACGTCAAGGCCCTGTGCTTGGAGGAGAAATCCATGCTGCTCTCTGTCTTGCTTCTAAAAGGAAATGTTCCTGCAGAAGCCCGCTGTGGATTGGGAGGCTCGGCTGTTTGCTGCGGCCCCCCTGTCAGACACATCACTCCTCTCTAGGGGCTGGAGTAGAGTGTCACCGCAAAGAGTCAGCAGTCTGCGCTCAGACACTTGGTCTGGAGCCCAGCTGTCAGCCCTGTCCCCACTGCTGTCCCCGGCACTGTCTGGGCCTTTTTGAGCTGATCGAACTGCGGTGTCTGGGAAACTCCAGAGCAATGTTAAGTCCTGTATACAACCTCCAAGTGTTTTCTTTTCTCTTAGAATTTTTAACCAACAGAGTCACAAGCCTAGAGAGGCCCCCTCTCTAGTCAGAAGACCAGGCCACTGATTTGCTGGGCAACTTGACAGACACTTTCATCTCCCTGGGCCTCTTTTTCCTCATCTGTAAAATTGAGAAAATAACCCCTGTGAAGGGCGATTTTGGTCACGGTGGCCAATATCACTATGGGTCTGGGGGATGGGACGGGACATTGACATCTCATAGTTTATCCTTTGGTCCAGCCGCACAGGTGCTAGCCAGGGGTTCCAATCAGTTAGGTAGAATGGAGGTAATTGGGCAGGTAGGGTTCTTGGAAGCCCCAGATTTGCTTTATGGTTTGTGACGTTCTCACATGGTTTGCCCTGGGCCGTGGCCTGGCAAGGCTGGATGGAAGGAATAAAAACAATCAACTTCCTTAAAGTGACTTGCTTGGAAATTTTTACATGGAGACACACTGTATAGAACAGACCCGAAAATGCATTTTTAAAGCCTTCCTAATGAAGCAAATGCAAAACAACTCACGTTAGATATACCTCCATGGAAGAGGACTCTTAGGGAACGAAGAGAGGTTTTCTCAGCCAGAGAAGGTGGGCCGAGGAAGAGGCGGGGGAGATGTCAGGGTGGCCAGAGAAGGCGTAGAGAGGCTGATTTGGGGTCCCCTCCAGGGTTCACTATGACACCGATTTCTACCCAGAAGCCCCAGAGCCCTGCCCTCTGCTGTTTACACTAGTTGCTTCCCAAACTTCTTGGGTGGACGTCTAATTTGGGATCTAAATGACTTTGGGGCTTCATTGATGGACTTCGGGAGATGCCAAACCATTGATATATGCAAATTTCCTGTACATGAAAAAGTTTCACGTGGCTGAGCTTCGAATTTTTTCTGCAAAGAGGGGCCTGACTTTTCTCCCGATTCTCCCACAGGTCAGGACCCAGGACAGAAACCCTCACTCTAGACCAGTGGTCCCCAACCTTTTTGGCATCAGGGACCGGTTTCGTGGAAGATAATTTTTACACGGACTGGGGAGGGGTGGGAGAATGGTTCAGGCAGTAATACGAGCCATGGGGAGCGGCAGATGAAGCTTCGCTTGCCCTCCGCTCACCTGCTGCTGAATGGCCCAGTTCCTAACAGGCTGCGGTACCAGTACTGGGGGTTGGGGACCCTTGCTCTAGACCATGCTGGGGGCCAGAGAAAGCGGGCAGCTGGGTCACTGGGAGGGTGGGAAATATAGGCCACTCCCAACTTTAGAGGGAGATGGGGTACCCAAAGGAAGATGGAAACTTGAACCTCATAATGCATTTTCCTCTAAGAGGCCTGCCCCTGTGGCAGTCACGCTCCCTGGCAAGTAGCAAGAGCCTCCAATGTATGGTCCCATTCAGAGCCCCTGACTGGCACCCAAGGTGAGCCTGGGACTGTGTTGGGTGTGGGGCACAGGAGGAAGGTTAGACATGGCTCTTGTCTGCCCGTGTGGGACTCTCAAGTCTAGGGGCCTAGGTGCCCAGAGAAATGACAATGCGATGTGGTAAGTGCTATAAAGGAAGGTAAAGAAAGGTCAGGCCACACCGAGGGAGGAAAGGTTAGCTCATTCTGGAAGCTGGAAGGCCACCTAGAAGTGGGAGCGCCATGGGCCTTAGGGCCAAAAAGACTGGGGTGTGAGACCAGGCTGTGTGACCTCTGAGAACCTCAGTTTCATTTTCAGTGGGAGGTAATGAGAACTATTTAGAGTTGTTGGGAGAGTCAGATGAAGTCATGGTCACGCAGCACCTCCCTGGATTGGACCTTAGAGTGGGATTTGGCTTTTGGAAAGACCTAGGAGCAGCAAGGGCAGCATGGGTAGAGGCATGGCTCAGGAGGGTACATTGCACTGACTCAGCAATGCTTCCCACTGTGACTTGGAGAGACTGCTCCCTTTTGATGGTCCTGCCCCCTGTGGATTCAATGACTCAGCAATTCTTGATTCGATGATGCAGCAATTCAAACATTTGTGCATACTGGTGATTAAGCAAGAGGACTGTTTATAAGATAGGGCTACCGGCAATCATCATAATTGTCGGTAACAATGATGAGAGCTTCCTACGTGCCAGGCCCCGCATGGTGTCTGTGGATTAACTCACGATCATTTGATCATGCGAAGGGAAGAGATTGGGACAACCCCCTCACGGGGGGCCTCTTGTCACCTTCGGTTCCAGTTCATTCCTGCCCCGCCCCCATTCTCACCCAAGCCTCCCCACCCCTGCCCCCCATAAGCCATGATCCTCTCCTGAAAGTCCTAGGTCAGAGCCAGGAGGGACTCTGGAGATGTGCCTCATTTTATAGAGCAGGAAACTAAAGCCCTTGAAAGGAAGGGATGTGTTTTCTGGACCACAGAAAAAAGCCTCAGAGCCTAGCAGGTGCTGGATGGATCTAGGCAGGGGGCGGGGGTTAGCTTGAATTTAAAGCCCACATGATCTGGGGTGGAGGTCTTCCAGGTAAGGTCAGACTGGTGATACGCTGGGTGTCCACGTGCTCCCCAGATTCATATCCGGGCGGCTCTCCTTCCGAGCACTCATTGTCTTCAGTGACCCAGGCCACCTGGTTTCCCCTCAGGTCAAGCAGCTGAGGTGGGAGGCCCAGGCCTGTCCAGGGCTCCGTCTCAGGCCTTGTGGATGCAGGAGACATGGTCTGAGTGCCATGGACGTGGTGATGTGTGAGGTGATGGGAGCTGCTCACTGCAACAGTGTGTGAGGGACCAAACTCTCACCCACATTGTGTCCAGCCTCAGTTCTTTTGGGGATATACCTAGGAGTGGAATTGCTAGGTCAAATGGTAACTCTGGGTTTACCTTTTGAGAAACTACTAAGCTGTTTTCCACAGAGGGTGCACCATCTTACATTCTCACCAGCAAAGTGAGAACAAGGGTTCCAGTTTCTTCACATCCTGGCCAAATTTTGTTATTTTTAAAACAAGATTCTTTTTCCTCTCTAACAGCGGCCCCTGCAGGGTCACCCCCAGCACGTTTTGTTCTCTTTAGGGCCTGATCTCAAATGGCCCCATTCTCACTCCCGAGTCTCCTCAGCCCAAGTGTCGCTGCAGTAACTCAGGAACAAGGTGCTAAGGCAGCAGTTCTCAAATTTTGCACAACAAGATCCCCTGGAGGGCTGTTAAAACACAGGCCGCTGAGCCGCACCCCTACAGTTTCTGATTCAGTAGGTCTGGGCTGCGGCCCTGGAAAATGCATTTCCAACAAATTTCCAACTGGTGCTGACGCTACTGTCAGGGGACCGATCTGAGAACTAGGCTTTAAGGTAGGCTAGGCTTCGTACATTTTGTCCTAGGAGGTCCCTGCTTTGTTCTTTCCCTTCCTCATTTATATAACAGTAGCACCCCCATACCTCAATTATACTTTAAACTCCCCCTCCCCCAGATCTTGTGAGGCTGGGGGTAGGGAGGGGAGGGGACAGGAGGGCAGTGATTCTTCCTCTTCTCAGTGCTCAGACCCTCAGCCCATCCGCGCTGCTCCATCTAGAAAGCGAGTGTCCCCTGGCTGACAGCATCACAAACATTGAGGTCCCAGTGTAGCCTTGGATCAGCTTCAATTGACTTTCCACTTTGGATCTGTTCTTGGTGAGAGCCTGATATCTCATTTAGTGTGTTAAATGGCTGTTGGGAGTTGAGTGTGATGAAGATTGTCCTGGGAATACTCCCCCGAGGCCTGGTGTGAGGGAAAAAGGACAAAAGCCTGGCCTCTCTTCTGGGGTGAAGGGCCTCTCATCTGGGCTCTAGAACCTTCCACTGAAGCTCTGTCCGAGGTAGCCAGCTGCCAACCCCAGCTCCACTTCCCCTCCGCTTCCCTCCTCCCCTCCCCCCAAATCTAGCATGGGGACCTTGACCAACCGTTGGCTCCTGGATTTGGCAAACAGATTCCGGCATCTCAGCTCCAGCCTAGCTGCCCACTTTGCACGACAAATCACTTCCTTTATTTGGGCCTCTGTTTCCCCATTGGTAAAATGAAAGACTCAGCTACAGCAATGGTTTTCAAAGCGTGTCCCACAGAACCCAGGGTTCTGCTGAGGGTCAAGGTATGTGTCAAATCCATCACCTCTGCTTAATTAGAGTGGCCTCACTTGCCTTTATGTCTTCGGGTTCTATATAAACATCTTGATCTCCGGTGGCCTCGGCCTGCAGCATCTTGTTTTTTTTGTTTGTTTGTTTGTTTTTTGTGGTACGCGGGCCTCTCACTGCTGTGACCTCTCCCGTTGCGGAGCACAGACTCCGGACGCGCAGGCTCAACGGCCATGGTTCACGGGTCCAGCCGCTCCGCGGCATGTGGGATCCTCCTGGACCGGGGCACGAACCCGTGTCCCTTGCATCGGCAGGCGGACTCTCAACCACTGCACCACCAGGGAAGCCCGGCCTGCAGCATCTTGAAGCAGGATTTCGGTTCCCTGGTCAGAGATTGAAGTCAGGCTGCAGCAGCGAGGGCGCTGAATCCTAGCCACCAGATCACCGGGGACCAGTGGCCAGTGACAATACCCTGACCTGTCGACTTTGTAGAAATGAATTCCCACAAAGAGACAGAAAGTAGTGAAACAAGTAAAGTGTTTATTAGAAGGAAAATGGGTACGTGTGAATAGACACACAGGGGCGACTCAGAGAGAGAGTCGCGCCCTCGTGGTAGTTTGAGTCACTTACGTGGGGCATTGCTTCCGGGTTTCCTCTGGCCAATCATCTTGCTTTGCCTGGTTCTGAGTCCATATTTGGTTTATCTCAGGATCCTCCCCTGTGTACGTGCGGATCTCTCAGCCAAGATGGATTCTAACGAAGAGGCCTATGGGTAGGTTGACATCACTTACTATGGGGGAGGTTGACGTCCCCTCCCTTTTTGACCTCCAAGGAGCCTTTCTGCTCATGTGTAGTCGGGGAGGTCTCCTTGACTTTGAGAATGAGAAATACGTGGTCTCTTATCTGGGCAGGGCTCAGCTCCTCTCTCACTCTTGCTATTATCTTCATCTTGGAGTATCTGTCCACAGGGGACACTCCAGCTGCTCAGCCTAGGGCCCATCTATCTCCTGCTTCAATCTCATTTGGAAGAGACCACATTTCTGCTGCTGAAAAGTAGTTTGAAAATCACCGGCTTAGATGATCTTGAAGATTCTCCCCATTCTGGTTTTATCTTCTATACTCTGTAGTTCTTTGGCCTCTGTATCTTTTTTCAAGTCCAACCTGTGTGTGACTCAACCTTGAGATTTTTCCTTGAGCTTCTGAAATTCGGTGCTCAGGAAGTGTGTTTCTTCCAGGACAGATGTGGGGGGCAGGCCTGGCAGGTTGGCCACTGTTCCAGTCGACTGATCTGTTTAGGGGGGCGTCTCCAGGCCAGGTGGGAGGGGCTGGGGTGGGGAAGGAGGTTTGAGTGGATACCAAGAGCCTGTCAGTGTGTGTGTGTGTGTGTGTGTGTGTGTGTGTGTGTGTGTGTGTGTTTTCTACTAAGAAGAAGCCATTTGCAAAGGAGTAGGAACCCATTTCACAGCCCCTGTGACAGGCCTGTGTGAAACCAGCAGACTCCCAGGCTCAGGGATGGTGAGAGGGTGAGAGTGAAGGTCGAGGGGGAGCCATCCATGAGGGTGTTTTCTGGATATCAAACTGACCTCCCGCGAGTGAAGTTGGTACAGGGCAGCCAGTAAGCATGATTAAAGAGCTGTCATCAGGACAGAAAAAGGCATCCATGGAATACTTCTTTGAGAGCCAGAAAGGTGGTAGGAAGATGGTAAACTTCACTGAATTGAAGGAGCTGAGGCCATTTCTCCTGGAGCAGAGTAGGCCGGGGGTCGGGGCAGTCAGGGGGAGCTATCTATTACCAGGCTCAGGTACATAAGGTTGAGTATCCTTATTCCTGGGAATGTGATGCACAGTCTTCTGGATTGATCGTGAGAGAGAGGTAGGGCTAAATCATTTTACAGACCCTGAAGCCGCAACTGAAGTCTTCTCAGGCTGGAATATATTATGCGTGGGAGCACCTCCTGTGATTCGCCATAAATTGTGGCACCATGGCCACTCTGGGGACACTGAAAATATTCAAAGGGAAGAAGGAGGAAGGGAGTTGGATGACAGGAATGTGTGTATGAAGGGAGTGCCCAGGCAAGGGAGAAACAGGCAGCTGTGGTGAGAATAACGCTCCCAGCCAGGACCCAGGTTCTAGCCCTGCCCTGGCATTCCTTAACTGCGGAAATTTGGTCAAAGGCCCTTACCATGTAGAAGAAAGGGCTTTGCAGCCAGACAGAGCTGGATTTGAATCTTAGCTCTACCAATTCTCAGCTGGATGACCTCGGGCAACTTATTTGAACTCCCAAGTCTCAGTTTCATTATCTGTAAAGTGGGAAATAATAATACCTGTGGATGTCACCGTGTCTGTTGCCCATCCAAAACCTACTCTCTCCTTTTTCCTTAGATTTTGTTTAGATGGAACATGCTCTGGGAAGGAGGGTCCCTCCTGAAATTTCAGTGGATAAAGTACAATTGGTCTACTCCAAGCATGGTCATGTCATTTTCTTTTTGTTATTGATTAGTTTCAGAGTGGGCATGTGACCCAGTTTTAGGCAATGAGATATAAAGGGGAGGCTACTGGGGGACTTCTGGGGAGGATTTTTCTTCTTCACATGCCAAGAAGTCCTGCTCCCATTTTCCTGCCATGAATGAGATTGAGTGCTGATGTGATACTTGGAGCTGTGGCAGCCATCCTGCAACCATAAAGTAATAAGCCTGAGACAGAAAAGCTAACACAGCAAGGATGGCGGGGCAGAAAGATAGGAGGCTTGGTTGTTTCTTATTGTTTTTTTTTTAAACTTTTAATTTTATATTGAAGTATAGCCAGCTAACAATGTTGTGATAGTTCCAGGTGCACAGCAAAGGGACTCAGCCATACATATACATGTATCCATTCTCCCCCAAACTCCCCTCTCATCCAGGCTGCCACATAACATCGAGCAGAGTTCCCTATGCTATACAGTAGGTCCTTGTTGGTTATCCATGGAGACTTTGTTGATGACTTTGTTGAGATCTTGCATCGACCCTGGGATCTCTCCAGACTTCTTTTCTGATCTGGAGAAGAAGCTTTATTCCATAAGACATTAGCAGACACACTGTAATCTACAGCCACGGCATTCCTTCCAGTAACACAGCGATCTCGGGTTCGTTGTGAGAATCAAATGAGATAATAATATACGGGAAAATTCCAAGCCCAGGACTTGGCTCAGAGTAGGTGTTCAATGCGTGCTGGTTTCCTCCCTCTTCTGTATTTTCATGTCTTAATTTTAGATTTTATTTTTCTACTCTCCCAGCCTCACAGGATTGTGATAAGAAACAGATGAGATAATTGTTTTTTATTGCCACAGTAATGCTGTAGTAAAAGATAACCACAAAACCTCAGCGGCACACGACAATAAACATTTCTTTAGCTCGCAAGTTTGTGCCTTCGTGATGTAGGCTGGCTTCCTCACAGGGCTGGTGGTTGGCTGGCTGTTGCTGAGGCGATGGGGCAGCTGGACCGCGTACCTCTCTTTCTCCACAGGGCAGCCCGGGTATGTTTACAGGGAGATAGCAGAGGAGCAGGAGAGGAAGTGGAAACATGCAGCACTTTCTCAAGCCTCTGCTTCGTTCCTGTTGGCTAACATCCCACTGGCCAAAGCAGGCAGGAGCCTATTTGAATAACAAAGGGAGGGAGGAAAAATTGGGTCAGTTTTTGTCTTTGTTTTTGTGTTTTTTGCAATTAGTCCACAACAATAATATATATGAAAGGACTTTGCAAGTTGTAAGGGGCTCTACAAAATATAGTGATGATGAGGATGATGATTTAGACAATGGCCCCAAAAAAGAGGAATATTACATGAAATGTCCAGAATAGGGAAATCAACAGAGACAAAAAATAGGTTAGTGGTTACCTAGTGCTGGGGGAGGGGGTGGGGAGTTTTGGGGGTTGATGGCTAAAGGGTGCAGGGTTTCTTCTGGGAGGTCATGAAAATGTTCTTAAAATTTTTTTTTATTTTTTTGGCTATGTGGCTTGTGGGATTTCAGTTCCCTGACCAGGGACTGAACCCAGGCCACAGCAGTGAAAGCACCGAATCCACCAGGGAACTCCCCAAAAATGTTCTAAAATTGATTGTGTTGATGGGTACACAACTTTCTAAATACACTAAAGGCCATTGAATTATACAGTTTAAATGGGTGCATTGTATGGTATGTGAATTATAGCTCAATAAAGCTGTTTCAAAAAAGGGAAAAAAAAAGGAGGGATGGGGCTTCCCTGGTGGCGCAGTGGTTGAGAGTCCGCCTGCCGATGCAGGGGACATGGGTTTGTGCCCCGGTCCGGGAAGATCCCACATGACACGGAGCGGCTGGGCCTGTGAGCCATGGCCGCTGAGCCTGCGCGTCCAGAGCCTGTGCTCCGCAACGGGAGAGGCCGCGACGGTGAGGCCCCCGGACCGCAAAAAAAAAAAAAAAAAAAAGGAGGGATGATCCTGGATTAAGGAGAGGTGCTGTGCCTCACTAGGTGGTGGCAATATCTCCCATTTCCTATAAAGCTGCCAGGGCACCACGATGGGAGACCATTGAAAAACCAACTTGTTAAGGTTTTCTCCACCTCCCTTGGAAATAATCTCTGACTTTATAATGGATTCTGTGCAGAAAATAAGATTCTGTTTACAGCAATTCACTGCATGGCCAACTTTAGGACAGCAAGCCCCCTAAGCCTGGAGAGGGGCCGGGGGTCTCAGGCATGTGGAATGCGGAGGCTTTTTACAGGCACCACGTGAGGTGTGGGAACATTAGCCCCAGGCCTGTGGAGGGAGGAAAAAGTCTTCTACCCTCTTAGGGTCCCTGGCTGGGTCTGAAAACAAAACTGACAAAGGCAGAACAACAGGAGAAAAGCATAAAAATTTATTTAACCTAAGTTTTACATGATTCCAGCACCTTCATAAGGAAATGAAGACCCAAAGAAACGTTAAGCCTGGGTGTTTTCATGCTAGGTTTGCTGAAGAGCGGACAGTCATGTTGAAATATGATAGGTCAAAGAGTATGAACAAGTGTAGTAAACTGGGGGAGACTTAGCAAGGCCCATTCGTCCAGATTCTTCTCAGCATCCCTCTGTCTTGGAGATAAGGATGCTCCTTTCCTCTGGGTATAGGGAGGGCACCTCTCATGGGAGGATCTTAGGACCCGATTCAGGGGAGAAAGACGGGGGAAGGTCAGAGATACTTTCCTGCTTCCGATGTTTTCTCAAACTCTTTCAGCTTAAAATATTTGATATGCCAAGGTGCCATATTTTGGAGCAGAGTGTCCAGAACCCGTCACCTGCCACCCCAGCTGGAAGGAGCATTAAGGACTTCTGTTCTGTTGCGTGTTTGCAGAGGTAGGGCGTGTGGAAAGGGGACAGGCTAGAGCATGAGGACCTACAGGGAAAGATGAAAGCCACTGAGTTATGAGTTGAAGAAGGCAAAGCTCAAAGGGTGACTTAACACCATCTTCAGGAGACAAGTGGGCCACGTCCAAAGGCGACTCTGCTGACTCTTTGAACTTGAGTCCTGACCCTGTGACAGGCCCTGTGCTTTGTCTGGAGATCCACAGCTGGCTGCCCTGGGCGGGAGGGGAGGCTCCGAAACTGACAGCATCCCAGCAAGTACATGGGTACCTGGTTCAGGCTGACGTGAGCTTCCCCTTTTCTCTAGAACATCTCCCTCCACCCTCTTCGGCTGCCCAGCTCCTACCTGCCCTTCAGGACTTAAGGAAGACATCTCCTTCTCCAGAAAGCCTCCCCTGATGCTCTGGGTGCCCCTTTGAGCATCCATGGCACCCTCTAGCTGAATGCTTATCAGGCTGAATTGAATTGTTTTCATGTTAGATTGTAAGCTCCCTGCCCTAATAATCCCAGAGCCCTTACATCTGGCATAATGCCTGGTCAGAGAGGGAGGGAGGGAGGAAGGAAGGGTTCCACTGAACTCCGGTGAGAGGCTGATTAATCTGGCACGTGGTGCCCATTTCTGAGGCAGGCAATGACCATCTGATCAACCACTGGCATTGCCTTGGTCCCCACGGCCCCAGCACTATGGTTTGCAGACATCTTGGACCTGCTGGGATAACCCAGGGAAACTGGGAGCTGTGGCCAAGTCTGGACCCAGGGCCTATTGCACTGGTTATATTAGCACAGAATAATGACACATGTCATGGGTTGGGTTCTCCAGAAGCAGAGGCTGGGACAGAGCTTACTGGGGATCAACCGTAGAGGGAAGGGGAAGCAGCAGGCCCAGGCAGAGGGAGAATTGGAACTGTGAGGCCCAACAAAGTTTCAGCCAACCCGGGGTGGGGTGGGGCTCTGAAGCAAGCAGTCAGCGTGCCCTGCACCCCAAAACATGATGGAGCCCCTTCTTGCTCAGCTACCCGATGAGGGCTGCCCTGGGAGGGACTTGACCTGGGGCAAAGCCGCTCTCTGTAGCTGAAGCTGTGTGCTTACCGGGCATACCCCGCCTCCCAGCCCCCTGAAGCTGGGCAGCCACCCCTTCCTTGAAGGGGTTTCTGGGTGGCAAGTCTCCGTGTCTCCCACAGTAAGAGAGTCACCGAAGCTACAATTCATCAAGCCCTTCTGCCAAGCTGTACAATTATCATCCTTTACAGGTGAGGAAAGTGAGGCTCAGAGAGGTAAAGTAACTTACCTGAGGTCACACAGCTAGGCCAGAAAGTGGGGGAGCTGGACAACCAGACAGGCTGATTTCAGAAAGTCCACTTTTAACCACTGATCTTAATTGCTGAGATGAAGGGGCATAAGTTATACAGGGACAAAATGGATACTTTTTCACAGTGAGTTCTTAAAATAGAAGCACTCTTAAGGGTATATACGGGAGGGGTGCTGTTCACAAGAGAGCCCTTCACCTGTTTACCTCACTGCGTGCTTCTCACTGTCCCCAGTGGGAGTGGAAAAAACTGTTGGTGCCCTTCCCCCATCGCTATCATCAGCTGATCCCACTGAGGGAAGGGACAGCCTTCCGGTACAGTCTCCTTTCAAAGCCCCATTCTGCCCACTGAGCTGGGGCTCCGGAAGCACATTCAGTGAAGAAAAACCCTGCAGTGCAGTTCCAAGGGTGTGGAGGGGGCCGAGGGAAATTGCCTTGCTGAGAGAATTGCTCACATTTTCATGCTTTTGCAGAAAGGGCGGCTCAAGGTGAGGGGTGCGGGGGGCTGGAGGGAGGCGGACCTGGGGGCCAAAGCACCTTTCTTTGTCCTGGGTCTCACTGGGGGGTTGAGGCAGTCCTGCCTGAGAACCACTGCCCCAATCCAATGGCATCATTTTATATTGCAGGAAACCAGAGCCCAGGGAGAATAAACACGTTGTCCAAGTTGACACCATCAGTCGGAGTTGGAGGACTCATCCAAGGTGGCAAAGTAGCATTAGGATCCGGTTTTTTGACTCTAGTCAGCCCTCTGTCCATGACCCGAGGAGACTCTCAGGGCCGGAAAGAGGGCACCTGCTGTCTGTCTGTAACTGCTATGATTTAGATGGCCTGTCTATGAACTGGGTTGAAGATGTGATATAGGGGACACCCTGAGGTCTCTCTGGAGAAGCGGAGTTTCAAGCTTACCCAGTTTGGGAGGCAGCACAGGCGGCAGTTGTAAATGCGGGCTTTAGCGGGAAACAGAACTCCACTGACTAGCTGTGTGACTTTGAGCAAGTTACTTTACCTCTCTGAGACACACTTTCTCCATTTATAGGATGGGGACAAAAATACCTTCCTTGTGAGACTGTTGTAGGACTAGAAGAGATTATGCATGTAAATGTTTAGCGTTATTCCTGGCACAGAACTAGTGCTAAACAACAGGCGCTCTTACAGTATTTTTACCTCCTCTTGGTATTAGATGCACTTCTGAGCCGTTCATAGCGTCATGTGGGGCATTCTTAGCAAAGCGAGAGGCAGGAACCCAATAGGAAGAGAGAGGGCATTCCAGGCACAGGGAATGGTTGAGGAAAGGCCCCAAGGTGGGAGTGACTGAGCTGTGATGAGATCTGGCTCTGAGGGGCCATTCAGATACCACCAGCCCTGCCCACCTCCAGACTTTGCCTCCCAGAACCTCTCCGCCGTCCCAGTTCCTGAGCTCTGTTCAGCTGCGGGTGGAGTTCTCGCTGCCTTCTGTTACTTTGGGGAAATGGCCTCTGTGTGAGGGCAGGCGTGCCGTTTACACTGGTAGCACCCTAGGTGCCTAGGCCCCTGCGTGGCACACAGTAGGTACAGCCAGTCTGGCTGAAAAGAAAGTGACTTCTGATAAACATCAAAGAGAGACAGGGCAGGGAGGGCCGTGGCGAGAAGGCTAGAGAGCTCTCGTCCGACGCTGTGGGAGACAGGAAGTCGTGGTTGGGGGGGCTGGGAGGCGGACCTGGGGGCCAAAGCACCTTTCTTTGTCCTGGGTCTCACTGGGGGGTTGAGGCAGTCCTGCCTGAGAACCACTGCCCCAATCCAATGGCATCATTTTATATTGCAGGAAACCAGAGCCCAGGGAGAATAAACACGTTGTCCAAGTTGACACCATCAGTCGGAGTTGGAGGACTCATCCAAGGTGGCAAAGTAGCATTAGGATCCGGTTTTTTGACTCTAGTCAGCCCTCTGTCCATGACCCGAGGAGACTCTCAGGGCCGGAAAGAGGGCACCTGCTGTCTGTCTGTAACTGCTATGATTTAGATGGCCTGTCTATGAACTGGGTTGAAGATGTGATATAGGGGACACCCTGAGGTCTCTCTGGAGAAGCGGAGTTTCAAGCTTACCCAGTTTGGGAGGCAGCACAGGCGGCAGTTGTAAATGCGGGCTTTAGCGGGAAACAGAACTCCACTGACTAGCTGTGTGACTTTGAGCAAGTTACTTTACCTCTCTGAGACACACTTTCTCCATTTATAGGATGGGGACAAAAATACCTTCCTTGTGAGACTGTTGTAGGACTAGAAGAGATTATGCATGTAAATGTTTAGCGTTATTCCTGGCACAGAACTAGTGCTAAACAACAGGCGCTCTTACAGTATTTTTACCTCCTCTTGGTATTAGATGCACTTCTGAGCCGTTCATAGCGTCATGTGGGGCATTCTTAGCAAAGCGAGAGGCAGGAACCCAATAGGAAGAGAGAGGGCATTCCAGGCACAGGGAATGGTTGAGGAAAGGCCCCAAGGTGGGAGTGACTGAGCTGTGATGAGATCTGGCTCTGAGGGGCCATTCAGATACCACCAGCCCTGCCCACCTCCAGACTTTGCCTCCCAGAACCTCTCCGCCGTCCCAGTTCCTGAGCTCTGTTCAGCTGCGGGTGGAGTTCTCGCTGCCTTCTGTTACTTTGGGGAAATGGCCTCTGTGTGAGGGCAGGCGTGCCGTTTACACTGGTAGCACCCTAGGTGCCTAGGCCCCTGCGTGGCACACAGTAGGTACAGCCAGTCTGGCTGAAAAGAAAGTGACTTCTGATAAACATCAAAGAGAGACAGGGCAGGGAGGGCCGTGGCGAGAAGGCTAGAGAGCTCTCGTCCGACGCTGTGGGAGACAGGAAGTCGTGGTTGGCCAAGCTGAGACTTGTAAACAGGAGCCCTCCAGGGGTTCCTGGGGACCCTGTACCTCTCTGCCCCTAAGGCCAGCTGCTCTGGGCGGAAACGTGCCTTGGCCCCCGGCTGGGCTGGGAATGCTCCCTGCCCATCATGGTCACACCCTTCCACGTGTGTTTGATGCAGCAGCTCCTCCCCCAGAGCTTGCAGTCCGTCCCCTCGCTCACTGCCAAGGCTGGGCCCAGGGTGTCTGAGCCCACAGCAGCCACCCTGCCTGACAGTGCCGGGCAGCCTGCCCGTGGCCCAGGGAGGCGGGGAGGGGAAGGAGGGGACCGGCTAGGGAGAGGCAAGGGCTCCCTTGTGTCCCCACAGGCAGGTCTCAGCAGTGGGAGAGCTAGTGGGTCTGGAAGGGGAGCAGCTACGGGGGATTTGGGGCCCACCCAAGCCAAAGCGGTCATAGCTGCATTCAGAATCCCCATGTCACCCTTTGCATCCGTAATAACAGCATAACAGTGTTGACAAAATGCTTTCCCATGACTTTCTCATTTAGGCTTCTCAAGCCATGTCTTAGCCTCTCTACTTACTTTCTCGGGGCTCGGAGATGTTTTGCCAGGTGGGCCACTGGGGGAAAAGTGTTGGCTTTTCACCTTTTGCTTATGATCCCTAACCTACCCATGCCTGACCTACCCCATCCAAATAAAGGGGCACAAGGACCCCTGCCGCGGCTCTCCCATGCTCCCCCTGGGATCAGGGTGTCATGGGGCTGGTACAGGGAGCACACTGTGATTTTCCTCCAAGGCCATAGACCCAGTCTGGGGGTGCCACTCATTCTCTGAGCTCCCAGGTTTGTCCTCCCCCAGGGACCCCTCCCCAGGCTAGTGTCTGCCCCACCTCCAGCCCCCTCAGGGCAGAGAGGCTTCGGAATCCATCTGGAGAGAGAGCATGGGGTAGATGTGCTGTTTTTAGTTCCATGGGAGAAGTCACAACTGGGGGGGTAATTTCTCTGCGGTTTCTCCCCTCCACGAGACATCTGTTGGCATGCTTTGAGGAGACTCCCATCAGAGCCGGCAGGGCCTGTATTTGGAGCCAGCCTCACAGGTGTGACTGAGCCTCACAGCCCCTTCCGCCTCTCCGAGGCACTTGGCTTTGCTCTGAATCAGGGGAGCCGTTTAGGGGCGTGTGGTCTTTCCCTCCCTCTCCGACTGATTCCCTCGCAGCCTTCAGGCCTCTCTGCCCTGAATGGCACCTGCCTATGTCTTGGTCACAATCTTGTTTCACGCTCTGAGCCAGGTGGTCTCCTCGATACAACCCCTGACCCCCGCTCAGTCACCTCTCTGACCCTGCGCCAGGCCCTGTGCTTTGTCTGGAGATCCACAGCTGGATGCCCTGGGTGGGAGGGGAGGCTCCGAGACTGACACGGGATGCTTGGGCTCACAGGGGGCCTCAGAGCTCATAGAGGGAAACCCTCATTTCTCGTGGGGAGTGATTGCCAGGGCTGGAATCCCAGACTCGTCAAATAGAGAGACTGGGCTTCCCTGGTGGCGCAGTGGTTGAGAGTCCGCCTGCCGATGCAGGAGACACGGGTTCGTGCCCCGGTCTGGGTAGATCCCCTATGCCGCGGAGCGGCTGGGCCCGTGAGCCACGGCTCACTGAGCCTGTGCATCCGGAGCCTGTGCTCTGCAACGGGAGAGGCCACAACAGTGAGAGGCCCATGTACCAAAAAAAAAAAAAAAAAAAAAAAAAAAAATAGAGAGACTGTGATATTTGGGGAAAAAATGATTTTAGATTTTGTAATGAAAAATGTTACTATATTTACCTGATGACAGGACATGCCTCCTACACAGCGAGACACTTGCTAGAAAGAATGGTAATTTAAAATAGGCAGCTTCCAGGTGCATATACTTAATAATACCCTGCTCCCCGCCCCTGAGCCATATCCGGCGCTACCAAGCTGGTCTTTGTTCTTGCCCTGGGCACCAAGGTTGCCAGTTACAGTTCCAGTGGTTGAGGGTGCACCAGAGAGCAGGTGCTGCTTGAGCTGAGTCCTGAAGGGGGCCAGACCTGGCCAGGGAATGCGGGATTGGGGGTGAGGGATTCCGGGTGGGGGATGGAGGTGCGAAGGCTCACACCGTATTCAGAAGATAAACATGGTTTGGCTGGGCAAAGGCTTAAAGGAGAGAGGGCAAGAGATGGTCCTCAAACGGTAGATGGGGCCAAATCCCGAGGGCCTTGAATGCCACGCTAAGGAGGTCACAGCGTCCCACCTCCAGACCTTTTGCTCATCCTGAACTATGAGTCCCCCAGGAGGAGGGCCGGGAATGGGGTGAGATGGGCAAGTTACCCAGGGAGCAAACTTTCAGGAGGCTCTCATTCTCAGAGTCATGAGAGGGCAGGGCTGGCCCCTGAGAGTAAGTGACTCCTTATTTTGCCCTCTCACTGCCTACTTGCCTCACCCTAAACCTGGCCTGCTCAGGAGACAGGTCACATTCTGTAAACCTTTGTATCCCAAGGACCTAAAACAGTGCCCGACCATAGTAGGTCAATAAGTGCTCACTGAATGGATGAACGAACTTTTTTTGTTTCTCTGTCTGGATTGTGTTTGCCTTCCTCATGGCCAAAGTGTCATTTCTTTCATGGCTTACTTCTTCCCTGCAGCCCCTCCAGAGAGCCCTTCCCTGAGTCCTCAGCTCTTATGTTGAATACACGTCTCGTCTCCCGGCCAGATGGTGTTGTGACACAGTAGGTGCTCACGCTAGGGGCATCATCAACCTCTAAACCTTTCCTGGGCAGGCTCAGTAGTTCTAGAATATCCTGGCCCCTTGGATGGGAAGGACCAGCTGCAGCTGCTGCTGAGATTTGAGGTCTCCCTTCTTCCCCTCTCCTTCTCTTCTCCTCATAGGGTCAGACTCAGAGAAGGCTCTGGAGGCAGTGGCTCCAAACTGCCCCTCCACAGTATTACCCTCTTATCCAGCCTGCTTCCTTTGTTCAGCCCCCTTGGACCACTCCCAGCTGGCTGCTACTCATGCAATTATGAAGGTGCCAGAGGTCTTCTGATATACCCACCCCTCCCTGCCTTTCTGACTGATGGCACTCCTCGCCAGGCTAAGAAAGGACGTTCTTGGGCTGTTGAACAGTCCTGCACTATTGAATCTGGGGGATGATTAATGATGCTACTTGGGAAAGGTTGAGACAGTCGCCTTTCTGTCCAGCGGAGAGTCTATTTCAATCAGGGAGTTACTCTTCCTGCCCAGAGAAGCCGATCATCAGTCCCCTCCCACGACTACTTACTGCTGAAGGGAGAACAGGCATGTGGCATCGAGTGGGCACCACTCGACCCCCAAGAAGGGGGCCACCGCTTTGGCATCCTGCAGGAGCTGGCATCCTGTAGATTTTATCTCAGAAGGCACCAACCTCTCAGGAACGTTGTTACTGGAGGATCTGTTGCACAGGTGAACTTTGAGCAGCTGCAGACAGAGGACGAGACCATCTGCAAATAGCAACAAAGGGCTGGAGACAATGCCAAACCCCAAATTTCCTGTATGGTGAAAACAACCTGGGGGTCCCAGAGGAGTTCCAAGGTCTGCAAAATACAGAACAAATGCTACTTCAAGCAAGGAAAGAACTGGAGTATCCTCTGCCAATCCTGACCATAATAGGTACCTACAAGCTGCTCTGGCTGTTAATCATGCTTGAGCTGGGAGGCAGTGTAGAGTCCTGGTGACGAGCTCTGCCAGTTTTCTAGCTGTGCACCCTCAGGCAAGTTGCTTAACCTTGCTGAAACATAGTTCCCTCATCTGTAAAATGGAGACAATAATTGTACCTACCACAGAAAGTTGTGATGATGAAATAAGCCCTTCGAAGAGGGCCTGGCCCGTAGCAGATGCTGTGTGCAGATATCAGTCTGTGGTTTGTCTCTTCATTTTCATAATAGTATCTATTATGAAAATAATAATAGAAATAATAATAATAATTGAATGGTAGAAGTTTAAAAAAATTTTATATAGCTCAACTCATCACTTTTTTCTATTATGCTTGGTCCTTTTTTTGTGCCTTGGACCCAAAATTTGAACCCAGATCTGTGGGCATCAACGTCCTCCTTCCGATTACATTTGGTGTAGTGTTTCCTCAAAATCTATCCTCAGACCAGTGCTATGCTGGTACCACCAGAATCACCCAGGGAGTGTGTTAAAACTAGAGTCCTGCGTCCTCACCCCAGGGAATCTGCCTCGTTGGACCAGGGTAGACCTGGGAATCTGTATATTTAACAACTCCCCAAGTGACTAGGTGAGCAGCCAGGTGTGGAATGGATTTTAATCAGGGCCCCAGGCATCCCTGGTTATTCCCATCTGTCTACTTCTTGGCTTCTAGCTGGCTCCTGCAAAGCGCTGCTGACAGTGGTTCTTCTTGGTCTGTTTCTTACTGTATCCCCGCTTCTTTCTTCCTTCTCAGTTCCTTGGCACTGTATCCAACAATCAGCAGATGATCAAAGCATGCTTTTGAACTAACCAACCTACTCTCCACCAGTAGTGGGGAAAGGCAACCCCACTCCATGACCGGCACTAAGTGGAACCAAGTAGAAATTGTGTAATTACTGACCTTGGTATGAAGTGTTCCCATGCAGCCCCCTCCGGAGCTGTGGGTGGCCACTTAAGCCAGTTTCCTCAACCTCTAGCCCAGTCAGAGGGTCTCCCACCTGGAGAGACTGTTATGTTAAAGTAGCTCCAAGATCGGCTCATTGGAGTTGAGCAGGACACTTCTGCAAGTGAGCAGCTGTGCCAGCCTCCAAATAAAAGAAAACTGTATGCATTTGCAGCAGGGAGTGGGGAAATGGAGTGTGTTTTGGTTTAAGAGCAAAATAAGCACGTAGAGGTTTTAGCAGTTTTTCTCTGATGTGTCTGATTGTGACCTGCTTTCCCCAAGCACATTGGGTAGTGGATAAGGGAACTAGGATCTGTTGAGCCCCGTCTATGAGCCAGGGATTCATATTTTTAATTCTTCCAATAACCCATAAGGTTGATATTATTATTCGTATTTTACAGATGAGGAAACTGAGGCTCAGAGAGGCTATAGAACAGCCAGGAAGTGCTGGAACCAGGAGTTAGAGTATAGCAGACAGGACTTCCCTGGTGGCGCAGTGGTTAAGAATCTGCCTGCCAGTGCAGCGGACACGGGTTCGAGCCCTGGTCCGGGAAGATCCCACATGCCGCGGAGCAACTAAACCCGTGCACCACAACTACTGAGCCTGCGCTCTAGAGCCCGCGAGCCACAACTATTGAGCCCATGTGCTGCAACTACGGAAGCCCGCGCTCCTAGAGCCCGTGCTCTGCAACAAGAGAAGCCACCACAATAAGAAGCCTGCGCACCGCAACGAAGAGTAGCCCCGCTCGCCGCAACTAGAGAAAGCCCGCGTGCAGCAACAGAGACCCAACACAGACAAAAATAAATAAATAAAATAAATAAATTTATTTAAAAAAAGAATGTAGCTGAAGCTAAGCTACTGTAAAAAGAGACCTCAACGTACCGTGGCTTAAACAATGTTGGTTGATGTTCTTTCTTCCTCATATAACAGCCCAAGGTTAGTTAGAAAGCTTTTCTCCAGGCAGTCACTCAGGGACCCAGGATCCCACCACCTGTGGCTTCTACAACTGTAGTGGCAAATGATTTTCCGTAAAGAGATAGATAATGAACATTTGGGGCTATGCAAGGCATATGCAGTCTGTCCTTACTACTCAACTCTGTTGTATCATGAAAGCAGCCACAGACAATATGTGGATGAGTGGGTGTGGCTGTGTTTCAATAAAACTTTATTTACAACAAACAGGCCACAGGGTGGATTTGGCCCAAGAGGCTTAGTTTGCTGACCCCTGCCCTAGAATAGCGGTTCTCAAAATGTAGTCCCAGGGACCCAGCAACATCAGCAGCATCTGGAAACTTGTTAAAAATGCACCTTCTTAAGCCACTCCTGAGACCTACAGAATTAGAAACTCTCGGGGTGGGGCCCAGCAGTCTGTATTTTAAAAAGCCCTCGGGATGATTTCTTTTTTTTTTTTGCGGTACGCGGGCCTCTCACTGTTGTGGCCTCTCCCGTTGCGGAGCACAGGCTCCGGACGCGCAGGCTCAGCGGCCATGGCTCACGGTCCCAGCCGCTCCGCGGCATGTGGGATCTTCCCGGACTGGGGCACGAACCCACGTCCCCTGCATCGGCAGGCGGACTCTCAACCACTGCACCACCAGGGAAGCCCACCTCTGGATGATTTTTATACATGTTGAAGTTTAAGAACCACCGCTCCAGAGCCCTGGCTGCACGAGAGCATCACCTGGAGAGCTTTCAAAGTTCTCAATGCCCAGGCACATCCCAGGGTAATTACATTAGACCCTATGGAGTAGGACCCAGGCATCAGCATTTTTTAAGCTCCCCAGCTGAAGCTAAGGTGCAGCCAGCATGGAGAAGCACTGCCTTAGAGCACTGTCACCATCTGCATGGTCACTGGCTTGCCACCTGGCCTACTACCACACCTGCCTCTCCAAGGAGGATGTCCTTTGCTCCCTGAGATCTGGGTTTTGATCTCTTCCTTCGTCTTACCTCCCAAGCCCCCAGCACCCTGGCCCTTTCCTGGGGACTCTGTATGGGGCTTCATGATATGAGAGGACCTTGGTTCAAGTTTGTCAAAGTAACCCATCTCTGGCAGGAGGCGGGCAGGAGGAGGGGACGACTTCATGGGGGGTGAGTAGTGGAATGGAAAGCAACCAGAAGAGGAGGGAGGTGACAGCAGGAGGAAGACTTGGATGTGGAAACACCTAGCACAGTGGCCTGTCGCTGGGGCTCAGTCAAGTCCAGTTCTCTTCCCCATCCGTGCTCTAGGGTGACGGAGAGCAGTTTCCATGTATCCCGGGGCTTCCTTTATACGGAGAGCACGTACGTGGCACTTACTGTGTGCCTGTACTCTGAGTGCTTCACATAACTTAACTCATATCCTCACAGCAACCATCTAGAGTAGGAACTATCATTACTCCCATTTTATAGTTAGTGAGACTGAGGCTTTAAGAGGTTAGGTACAATAAAGATGTTTAAAAAGAAAAAAAAGAGGTTAGGTGACTGCACAAGATTACACAGATAGTATGTAGTACAGCTGGGATTCAACCCGGGAAGTGTGGCTTCAGAGCTGAGCTATTGGCCACTATGCTCTGTTACCTCTCTTCGTAACAGCCACAATGGTATTATTATTCCCATTTCACAGAGGAAGAAACTGAGACCATGAAACTGGCCCAAGGTCACAGAGCCAGGAGGTGGTAGAGGTAGGATTTGAACCCAGGTCTCTCTGCCACCAAAGTCCTTGGATTTGCCAGTTTGCCCCACAGGCTGGTTTGGGTTCCCTCCCATCTTCCCTCCATCTGTCCACCCAGAATATTCTGCGTTTGCCTGTGTGTGGCCGACTCAATGGGGGAGAGGAGAGTACATCCTCTGGAGGGAGAAGGCAGATTTCACTTCTGTTCAGAGCCTGCTTGGGTTGGTGCTGGGAGAGCTGCCAAACCCAGCTGACAGATTTCCCCTGCCAGAGCTGTGGAGTGGGTGGGCAGCCCCCGGGGGCCCCAGGAGGCCCTGTGACACCAACTCCTCAGATGAGTCTCAGCACCCAAGAGAAAGACGGGCATGCCTGCTTCATCTGTCTTAACTACAGTCTCTTTCC
>NW_006784347.1:116863-117594 GCF_000442215.2 Lipotes vexillifer
CTTTCCCTGAGGGAGTTTACTGGTTCCAGTTGCCAAAATCTCACACTTCCTCTCTGCTCTGGTCCAGAGCTGAAAGGAACCCCAAGAAACCATTTGTTCCAGGCTTGCCTTTAGGCAATTGACATAATCCTGGTTATTCCCATTTTACAGATTCGGTAACTGAAGTTAGCTGTGGCTCCTCATTGGATTGTCCTCTTTCCATCAGCCCTATAATTTCCCAAATGTCCCTGATGGTAAGAGTCACCTGGGGTACTTTGTCAACTCTCTAGATCACTGGTCTTCTGCTCTGAAAATTCTGATGCAGTAGGTTAGAGCTGGGGCACACGTGATTCTCATCATCAGGGATGATGGGAAATACTGACTAGAGGGACCCCTACTGGGTGCAAGGATTCTCCCGCATTTCAGGTGCAGCCCTGACTGGCTGCCTCAGCTATGCCCAAAATAGTAGTAATTGCCCCTTGAAATTTGGATGAGCAACATTTCACCCCCAGTCTGACTCAGGAAATCCGGAAGGGGCTGGAAGGATGGTGTGGGTGGGGTCTTCACCCACTCTGGCCAGTTCTGCTTTGTCCTCCAGGGAATGTTTGCTGAGGGCTATTAGAGACCTTCCAAATGTCCTCAGGTATTTGGATATCTTATCCCCACTTCAACCAAGTCCTCCAGATGCTGAGGGGCTCCTACTGGCTGGAGGGTCCCTAGCTCATTTGTTTGTGGTCTGTGTAGGGAGATCG
>NW_006784347.1:118350-129491 GCF_000442215.2 Lipotes vexillifer
TAGGGAAAGCCAAGATGTGGTGGTTTTAAGATATGTATACAAATTCTTTGATACTCCATCCTGTAGATGTGGAGTTTGATTCCCTTCCCCTTGAGTGTGGGTGGACTTAGTGACTTCTCTCTAATGTGTAGAAGAAAGTGGAAACAGCAGTATGTAACTTCTGGGACTAGTCATCAAAGGCGCCATGGTTGCCTTCTCTTTCTTGGGGAGAAAGCTGACTGCCTTGTGGTGAGAACACTCAAGCCACCCAATGGAGAGATGGTCAGAAACTCTCACATGGTGAGAAACAGAGGCCTCCCGCCACAGCCAGTAAGAACGGAGGCCTTTGGCCAATAGCCACGTGAATAAGCCATTTGGAGCAGAGCCACCAGCCCTGGTCAAACCTTCAGATGACGGCAGCCCAGACCAATGTTTTGTCTGCAGCCTCGAGACCCTGAGCCAGAACCCCCCAACCAAGCTGCTTCTGAACTCTGATTCACAGAAGCTATGAGATAATAAATATTTGTTGTGAAATAATAGGACAAATATATCTTGGTCTTTGTCTCTGGCTCCTGACACAAAGCTTCTAAATCCCTTGGACATTCCTGGATGATAGGAGTGTCTTTTGTTCTAATGAGGGAACTCTTGGTGGGCTCCTGGAAACCTTCAGATGGTGGCTGGTCACCAGAAAAACCAAGCCACGATTAGATGTTTGGAACTTGCAGCCCCATCCCTCCATCCTTCAGGAAGGGGAGAGGGGCTGGAGATTGACCTGGTGATCGATCGTGTCTACGTGAAGAAGACTCCCTAAAAATCCCCAAAATCTGGGGTTCGGAGAGCTTTCCGGTTGGTGAACAAATCCACGTGCTGGGAGAGTGATACACCTGAACTCCATGGGGACAGAAACTCCTGCCCTCTGAACCCTTCCAGACCTTGCCCTATATATCTCTTCATCTGGCTGTGTATCTGTATCCTTTACCGTATCCTTAATTATGTAATAAACCAGTGAATGCAAGTAAGTGTTTCCTTGAGTTCTGTGAGCCATTCTAGCAAATTATTGAAGATGGGGACCAAGAAGGAGATCCTAGGAGCCCTGATTTATGACCAGTTAGTCAGAAGTACAGGAGACAACTTGGGATTTGCAATCGGTCTCTGGAGGTGTGTGTGGGGGAAGGGTCAGTCTTGTGGGACTGAGGCCTTTATCTGTGGGATCTGATGGTCTTTCCAGGTAGATCCTGTCAGAATTGAGTGAAATTATAGGACACCAGCTGGTGTCAGACACTTGCTTGATGTGTCTTTTTCCTGTACAGTTGTTTTAAGTTTGGGGTAATTCTTTTTTTTCCGCCATGGGACACGGCTTGCAGGATCCTAGTTCCCCGACCTGGGATGGAACACGTGCCCCCTGCAGTGGAAGCTTGGAGTCCTAACCACTGGACCGCCAGGGATTTCCCTTGGGTAATTATTTTTCATACAACAATAGATAACTAATACACAAAGCAAAAGCAGAAAGACCCTCTACAAGCTGAGAGGGTAGTGAGAGAACTGAGGCAGGTGTGATACTGAAAGACCTGCCACCGCTTGGTGGACAGGGAACCAGCATTTGCAGGGCTGAAGATCAGTGCTTTTAGGTGTGCCCTTTCCTTTGCTGTTAGGGCTCTTATCCTGCCTGCTGTGCATGTGAGGCTCAGAGAGGTCAAATCACTTAACCAAGGCTACTCAGCTGGTCGGTGGAGGCGCCAGGACTTGAGAGCAGTCTGTCTGCCCTTGGTTGTGCTTTTTCATCCTCCACGCTGCTTCCATGATCTTGGTGACCTTGGGCAAGTGCCTCCCTTTCTGAGAGCTTTGCACAGAATTTGAGCAGGCGGCTTACACATCCATGAGAGGATTGAAGCTAGTGCTCCCTGGCCTTCAATGCTCTGATACAAGGTGTGTGCACAAGGCCCACACAGCCTTCGCTCTGTAGGGTGCCCCGGAGTAGGGTGGCCCTGTGCGCTAGAGATCTAGTGACCCAAGGATGAGTTTCGGCAGCTTGGCTTTGGGGGCCCCGTGCAAACTCGCAGCAGCCCTCGAGAGCACCCTCTACCCCACCCTTGCCTCCCCCCGCTGGACACACAGACACACACACCCAGGCATCATCCCCTGCCCTTGGCCTAGCTCCTCTGGTCACCTTTATCCACACAGAGGCCAACAGCGGGCACTTGTTCAAGAAACATGTGCTTGAGGTGATGAACCTTGAGGCCATCCTGTCACCTGGACCCTCAGGTGTGAGGTGCTCACCACTTGCGGGGACACGACACGGGAAGCACTGGCCGAGGGGCAAACCCAGCCTTCAGGGGCAGGTTCTCTCCTGGAGAGTCATGTCAGGAGTACAGGGATCTGGGGCAGTCTCGGGAAGTTGGTTGCTTAGCAGTTGCCGGAAGTTTCCGTCCATCTCCTGGGGCCTTGGCCATCACCCTTGGCATCTGACTTCTTTCTTCCACACCTCTTTCTGCAGGCCAGGACAGATGCCATTCCAGGACCCCTCCCCACAGCTCCGTGCAACCCGTCGATGGGCGACTCCTCAGCCATGTCTCTCTGATCCACAGCTTCTATCCTGGCCACGACCCCCGATCCCACCTCAGCGCCCCGCTGCCCGCCCCAGCACACATTCTCACCGCCTCGGCTGACAGCCCCCGTTAGCTCCACGCTCACAAGTAGTGGAGCTCCCCCAGGGAGCTTCCTGCAGCCCTCCCACCTTGCCCCCACTTCCTGAAGAGCCCCCACGGGCCCTACGCCTGCTCTTCCAAGCCCTCCTCTCTTCCCCAGCCCACATACTGCGTCGTCCTCTCTCCAAGTGGGTTGAGTCCGGGGTCGCTCCCAGGGCTGAAACCCCTTCTGGAGACAGCCCCCACTCCCCTGCACCCACTCCCACACTAGGAGTAGAAGAAAGGCAGATGGATAGGGGTGACTGCACAGCTTGGGGGTGTGACGTGTGGAGACAGGCAGGTAGGGCAGGCCCCAGGATGGACAGATGGACAAGGCATCCAGGTTTCGCCTCTCCCCGAATGGCCACAGGAGGAATGAGGTCGCCGCCCCATGCCTCTCGCAAGATGCTGAGAGTGTGAATGAGAACAGCTTGTGAGGGGCTCTGACAGGCAGGGCCTGGTGAGGAGACCTTTTGTAACCTTCCGGACCTGGCGTTGACCCAGCGGACAGGTCGCGTGACCCAAGTTGCTCTGTCCCTTTAGCCTTCCCGGCTCATGTCCCAAATGCCCCTTCTCTCTCCAAGGACTCTTCAGTCTGGGGAGGGGGCGTGGATTTGTCTGGGGAGGGAGTGTTGGTTCTGGGATGCATGATGTATGTGAAACCTCATGCGTATGTGCGCACGTACGTCTTTTTCCCCCAGAGTGTCTGCAGCTTCTCGAAGGGGGTCTGTGACTCATGAAAGGGCCCACCTTGGTACCAGGCTATCCAGACTGGGCTCCCGTGTATGTTTAGTCCCAGCAAATCTGGTTTCCAGGTTTAAGGGCTGTGAGCATTCACCCTGAAGACACGCTCATCTCTTCACGTTGAAACCCTGACACTTAACCTGCTTTGGGAGATTTGAGATCAAACCTGCCCGGCGGGTGCATCCTCTATCCTTCTCACCCTCCCAGGCAGACAGGTTTCCCTGCATTTCAAAGTGGACCAGCCTCGCGTTCCAGCCACACCCCAGGCTACAGGAAGTGTTCCCAGCAACAGGGAAGTCATCTGCCCCCTGCAGACATCCTGCATCTCAGCAGCCCCTCCTCAAAGGCTTTTTTAGAAATCTAACTTAAATGCACGGGTTCTGCCTTGTGTAGGAGTGTTTGTGTGTTTCCTGGACATGAACTCAGCTCCCTAACGTGAAATACAAACAGGACTGTTCTTTGGCTAATGGCCTTGATCCCGGTAGAAATGACTTTTGTCTTGATCTTCTAAATTCTTCCCCAATTCTGCTTTGATGTAAGGTCTGAAAGTTGACCACGGCGCGCTCATGAAAGCCAAGTGCAGCAAAGAGGGAGCTTTCCTCAAGGATTGCCCTGTCCCAGTAGAACTTTACCTTATTTTTTTACAGGTAACAAATTCCTGAAAGCATCTATGAATATCAATTGTATCAAAGTTGGATGACACCCTTATTCTATACAAGAGGCAATGTGGTCTAGGGGTTCAGAACATGGACAGCCACCCTGGTTGCATGGGCATAAATCAGCCACTTCTTGGTGTTTGGCTGACAGCTCTCTGTGCCTCAGTTTTCTGAAAATGAGAATGATTATAGTAACTACCTTGAAGGATTCTTGTTCAAACTGACTGAATACATTTAAAGCCCTAGAACAGAATCTTATTGCACTCTGTGCGTTAATGATTGTTGTTGTATGTTTTAAGGTGGATTCTTTACTCAGAGAGCTGAAAAGAATGATCGACTCCCTAATTATATCTTGCCTCTAAGACACAATTAATGACAATTTATTTCTAAGACTTTTTTGGGGGGCTGCTGCCATGCGGCTTACAGGATCTTAGTTCCCCAACCAGGGAAGGAACCCGGGCCCTGGCAGTGAAAGTGCTGAAACCTAACCCCTGGACCAAAGTCAGGGAATTCCCAAGACTTTGTTTTCTTTCCCTCACGTGTGAATCCAATCAATAGGCTCAGGACCAATGAACACTCATTGAACCTAAAGACTGGATGCTTTCAGCATCTTGATGATTTTCATCTTAGTTTCAAAATTATATTAAGTTTGTGAAAACTTTTGTTTTTTATTACTAATACTTGCACTTTTAATTTCCTGGTTTTGCCCATTTTTTACATTAATAAACACAAAAACATATTCAAACAATTGCACCAACATGTCATATGGCACAGGTCAAATGGAATGGGGATGCTTTAAGAATGGGATTGTTGGCTGGTGGTTTGTCACCTTATAACAGCTCAACATGTTTGCCAATATATGTGCAAAATCCAAATCTGGTGAAGGAAGATCAATTTAGGAATGTTAAAGTCCAATGTAATATGATGATGGCAATGGTTCGAGAGGCAAAGACCACTGAGGCTGGCACATATATCTGGGTTCAGGTCATGATCTGTTTGTTGAAAAGACAATCTGTTACCATGAACTTGGAGACAGGTAGCCTTCACTTTAATAGCAGACCCATTCCAAGAAAGCTGGCTATAAAGCAACCATTTATAAAATGTCATATTTTTTTAAAAATTCACTTTAAAATTAAGATGCTCTTCAAAGGAAAATGGACTACTTTGAAAAGTTTTGGTGATGGGCCAGGTCTATGTCATGCCGGATTGCGGGGAGAGAGATGTGAGAGTGCTTTTCATCATTGCTGTTCCTTCCTGTAGCAGAAGCTTCAAAGGAGGTGATTCTTAAGTGGAATTGTGGTGAGTTCTGCTGTGCACCCTGCTTAAGAAGTTACAGGGGGCAGCAGATACGCAAGGCTGCTTCCTCACTGTGGCCTGGACCCCTCCCTTCTTTTGTTCCCCTGGAGAGTGTCTTGCATTCTAGCTGACAACTCTCACTAACATCTCTAATTCTTTTATCCCTCATTTCTTTGACTTCTCCCGTGATTGTGGTTAGTTAGGTCGAGTTGGAGTTCTTCATTCTCCTCACAATTAGGGTTTATGTGATCTTGGTATTTGGCTGGATTCTAGAAGCTGGAGAAGACTCGTGCGACGTTGAGCGGCATGAGTGGCAATGAAACATCAAGAGAGTCCTGATGGAGACTTTCACATAATAATGGGATGGCTTTGTATATAGAAGCAACCACTGGGCCCAGAGACGGAGTACCATCACCAGAGAGCACTTCAATAAGGACAAAACACAGAATTCCTTCCTTCCCCTCTTGTGGTAATGTCCCCTACTTTTTTTTTTTTTTTTTTTAATAAATTTATTTATTTACTTACTTTTGGCTGTGTTGAGTCTTCGTTTCTGTGCGAGGGCTTTCTCTAGTTGCGGCGAGCGGGGGCCACTCTTCATTGCGGTGTACAGGCCTCTCACTGTCGCGGCCTCTCCCGTTGCGGAGCACAGGCTCCAGACGCGCAGGCTCAGTAGTTGTGGCTCACGGGCTTAGTTGCTCCGCGGCATGTGGGATTTTCCCGGACCAGGGCTCGAACCCGTGTCCCCCGCATTGGCAGGCAGATTCCCAACCACTGCGCCACCAGGGAAGCCCGCCCCCTACTTTTAAATTCTGGGATGTGAGTTGTTTTAGTGACAGGGGCTTGCTAAATTGACAAGGGATGGCAACTGTCATAATGTCAAGTGGTGTTTGGATCATATGAACATTTGTGAATTTTTTTTCTGTTTCCATCCCCTATGCCTGTCATGCCAGTAGGCATGTGAGGTCAATCATACCTTCTCAGCTTCTATAGGTCAGGCTGGCTACCACTGTCCCTCCATAATTCTGGGGACTCCAAGGAGGTTCCAGGGACCAAGGAGAGTCCAGTATTATGGTCCTGGCCAGACTGGGATTTCACCTTTGACCTTCTTCTCATCCTCATGCTTCTCCAGACCATAAAGTTTTCTCCTACTCGGAACACCTCCGCTGTATCCTTGCCAACCTCGTTAGTCCCAAGGCCTCATCAAGTCCTTAGATTAGGTGGTGCCAGGAACTCCTGCCTACCTCCTCTCCCCCGGACCCCAGGACATTTGTCATAGCTGACAGAGCCAGATGCCATGTCACATTCCTTCCACCAGTGGGAATGGGCAATTAACATGTGCAGTGCTGCCCCTTGAAAGCACCTGCCCTCGAGAGTTCTAGAAAATAAACTCTTGCCCAGCTTTATCGATCCTGGAATCTCACATTTTAGTAAAGTTCATTGACTTCAAAGGAGGTGTGAAAAATTGTTCAGGCCCACTCGGAAATCCATTATAAGTGGTTCTGGCATTTACAAAATTTTATTATTTTCCTGACTATGAGAGTAATACGTGCTCATTGCGAAGAATTAAGAAAATACAGAAAGTTGTTCATGGAAAGAAGTAAAAGCTCCCAGAATCTTCTCTCTCAAAAATAATCATTATTAGCATTTAACGTGCCACCCTTTTTTTTTTCCTGTGCATAACTATTTATAAGATTAGGTGGTACGTTATATACAATTCTGCATCTTGCTCTTTTCATTTTATACAACCAGAGCTTTTCCCTATGTCATTATCTAGTTTTCAAAAACGCCATTTTAATGACTACATGATATTTCATTGTCTGGTTGTATCAGAATTTATGTAGCCAGTTCTCTATTTGCAGGCATCTAGGCGGTTTCCTATTTTTCATGATTATAAATGGTGCTGCGGCGAATATTCTTGTCCAGGAAATCTTTATCTCGGTTTCTGATAATGGCCTTAGAAGAAATTCTCCGAAAGGAAATTATGGAGTCTCAAATCTGCTGTTGGTACCTCTCTCTTTACAAATGCCCTGGGGAAGTGAGTGACTCCTGTCACCCCCTGAATTGGTGGCCTTTGCTGTTGCCTCTGAGGCCTAGACAGGAGGATCTTTTATTCATGTCAGAGAGAGATGCAAAGGGGTCCCCTGCAGCCTCCCCAGGCTACTTACCTGAACCCACTCCATGCAAAGCAGAGTCCCCCCTGCAGGAATCATTTCATAATTAACTTAGAGGCTAAAGCATATTTAATTAGCCACGAAAACCCTCCCAGCCATCTGCCTCTGTTTTTATTTTAAGGAAAATGGCAGATCTTTTTTTTCCTTAGCCCTCTCTTTTGGGGGATTGAGCTCATTTCCAGCATCTTGGTTCTTTTTTTTAACATCATTATTGGAGTATAATTGCTTTACGATGGTGTGTTAGTTTCTGCTTTATCTGAATCAGCTATACATATACATATATCGCCATATCTCCTCCCTCCCACCCTCCCTATTCCACCCCCTAGGTGGACACAAAACATGGAGCTTATCTCCCTCTGCTATGCAGCTGCTTCCCACTAGCTCTCTATTTTACATCTCATAGTGTATATATGTGCGTGCCACTCTCTCACTTCGTCCCAGCTTACCCCTCCCCCTCCCTGTGTCCTCAAGTCCATTCTCTACATCTGCGTCTTTATTCCTGTCCTGCCCCTAGGTTCTTCAGAACCATTTTTTTTTTTTTTTTTAGATTCCATATATATGTGTTAGCATACGGTATTTGTTTTTCTCTTTCTGACTTACTACACCCTGTATGACAGACTCTAGGTCCATCCACCTCACTACAAATAACTCAATTTCGTTTCTTTTTATGGCTGAGTAATATTCTATTGTATAGATGTAGCATCTTGGTTCCTGTATGGAGCAGAGCCCCTGCTCTGCTGTGGTGCACCAGAGTGGCAGAGCTAGGGGCTTAGCCTGAGGTGGCAGTCAGGGTCAGAGGTCACGCAGGCCTCTGCGTGCAGGAAGGCACCTTAAAGGAAAAGACCAACACCCTCATTTCTCAGGTGAGGACACGGAGGCAAGGAGAGGCTCAGGGTGAGTCGGAGGACACTGGGTCTGGGGCCCTACTTCTTTGTTCCTTTATTGTGCCCTCCAGGGAAGGGGTATGGCTTTGCTTTCAGCTGCACTCCAAGGCCAGAGGATTTAAATGGAATCCTAAGGGCTATAATGGCCCACAGTGTCGGAGCACTTTAAAATGTGCAAGTTGCATTCCCAGATCGCATCTTGCTGGACACTCACCCCAGCCCCAGAGCACTCCAGGGAGACTCAGGAGGTCACGTGACTTGCCTGTAGCCACACAGCTGGTGAGTGAGTCTGGCGACTGAGATGGAAACATTAAGTGCTTTGATCTGAATTGCTAATATGTCAAGATGCCTTTCATTTCCATGGTATTCCTTAGAAGGCCCTGACCAGGAGCTCACAGAGGAAGGGTCCAATGGAACGTTAGTCCAGTTACTTCTCGTGACATCACCTCCTCCAGGAAGCCTTCCTGGAGTCACCCCCCTACCCAGCTGAATTGGGAGAGAGGACTGATTCTCTGCCCCTTTGTCACCTCACATGTACCTCAGTATTACAGCCTAAAGCTCTCAATTTCCTATTGTCCCCAGTTCTAGCAAAGAGCCTGGCTTACACTAATACATCAATAAATGAAATTGAATTCAATGAGACTGAACGTGGACGTAGGAGTGATTGCTTCAGTAGTTTCCCCTCCTCCTTCCCCTTCACTTTGGCAGGGGGTCATCTGTGATCCTTCTGGGGGGTGAGCATCATGTATGCCTTGGGATGGTCCCTGAGGGCTGCCATATGGACCCACTCATGCTGCCAGGCTGGCCGTGTGCCCCAGATCCTGGAACTGTCAGCAGAGATGGGGATCTAGTCCACAGACTCCAGCCAGGTAGGGGGTACTGGGGACATCCACCACCAGGTAGCCTTGTGCTTTTTGGGCAAATCATTTCCATCCTCTGAGACTCGTTTTCTCCTTTATCAGGCGAGGCAATTAGCCTGGACCCTTTCATCCCCGATGTTCCATGTCCTGTGACTCTATTTATCATGACGCCTGGAAGAGTCCAGGAGTGACAGGAAGAGGGCCAGGACAGAAAGATGGAGAAGTTAATTCCAGCAAGAGGTCGAACGGAGCGCTGGACCCGATAACCTAGCAAAAAAGGCATCCCGCGTATCAAAGGTCTGAGCCAAAGAGGAAAGTGCAAACCTTCGAAGAGTTCCTGGATCTAGTTCAATGTTCCTGCCAGGCTGAAAATCTCCTTTTTTTTTTTTTCCTGGGGTACATGGGCCTCTCACTGTTGTGGCCTCTCCCGTTGCGGAGCACAGGCTCCGGACGCGCAGGCCCAGCGGCCGTGGCTCACGGGCCCAGCCGCTCCGCGGCATGTGGGATCTACCCGGACCGGGGCACGAACCCGCGTCCCCTGCCTCGGCAGGCGGACTCTCAACCACTGCGCCACCAGGGAAGCCCCTCTCTCCTTTTAAGATGTAAAAGATTTGCTCGCTGAGACTATCTTCAATCATAGTCTGTCCCTCTCCAGCCACTGCAGACAGCACTGAAGAAGAGGGAGTCTGTGGTGATGAATCAGGAATCCGTAGATATTCCTCCAGAGCCGCCTGTTAAGCTCAAAGCATGTTTTGGCTCCGATAAAATCAGATCAGCCAAGAAAATCCCTCAGTGGCAGAGCACTGGGGCACCCCCAACCCAGAGCCTCACTGCTGTCTCCCCAGCGTTACGTGCCTCGGTGCCTCCACACCACCTGGGCCTGGGCCAGCTCGTCTCTGAAATACAGTGAAAGGACAGTGGAGAACTTATATTTTTTTTCCTCTCAAGGGATGACCCACAGAAGAGAAAAATAAATCAATGGAGGAAGATGAAAGTAAAATGCAGCTTCCTTCAGGGAACATTAGGGTGAGAGAAATAGAAAACGTTTCCATCAATTGCTTTTAAAAATCAAGAATGGGGAGCATGTAACTCTAGTCGGTAAATACAACCAGTAATAGAAATACACTTCATGGGCTTCCCTGGTGGCGCAGTGCTTGAGAGTCCGCCTGCCGATGCAGGAGACGCGGGTCCGTGCCCCGTTTCGGGAGGATCCCACATGCCGCGGAGCGGCTGGGCCCGTGAGCCATGGCCGCTGGGCCTGCGCGTCCGGAGCCTGTGCTCCGCAAATGGGAGAGGCCACGACAGTGAGAGGCCCGCATAACGCAAGAAAAAAAAAAAAAAAAAAAAAAAAAAGAAAGAAAGAAATACACTTCAGTTATCTACTGTGGTCAGTTATTGAGAGAGGCTGAAGACAGAGGAGGAGAAAGAGGTTCAAGGAATGGGGAAGGGGGAGAGAAGCAGACTCAGAAACAGGTGACTAGAAATAAGAAAAATATGAAACTCAGAGAGAGGCAGAGAGAGAGAGAGAGAGAATGCGAGCAACAGATTCAAAGAAACACAAAAATGCAGACAATAAAAGAGAAGCGTGTACACACAATGCACACGCACAGACACTATGTGAAGAGAGACAGAGGTGGAGAAGCCAAAGCAAGAGAGAGAGACACCTAAAGAGAGATATGAGAGGAGATGGCAAAATTGAGCTCATCAAGGAAAACACCTATTTAAAATAAACAGGGCCATCTACAGTTGGTTATTATTATTATTTTTTAAAGAGACAAACATTACCAGAATTACTTCTTTTTCTTTCAGAATTCCTTTGTAAAGTGTTTTCATTCTTATCTAACTTTGAGAAGCACGTACACTCTTT
>NW_006784347.1:129628-133936 GCF_000442215.2 Lipotes vexillifer
CTCTTTCAAACCCATTTTCCTCACGTGCCACAGCAGGAAACCCCTCGTTCATTGTTCTGGGAAGGAAGATGTCAACCTCAGATGGTAGCCTTTTAAGATGATGCCACTGCTGTGTTTTCACAGCTGCAGACCTAGGGGGTCTCACCTTTCACTGCAGCTAAATGGCCACATTCAGCTCAACCCTGTACACCCGTTGTAGTAAACCTTGTTTGCTCAGAGATCCCTAATTCGGAATCGGGGATGATTCCAGCAGGGCCAGAGCTGCCCGTGCCACTCTGTCAGAGTTTGCTGATCAAATGAGTGAGGGGATAAGATGGCAGCAGATGTGCTGGGTCACAAGCACCAGGCACTCTGGCCACATTGTACTCAGCAACAGCTTCCCAAACCTGCCAGCCACTCTTACACCTCGCAGCCAGGAACACCCTCTCCTTCCTCCCTGCCTCTGCCTGGTAAAATCCTCCTATCCATCGCTCATCAATCAGTTCATGTGTACTGAGCATCTCCTCTGCGAATCTGTTTCCAACAACCTTATACTCCCTGAGAGTTAATCGTTCCTTCCGCTGGGTTCTCATTATTAACATCAGTCGTTGCTATGCTGCAGGTCTTGGCATATTCTGTTAGAGCAGACTTTCTCAACCTCGGAACTGTTATTTGGGGCTGGGGGCTGCCTTGTGGTAGGGCTGTCCTGTGCGTTGTAAGATGTTTAACAGCATCCCTCGCCTCTACCCACTAGATGTCAGTAGCCCCACCACGCCAGTTGTCACAACTGAAAATGTCTCCAGTCACTGCCAAATGTCCCCAGGGGGGCAAAATTGCACCCAAAGATGCAGTATTAGAATGAGCTGTTTGGTTGTGTCAGCCCTCAGAGTGGGGGCATCCTCTGGACCCGCAGTGCTAGAATGGTGCCTGACATGGAGAAATCACCTGGATCCCGTGGAGGAAGGATCCAGACCCTTGGACTGGGACCCAGGGCAGGCAGACGTTGAACTGGCCAGCTGTGCACATTGGTCATGCTGATCATTGCAATAGGAGCGTATGGGCACTTGAGGTCTGTAACCAAATCCACAGGTCTCTACCGAATGCTAACCTACTATGAGCTGTGGGGGACACACACAAGGAAGATAAAAGCTTCTACATTTAAGGCACGTGCAATGATCTAGTTCATCAGAAAAAGCCTGTAGCCACGGGATGCTGAGGTAGGAATATCAGGCAGCTTAGAATGAGGTTCTGATGCAGTGTGGGTTCCTCTATAAGGGGTTAAGGACTTAGACCAGAGTGCTCTGCTACTCCTGTGGAGGGCTTAGGACACTGTGTAGAATTCCACCTGGGCCTTTAAAGAGGGTGGGACTTGGATGAGGGCAGTGGAGTTGGGGTAAGTGTGGCGTTGCCTCAGCAGGGAGAGTCCACCTCGTGCGGCAGACCTAGCCGGCCTGGCCCAAAAGTTGGTTCTTCATTCAGGGAGGCCAAGTGTCTCCAAGTATGTCCGGAACAGCTTTCATCGGGGTCACCTGGGATACTGGTCACAAATGCAGATTCCTGGTCTGCCAGGCTCAGTGAATCAGTTTTGCTGGGGTGGGCCCAGGACTCTGTATTTTTCACACACACACCCCCAGATGATTCTGATGCTTGGTTAAGTTTGAGACCTACTTCCTTGAGGGGAGGGCCATTGAACAGGCTTAGTAGTAACCTTGGTCTTCCATTGTGTGCAGCCTATAGGGTTTACACAGTCTAACAGAGCATATGAGTCAACAGGAAGTAAAGCCAGGCTGCCAGGGTTCAAATCCTGGTTCTGTCATCTCTAGCTGTGCAATCTCGGGCAGTTCACTTGAAACTTCTGTGCCTCAGTCTTCTCTTCTATAAAACGGAATCAACAATGTCCCTGCCTCGTAAGGTCTTTGTGATCTTTGTGATGATTACATACATGTGTATTTGCTTGGCATGGTACCTGGCAGTTAGTAAATGCTCACATGGTAACTATTAGTCATCGTCATCATTATTTTAGCATTTGATGCTTGTTAAAGGTTTCAGAGGGCTGAAGCCACCTTTCTTTAAACTATGGTCTGTCGGGAATTCCCTGGAGGTCCAGTGGTCAGGACTCTGTGTTCTCACTGCCTAGGGTCCGGGTTCAATCCCTGGTCGGGGAACTAAGATCCCACAAGCCTCTCGGTGCAGCCAACAACAACAACAAAGTATGGTCTGTTACCCACAGCTCTTCTCCCACGCCTTGCTCCTTGTTACTCCCAGATCTGAAGTTACACGGGCCCCTCCGGTAGAAAGCTGAGCTCTGAGGCTTTCTGATGAGGTGAGAGGCAGCCTTGGGACACAAGAGTGTCCTGGTGGGGTCAGGTCCCTCCCAGTTTGCAGTGTGAGAGGAGACACTTCTTGCCTCCCTGGCTCTGGGGTGGATGGACATATTGGAGGCCCAGAACCTCCTCTTGTCATTGCCAGATGGCAGTGTCACTTCTTAGCAACTCTCACCCTGGGGGGTCCCAAGTCAGAGCAGAAAAGAAGGGAGGGCAGCAAACTGCTCCATTGTACGAAGAGCCATGGCCCCAGCCTTCCTATTTGTACTAACATGACACGGTGTCTAAGACCCTGCACAATGTCCTCCTCTGAGCCTCACAAGATCCCTGAGAGGTGGGTGGGGAGGTCTTGCCCACCCCATTTAAAAAATAATGGCTTTATTGGGCTAAAATTCACAGACTATGCAATTCACCCTTTTGAAGTGTACGATCCAATGGTTTATATTCTATTCCCAGAGTTGTGCAGCTGTCACTACTATATAATTTTAGAACATTCCATCACCCACCAAAAAAGAACATTTTCCTCACTCTTAGCCCCCCAACCTTCCCCCAGCTCTTGGCAACCACTTATCTACTCTCTGTCTCTATGGATTTGCATACTCTGGACATTTCATGTAAATAGATTCATACAATATGTGATCTTTTGTGTCTGGCTTCTTTCACTTAGCATAATGTTTTCAAGGCTCATCCATGTTGTAGCATGTAGGGAATTCCCTGGCGGTCCAGTGGTTAGGATTCCATGCTTCCGCTGCAGGGGGCGTGGGTTTGATCCCTGGTGGGGGAACTAAGATCCCACGAGCCTCGTGGTGCAGCCAAAAAAAAAAAAACCCAAACATATTGTAGTATGTATTAGTACTCCATTCCTTTTTCTGGCTAAATAATATTCCATTATATGGGTTTACCACATTTTGTTTATTTATCAGTTGATGGACATTTGAATTGTTTCCATGTTTTTGGCTATTATGATTAACACTGCTAATAAACATTTGCGTACAAGTTTTTGTGTGATCATATGTTTTTATTTCTTTGGGTATAGCCCTAGGAATACAATTGCTGGGTCATATGGTAACTCTGTTTAAACTTTTGAGCAATTGCCAGATTGTTTTCCAAAGTGGCTGCACCATTTTACATTCAAAGTGTATAGGGCTCCAATTTCTCCATATTCTCACCAACATGTGTTATTACCTGTCTTTTTGATTATAGCCATCCTAGTGGGTGTAAATAGGCATCTCAGTGTAGACTGATCACACTTAATAGATAAAGAAATCAAGGCTCAAAGAGGTGAAGCAACTTGTCCAAGTACACTCAGACAGACAGAGGTGAAGCCAAAATTCAAACCAGACATGTCTCACTTCCAAATCCACATGTTTTTCTATTACATCAGGCAGCCCTCCAACTGGACAACTTTGTCTGGGCCTGGCCCAGTCCCTAAGTCCAAGTGGTTCTTGGGATTCACACCCGTCACGGGACAGGGACACTCTGGCCACGAGCTGGTCGTTGTCTGCTCTCCTGGCCAGGCTACCAGCCAATGCTCATTGAACCCCTACTATGGGCCCAGCTCCAGAGATGTAAGTAGAATAAGAAAGGCATAATCCCTGCTTTCAAAACGGACGAATTTCTCAAGATGCTACGTCAAATAAAAGATGGATTTTTTAGCTTCTAGATTTACAATGTGCCAGCAAAGGGCAAAAAGGTGGCCTGGACAACAGGCAGGAAAAGAAGAATGGAGAGACCCCTGGCAGGAGGTTTGGAGGATGATGGTCTGAGCCAGCTTAAGGAAGATTTGGTGCCAAGGCTGGGGGCATGGCCAGAAAGGAGAGGACCAAGTTAGAGAGGTAGGTTGGACTGCTTTCCAGGATGGGGTTTCACATGTAACTGAAGAGTGATTAAGAGGGAGAAATAGGGGCTTCCCTGGTGGCGCAGTGGTTGAGAGTCCGCCTGTCGATGCAGGGGAAACGGGTTCGTGCCCCGGTCTGGGAAGATCCCACATGCCGCGGAGCGGCTG
>NW_006784347.1:134235-140031 GCF_000442215.2 Lipotes vexillifer
AAAAAAAAAAAAAAAAAAAAGAGGGAGAAATAAAGAAGAGGTTGGAAGGCGGAGGGGAGAAAGAGTGAGGGCTGGTCAGTGTAATAATATCACATACATACCTTCCATTTAGTGGGCACTTCAGGGCTAGGTACTCTGTTGAGTGCTTTGCATATCCTACTAGGTAAATGTGAATATTCTTATTTTACAGATGAGGAAACCGAGGCTCAGAGAGGTTAAGTGCTTCAGCTAAGGCCACACAGCTGGTAAAAATCGTCTGACTTCAAACCCCATTCTCTTAACCACTGAAACATCTACTGAGTGAATAACTGAGGGATCTGATGGGGGACATGCTGCCAGGGGTACTGGAAATGGCAACCTCGTTCAGCCTCCTTTCTAGAGGGCCGGTATTTTTGGAAATAGAAATGCTGTGGAGCTGAGGGTTTTTCCTGTGATGGTTTCAGCCTGTTTGGGCTTTCACACTTCAGTTTATAGCCTCAGCCACAGATGTTTGCTTACTTATTTATTCTTTTTACAGGAAAAAAGCCAATGAATTTTCAATAAATTGGGCTTGAGTACTTGACCAGTGAATCAGAAAGGTTTCCAAGTCTTAGGGTGGTTGAGGGGGATAGAACATTCATCCCCATCTATCCCGAAGGAGGTGGTGCTGCGGAGAGTGAGGGCCTGGGTGTTCCGTCCGGGGCCGGCACAAGAGGGCTGAAGATCAATCCCACAGGCTCTCTGTGCAGGATCTCCAAGCTCTCTGGGCATCGTGTCTCTCAGGGGACAGCAGCTGGTGAAGGCGCTGCTAGTGGATAAAACATCCAGCTGCATGAGGATGGAGTAGCCCAGGGGCAGCAAAATTTTCCTGTAAAGGGCCAGATAACTTTAAGCTTTGCAGGACGTCTGTGGTCTCTGTTACATGTTCCTGTCCTCTTCCTTCCCCTTCCCCTGCCCCCTTTTCTTCTTTTCCTTCTCCTTTTTCCATAACCATTTAAAAATATAAAAACCATTCTTAGCTCATGGGCTTTACAAAAACAGACTGTGGGCCAGATTTGCCTGCAGGCCTGTTTGCCAGCCCCTGGTTGAGATATATCTCGGAAGCTCGCTTGGATGCGTTACTTAACTTCTTGGGGTTTCATATAATATATTTATTGAACACCTACTGTGTGCATATACCAGAGAATGTTCACATTCTTTGTAATGGAAAAAACATGACAATAAATCAAGAAGCTTAGTTCTAGTGGCTGTAGGGATGAGGTAGGAGGAACAGCAGTGGACCTGGAGAGAGCAGACTTGGGTACCTGACCTGCTTCGGTTCCCCTGGAGTCTGCAGGACCACATCTGTAAGATATGTTAAAAATAATGTATTCTTTGAAGGATTAAAGAAGCTCGGGAGGAAAATAACTTTGAAAAGCACTATATAATAGGAGCTATATTTAGACAGTTGGAGATACACAAACCTATGCATAGTTGATTGACAGTATAAAGACTGTGTAAATCTATGATACCAGAGATGTCACAGGTTAGGAGAGAAAAGAGATTGACTGAGATGCTGTCATATGGGACTTACTATGTTGGGTACTTTCACCCGTGTTAGCTTGTGTGTAATTTAGGCAGTATATCAATTAGGATTGGGTTTGGTTGCTTCCTATAAGAAACTGAAAATAATAGTGGCCTAAACAGGATAGAAGTATGTCTCTCTCTCTTTTCAAATGCATAGGTAGGCAGTCCAGAACTTGTAGTATAGCCCCATAGTGTCAAGAACCCATACTTCTCCTTTTGCTCCATCATCCTTGCATGTAGCTCCCATTCCCCAAGGTCATCTCATGGTCCAAAATGGCTGCTAAGCTCCCTACCATTACATCTGCATTCGAGGCATGTTAAAGGATGAAGGAACAAAGAAGAACAGGGCTAAAGGACACACACCGGCAGACTTTTAAGGAAGTTTCTTGGAAGCTGGCTCTAAATACTGCTGTTTATATCTCGTTGGCTATACTTAGCAGCAAAGGAGGCTATGAAAATCAGTCTTCATCCTGAGTGGCCATGTGCCCAGTTAAAACTAAGAGGTTTTGTTTTTAAATAAGAAGACAGCGAATACTGGCATAGGCAACTAGCTATGGCTACTGTAAGTAGCAAATTCACAGCTAGGACAGGTATCTAGATGGCCAGATCAGCGAGGGCTTCATCAGGGGAGCAAGACTGAGCCTGGCCTTGAAGAAACTGATTGTGTTTTAAGTGGTAGATGTGAGTGGAATGGGCATTCCAGGCAGGGGAAAGAATATAAGCAAAGGGAAACGCACTCTGTGTGGGGGAAGATAGTGGGATATTAGTCTAACCTGGAGCACTCCTCCAGAGGAGGTTTGAGAATTAGTGCTGGAAAAGATAATATAAATAAACAGTAACCAGTCAGGGATCCTACCACCCTGGGTGACGTATGGTCCATGACCACTTTGTGACTCCCCAGAAGCTCCTCCCCTCGTCACTCACATAGCCTCCTCCTGCCAGGGCCGCCTCCCCGCCCCAGGAGACGGTCCTTGGGTCCTCTTGGGTGCGCCGTCTCAACACAGGTCCTGTCCATCCACATCCCCCTGCGTCCACCTGGCCCTCGGAGGAACTTGGCATCTCTGCCCCATTAAACTCGGCAGGTGGGGATTGTTCCCTGCTCAATGGTCTCTCTTAATTGACACAGTCTGCTCCAGTAGGTCTCTTGACTTTAGACATTTTCAGGGGTGAGTTGGGCCCTAGTCTCTATATTTCCTCAGCTGTGGCGGGGAGGGGAGGTCACAGGTCAAGTTTTTCCAAGATATCTTTGATTCCAGGTCCACAGTCGTGTCTGGCCAATGGAGTGCCCTCACTTGGCTTAGGGAGATGGAGACAGGTGGGCCTGTGGTTACCCCAGCTCTCACCATTAGCCGAGGAGTCTAAAAACACCCAGCTCCCTCCCATCACCTCCATCTCTAGCCTTCTCTTCCACATGGGCCGAAATGTATAACGGGGCAAGTGTCGTAGAGCCAGCATGGGGCCAGTCTTAATAAGTCCTCCCCAGATGGCTCGGCGTCTCCCTTCAGAACGTGTGGGCACTTCACACCTGAAGTCCTCAGCCTTGGGGCCGCAGGTGAGATTCCAAAACAGCAGGGCAAGCCCTCACTGAACATCTTGATTACATTTATTGAGCGCTAAACATGTGTCAGGCACCGTTAGCTCATTACCTATGATGTTATTACAGGTGAAGAAACTGACAGTAGAAGTGAGCGAGGACTGGAATATCCTGGAAAAAAGTCTTGAGAAACGAGGCCAAGAAAGAGAGGTGGGGCCCGACTGCAGAGGCTCAGAAGCTCAGGCTTTCTCCTCGGAGCACTTTGGATTTTGAGCAGGTTGCGATGGGGTCTCAGTTGTACTTTTGAAAATTTGGTCTCAAAGCAAAGCATGGGATGGATTGGAAAGAGAGGGCAGATGTCTTCCCATTAGAATGTGAATACTGGGCCGGGCTGGGGTTTGGGGAGGAGAAAAAGGAGGAGGAGGAAGGAAGGGGAAGAGAGGAAGGAGAGGGGAGAGGGGACGGGGGTCAGGAGGCAGAGGAAGGAGAGGCAGGAGGAGGAAGGAGAGAGGATTTGGGCGTTCTGTTTCTTTCTTCATTTGCTCAACAGGAAGCATACAATTCCTGAGCGCCCACCACATGTGAGAGGGGCTCAGATAAGCAATGCAAGGACCATCCATGGTACTGGCAGGAGCTCACAAAGTGGAAGTGGACAAACACAAGGCCCTTGGGGGCTTACATAGAGCCTTCACAAATATAATCTCACTCGATCCCTGCACCTGTACTGTGCAGTAAGCGGGATGTGTATTCTCATACCCATTTCATAGATGAGAAAGCTGAGGCACAAGCAGGTTAACTGGCTCACAGTTGCACAGCTGGGTGGGGGCGGAGCTGGGGCTCAAATTTAATGCTCTTTCTGTTACATCAGGCACATCTGGGTACAGGAAATATACCCAGAGCTCTGGGGGATGTGGAATTGGGCAGAATGATTAAGGGCTAGGTTCTAGAGTCAGATTGCCTGCCTCCAAAGCCTGACTCCATCTCGAACTAGCTGTATGAACCCTGGGCAAGTTTCTTAACCTCTCTGTGCTTTAGCTCCTTCACCTGTAAAATGGGAAGAATGGTGCCTACCTCGTAGGGCCTCTTGAGCTTCACTCATGATAGCACACATAAAGTGCTCAGCACAGGCCTGGCCCAAAGTAAGCACTCTTATGTGATTCTACCATTATAGAATCACTATAAAATATAATTATTTTGAGGTGAGTGACACAGGGGAGACAGTCCAGGTAGAAACAACGAGCCAACTCACGGGGGTGTGGCAGAGACCCAGGCCACTGTTAGGACATGTTTTCTATGCCCAGACCCCCTATAATACCCTGTACCTAACCTTTGCTTCCTCTCTTGCATCCTTCTCTTCCTATCGCTTTCTTTGTCCCATCGATTTTTCGCTTTCTTCCCTGCTGCTCCTTGCTCAGTTCTGCTGGGAGCCCTGAGGGCTAAAGACCTTGCTGACACCTCCGCACCCACTCCATGTGACTGTGGGCCAGGAGCCAGCCTTCCCAATTGCTTTGACATCTACTGAGGTGCACTCTCCAGAAATACCAGCTGTTCACCAGGTCTGCTAAAGGACATGGCCGAAGCATCTGGTTTTCCTGAGGGGAGAGCCTTCTGCAGGCAAATGTCTCCCTTCCTTATGCTATTTCTCCTGATCCTCAACCTATATGATCTCCTTTTTATTAAAAGAAGGAAATGAGAGAGAGGGAGAGGGAAAGGGGAGGGAGAGGTGGGGAGAGAGAGAGAGAGAGAGAGAGAGAGAGAGAGAGAGAAATATTATTACAGTCTGCTCTGTGGTTTCACAGAAGGTAATCAGAAAAGAAAGGAGGGTGGGACTCTGCTTTGTGGTTATCACAGCTATTAGCAGATGATTTGTTCATCAGCCTGTAAAAAGTTCCCAGCTTTGGCCAAGGTAATTACCAGCCTAGGTGGCTGGCCAGGTTGGGGCATGGGTGAGGTGAGGCTGTCATTTCCAGTTCGCCAGCCTCCATTTGCTTCTCGGTCAAGGGGTTCAAATGAAAAGGTTAATTAAGAATCAGAGGATTTGTTCCTCAGGTTACGTCATGTATACACAGCGCAAAGGTCACACCCATACATGATAACTGCCTTTAAAAAGCCAATCCAATTCCACATGCACGTATTGACATACGCACCTCCTCTCCCACCTCCACCTGCCAACCACATCTCCATCTTCTCTGGACCAGGTGTCTGCTAGGCTTTTATCATTACAGAGGCTGAGTAGCAGGTGCGGCGTGGGTGCTGCTCTTTTGGTGCTCACTTGGGAAATGCGGCTCATACCCCAATGGCAGCCCACAAATACCTGGGCTCCTTTCACGCTAGCCACTCACCTGCTGTGTGTCCCTGGGCAAATCACCTCCTTTGTCTCAGGGCAGGTGGGAGTAGATCAGCAGTTCCTAATCAAGATGGCCTCCGTGTGTAGGGGGTAAGGTTGTAACAGAACATCCTGGACGACTCTTTAAACTATGCCTCCTCCTGGGATTCTGATATGTGCCCTCCACCCAGTGTGGTCCAAACCATTGGTCCAAATTGTTGGTCCATGTAGTGGATGATGTGAGGTGTCACCCTGATCTCTTCTTCAGGACCAAGGTCTTCATTCCTCTAGCTGTTGGGAGTGTTGGCAGATGCCTGTCAGCTGAGTCCCTCTCCAGGACTTGCCCTCAGCCAAATCAGCCAGCTCACTCAAGGTCATGCCACATTCCTGC
>NW_006784347.1:140059-158758 GCF_000442215.2 Lipotes vexillifer
TGCTTCCTGGGGGCAGCCGGCATCCAACTCTGAGTGTGGGGATGTGAATACGCATCCCGTTTGCCTCAGGACAGGACAACTCAGAAGTGTCATCCCAGCTCCAGAGCTCCCTGTAGAAGTGGCTGAGAATTTTGTTGAAGCTTCAGCCCAGTTCAGCTCCTCTCTCTGCCCAGGTCCCACTTTGTTCACTCTACTCCCCAGCCCTCACTCCCAGGTGTTGCCGCCAAAAGTACTTTCGTTTCCTACGTGTAAATTTCTTGAAATTTACAAATCTCCATTTCAGGGTCTGTTTCCCAGGTAACCTATTGTAAGACAATACAAAAAAAATTGAGAGGCCTTCCCTGGTGGCGCAGTGGTTGAGAGTCCGCCTGCCGATGCAGGGGACGCGGGTTCGTGCCCCGGTCCGGGAGGATCCCACATGCCGCGGAGCGGCTGGGCCCGTGAGCCATGGCCGCTGAGCCTGCGCGTCCGGAGCCTGTTGCTCCGCAACGGAAGAGGCCACAGCAGTGAGAGGCCCGCGTACCGCAAAAAAAAAAAAAAAAAAAATTGAGAATCACCAGATTCGATGCTCACTGGGGCCATCCATTCATCCATTCAGCAAACAAATGCTTGGCACCTAGAGTAACTCTAGCCCTAGAAGTCTTCTTGAATGAGGAAGGATTCCAAGTGGGCCTTGAAGGGCAGGCAGAATGTGAAAGGAGGAGGAGAGGCAATAAACTTAATGGACTTGGTGTGTGTGTTGCGCTGGTTGTATTTGTTTTATCTCAGCCTGTGGAGCATCCGCCACAGTGGAGATGCAGTAAGCAAACGGATTTTTGAAATGATCATGGATTACCAAATTTACTAATTCCAGCTTTAGAATGGTACTATCTGACCTCTACTGGGTGCTGGATTATTGCCCACTGAAAATTCTATCTTTCTCCTGCCATGTGATGTGTCTCACTGGCACCCCTTCTTTTTTTTTTTTTTTTTTTTTTGCAGTACGTGGGCCTCTCACTGTTGTGGCCTCTCCCGTTGCGGAGCAACAGGCTCCGGACGCGCAGGCTCAGCGGCCATGGCTCACGGGCCCAGCCGCTCCGCGGCACGTGGGATCTTCCCGGACCGGGGCACGAACCCGTGTCCCCTGCATCGGCAGGCGGACTCTCAACCACTGCGCCACCAGGGAAGCCTGGCACCCCTTCTTTAAAGTGGTGACCCATCTCCACCCCACAGCTAATATCAAAAAGCCAGAGGAAACTCCCAGCCCCACAGTATTATTTGCAACCTTTGTCTTGAACCTACCAGCACTTTCCACTTTGAATCTTCTCTGAATTGTCCCTGCAGGCCTCAGCTACTGGCCCCTTGTATTGTCCCCTGCCCAGGGCTTTGCCGACTTTAATGACTGAGGTTGCCTTCCCAATCAGCCTTTGACTCTCTCCTTATCTGCATTCCAAACGTGTTCTTTATCCCGTCAGTCTCCTGCCAAGCCAAGGGTCTCCCCAGCTCAGCCCAGCCCAGCCCAGGCTCTAACCCAGCATCACCCCAGGTGGCCAGGTGTTCTGTTGGCCTATAACCCCATGACTACAGACCATGCTGGGCACTACTGAGATGGGTATCTGAAGCTGTTGGGGGTGCTTGGGGACTGTGGCTCTGGCTGGGACACAAAATTCAGGTGGTCTTCTCATTCTAAGCACAGCAAGAAATGTAATGAAATCCCTTCCTTTCCAGGGTCCTTCTCCCACGTTTTCTTCTCCCACCTGGCATGGTGTGGCTTCTGGCTCCCGGTGCAGTCCCCCCAGGAGAAAGGCGTGTTTGAGGGGAGGTGAGCCCTCAAGGAGGCAGCTGGAGGCTTTGTCTTGAAAGAAATCAAACAGCCTGGGAAAAGGAGGAAGAGAGGAGAGGTTCTGTCCATGGTGCTGAACAACAATCACAGAAATAATTAGCCGCTGAGCTTCTGGTCACAGATCGGCACTCAGCTGTGCACTATGAAGAGCCCAAAGGACATAGGGAACCCAGTTCCTGCCATAAAGGGTCTTTTAATCAGGCTGGAGACAATAAAACACCCATGTGAGAACACACAGGAATAATCCTAAACAGTCCATATAATGATGGGTCTCAGAAAACTGCACAGGGGGAAGGGCTCTGGCCATCTTGATAAAGGGGTCCCTGAGACAAGCCCTGTTTTAGGAACTATGCCCTTTAAGGGGAAAAAAAGCCCACTTTATAATGAAATGTTCTTTCTTTAGTCACCGTATCATTCCCTAGAGTATTTAAAGCCTAAAGGTCTTGGATATAAAATCAGTTGATCTAACTGCGGCAGTGCAGTTTAAGTGCTAATGCTACGTTTGAAATGTAAACATATGATTGGTTTCTTAGTTATGTCTTTAAAAAGGATTGGTAGGCAGGGACTTCCCTGGCGGTGCAGTGGTTAAGAATCCGCCTGCCGGGCTTCCCTGGTGGCTCAGTGGCTGGGAGTCCGCCTGCCGATGCAGGGGACGCGGGTTCATGACCCGGTCTGGGAGGATCCCACGTGCCGCGCGGAGCGGCTGGGCCCGTGGGCCATGGTCGCTGAGCCTGCGCGTCCGGAGCCTGTGCTCCGCAACTGGAGAGGCCACAGCAGTGAGAGGCCCACGTACCAAAAAAAAAAAAAAAATAGAATCCGCCTGCCAATGCAGGGGACACGGGTTCGAGCCCTGGTCTGGGAAGATCCCACATGCCGCGGAGCAACTAAGCCCGTGTGCCACAACTACTGAGCCCGTGTGCCACAACCATTGAAGCCCGCGAGGCTGTAGCCCGGGTTCCGCAACAAGAGAAACCACCGCAATGAGAAGCCCGCTCGCCGCAACTAGAGAAAGCCTGCGTGCAGCAATGAAGACCCAATGCAGCCAAAAATAAATAAATAAATAAATTTATATAAAAATAAAAAAAGGATCGGTGGGCAATTTTTGTCCGGGTGCCCAGCCCCAGACTGCATGGCCATGGTCTCAAGCCCTGCTTGTCATAGTCACGCCCAGCTGTCCCTCTCAGCAGGAGGCTCCAGAAGGTCACTGCTGAGAGAGTGCTGTCCCTCCTCAGTCCCTCCTCTGCCCGCAGCATTCTCAGGACCTGGGCCCGTTGGGACAGTGCCCATCCCCCTTCTCCACCCTCAGCATGTGCCCTCCCTTGCCTTGAACGGGGAGAGGCTGCAACTTGGGACTCCCTCTTTAGCTAGGGACATCCCTGCCTTCCCCACTCATCTGCAGGAGGGATAGGAGGAGGCAACTTGCCCATGTCTTCATCCAGACTGTATCTTTGTGAAGGTCTACTACTCACAGAGGAAAGGAGTTGCTTTAGCTCTATCACCGGAATTGGAAAAGTTGGTATTTCGTCAGACCAAAACACTGATCCCTGACTAACTTGCTGAACGAGGGGCAGGTCGCACATCTATTGGTCTCAGTTTCTCCTTTAAACTAGAGGAATTGACTGGATGGTTGAGCAGTGTTCCTGCTGGTTCATCCTTGTAGTCTGTGAATCAGAAAATGTTGGCTAGGTCGTTACTCACCTTGGACATATATGGAACCCGTTCATCGAGCTCACTCCCTGAAGTCTTAACTTCCTGACAGCTAATACTCAGGGAAGTTTCCATCCATGGGCATACTCTTTATTCTCATATGGGACTGCTGCTTTCAATTTTATTTGGTTTCTTACCAGTGGAGCTGGGTTAGATAACACGGACCCTAAAGGAAGCTTACACCCATCTCTTTCCTGAAACCTTAACCAGAGCCAGGCCCACTAGAAAGACCTTTTTTTAATTTCTATTAACTCTCAAGAGAAAAGGCCCCAAAGCCTCACCACCTTGGAAGGAGAAAATAGAGAAGAAATCCCACCCCACCAGACAAAGGTTTCACTCTCAAGGCTTCAGGAAGGGACTGAGGAGCCAAGAGGAGGCTTGTGCAGGTGGGAATGTGGGATAAGACATAAACCCTGATTCAGTGTGTGACAAGGATTCCCCAAGAAGGTTTCTTCATAGAAGCTTTCAGAAGAGGCACTGAATCAGGATTTGCAGAGAGATGGGGGTCCTCATACATTGTAAAGACAGAAGCAGTCATTGGCAAGTTGAATGTGTTTGGGGAGCAGGACAGCTGAGTGGGCTCCAGAGGGCCACGTGAAGAGAGTGTGAGATGTGTCCGGTGAGGTGCAGGACTGTGGGGTGGGCAGACGACCAGGGCCTTGCATGCTGGGGTCTAGAGTTGCTTCAATAAGAATGAGAGAGATGTTGGTCCTGACGTCATGTCTCTGTGGGTTGGGTTTTTGTCCTGGGACTCCCAAATTTGGGGAGACTTTAGGGCTCAGACATAAGTTGGTGTGAGTGTGTGAATATATGTGGAGGAGACCATGGAGATGGAATTCATTTGAGTCATTTTGGTTTGATCCAAATTAGTTTTAATTTGGTCCAGAGTATTAGTTCAATGTTCATTAGTAATTAGCTCCAACTCAGCCCAGGCCCCAGGGACTGGCTGTCAGGCTGTGTAATTGCTTCCCTGCCAGGAAAAAAGAGAACGGGGCTTCAATGTTTGGTAAATACTGGGTTGGGGAAGAGAAATGGAATATTTTTCTCTTCAGTCCATCAGTTTCATCATTCTCAACTGCTGCCCCAGTGGATTCTGCGTCCCCTAGACATCCCTGAAAATTCTGCCACATTTGGTATGGCTAGGGACAGGAGAAGAAATGCTGGGAGGGGTACCTGCGGGAGAGTCTAAGCCCTTCTCAGAGGAAAGTCAGCCACACCCGGATGGGCAGCGGGACTGCACCAGTCATGTAAATCCAGCCATCTCTGGCTTCTTGCCTCCGGCCCCAGTTTCTACCCTACTTTTCCCCTACTTTCTGCCTTTAGCAGAAATCCATGAGCCTTCCCTTTCGGGGGCTCCAGAGACTTCATTTCCAGGTCTCCCTCTTGCTCCCTGCCCAGCAGCATCAACACTGGAGCCAATGCTGAGTCTCCCCACTCCCTGCCCCCCCCAGCCCCCTGTGCACCAGGGGCCAGTCTTGGGAACTGCAGGAAGGGTGGGGAAAGCATGCAGGGTCTGTTGACATGAGTGAGTCACTCTGAGTGGGAGTAGATGATGAAGAGAATATGACTCAGGGAAGGGAATACAGTGTGGGTGAAGGCAAGGGGTTTGCACATTCTTACCTGCTCAAGGAAATACGGAAACTCAGGGGTGTTCGAGTGGGGGCAGCTGGTACCCACTGATGGCTTGACATTCTCAGGTCTCTCTTGAGGTCACTCGTGTATATGGCGTTGTCTTCCTGATATTGTCCCATCTGCATTCTTTGGTGCTTCCCTGTGTATTTTGTCTTCATCTCTTTAGTCCTTCTTAGTCAGTGAGGTTGGTGAATAGAAGTTTCAGGGAATCTGTAGCCAATGACCCCCAAGCTACTGAACTGGGTGCACATCCGTCAGAAGAAGATGGAGCTAGTGGCCAGTGTCCTGGCCTGAGTTTTGGAGCAGAGTCTGCCATGGAAAAAGACTCTTAAGGGCCTCTCTTTTTGGAAAATAGGGCTAGGAATATTATCTTGGCTGCTATAAGGTGTTGCCTTCCTTCTGTGGCCAGCACCTTGAAAGGAGCAGCAGGACAAAGTAAACTGAAGAGGCCAAACTATACAAGGAAAAAGAGCAGGGGGTATTGCCACAAGCCACACAGGACTGGCAATCACCTGCCTCAGGGCCTTTGCACATGCCATTCCCTTCAAATGGAAGGCTCCCCTCCCACCCCCAATATATCTGGGTGGCCAATTCCCTTACCTCTTTTAAATATTTGTTCACATTTCACCTTCTCAGTGAGGCTTCCCTGATCACACTATTTTAAGATGTCACCCCACACCCAGCATTTTCTATCCTCCTTTTCTACTTTATTTTTTCCCCATTATTACTTATTACCATCTAACATGCTGTATCTTTTACTTATTCATTATGTTTATTGGATAGCTCCTTCCACTAGAATGCAGGGTTCACAAGGGTAGGGATTTTTGTCTGTTTTAGTCATGGCAGTATCTCCTGTATCTAGAAAAGCACCCGACATGAAGAAAGTGCTCCATAAATCTTAGTTGAATTAGTGAATTAACAAAGACAATTCTGGGTGCTCTTAGGACAAGTTATATGCCCAGCAATGAGTTATCCACTGTAGGAGATGAAGTGGACAAGGTCTCAGAATGGGATTTGGGAGAGCTGGGCTTGAGCCCCAGCCCTGTCCCCCACCAGCAGTAAAGAGAAGATAAGGCAGCTCCCCGCATCCTCCCAGGTAGCTGTGAAACTCAGGCCCTGCGATGGAAGTAAAAGCATGCTGTAAATTATAAAGGGCTGCCTCTCATGGCCCCTCTCATTCTGGCGCTACCATTTTGTCTGGGGCTTAGTGATGGTGTCGTCAGGTGAGGATGGTGTAATTAGAGATTTCCTGGGGGAAGTGAGTCTTGAGCTGGACTCTAAATGTACAGGGAACAACAGTGGCAAAGACCAAGAGGAACAAGCCATTTGGGGTGGGAGAGCAGCAGGGTCTCTATGGAGATCGTTTCTTTTAAAGTCTTTTTTTAAAATATATTTATTTATTTATTATTTTATTTGTTTATTTTGGCTGCGCTGGGTCTTCGTTGCAGCATCTGGACTTCTTAGTTGCGGCATTGGGGCTCTTAGTTGTGGCATGTGGACTCTTAGTTGTGGCATGCATGTGGGATCTAGTTCCCCCATCAGGGATTGAACCTGGGCCCCCTGCATTGGGAGCATGGAGTCTTACCCACTGGACCACCAGGGAAGTCTCTGGAGATTGTTTCTGATGCTAATTCAAGATGCAGGGGACTAGGGTAGCTTCTGCTGGGGCCACAACTTCTAAGGCTGGTTGCCCTGGCTGAGCTGTGTTCTACTTAAGGCATGCTTGTTACCAGGAACTGTAACTCACTGACTGCCTGGGTGTGTTGCTGTTTGGCAAAGAAAACAGGCAGCCTCAGGGCAGCAGAGATGGGCCTCAGAGGCTGAGCTGGAAGGTCTGAGACTCCAGCCCTTCTCCTGGGGCCCAGCAGACTACTCACTTTGCACAGAGCTATTTTAACTGCCCCTGCCTTCTCCCCATGTTACAGCTTTTTGGTTTCAGTCCCCATTCCTGACTATGGTTTCTGTGTGTCTCAGTGATGTTCTCAAGAGAGAGCATTTCTGGTGCCCTTGAATCAGACTATGGATGAAGCAGTCACTCGTCCACCCCTCATCCAAGCCCCTGTGGCCTGGAGGGGGGCAAAGTCACACGGCACATGGCTGGCGGGTATATGGCTTCCCCTTTAATGTCAGGGGGCAGGGAGAATTGATTTAGAAAGGCAGTCGGGCAGAGAAGGCCAAATGGCTGGGGTTGAGTACAAGTCCTCAATACCATTTTGCAGGCAGGGCTCCCAGGGTAGATTCTGGGAAAAGGAAACAGGGCCCTTCCCAGAGTGACCCTGCCTGAACTCTGAGCTTTACCTTCATTGTCGCTTTACTCACTCACGAACCCTCAATGTCTACCTCTGCCCCGCCCACTTCTGCCCATGCCGGCTCCCCGCCGGGCCCTTCTCCACCCATCCTTCAAAGCTCAGTTCTGCCCCATCTCCTGCCCGAATACTTCCTTAATCTCTCCGTCCCCTTGATCCCACCCCTCCTCTCCTTCTCTCTTAGGCTCTTCAAGAATGATGGAGCAGAAAAGGAATTGGATAGGAATTTGGGTCCTAACTTGCTGTGTGATTTTGTCCAAACATTTTACCTTGTCTGGGTTTCTTCACTCAACTGGGGAGGTTGAACCAGATCAATGACTTTCAGTCTATCTTTTTCCACCCATGAGTGCACATGCTTGCCTCTCCCTCTGGCTACTCCAGGACTACTCCAGGGGCTGTAGTAACACAAACCCTTATCCCCCTCTCCAAAAAGCTCATCAGAACGATCACCAAAAATGGCATTGCAGGGATACCCTTGCATCTGTCCTAATTTACATCACAAAATTCAAAGCTTTTGCACTTGATATTTAGGAATGATTTACTGAGCACCTGGGAAACTCCAGGCTTCCCAGGTCTCTCCACTCAGGGGCTAAAATGCTCTGATTCTGGCTTTCTGGGTGTGCCCAAGCACTGGTCTACTCAGGGAGAAGCAAAGCTGGGCCAGGGCCTGGTGTCCAGTGTGCATGCCCTTCACTGCCAGGGACCCCATTGCCACCCATTTCTCCCGTTGCCACCTCCGCCTGCCTGAACCCCAGACTATGGCCAATGGCAGGGAAAGTGGGTCAAATGTCCAAATTCCTCCTCTGGGCTCGAGCAGATCCAGCTCAACGTGCTCCCTGGGGCTCTGAGCTGCCTTTTTCCATATCGCCACGACCCTTTCTCTGGTCTCCAGTGAATACTGCCACACAGGGAGACTGATTTACCACGCCTTGCAAAAGTTGAGAGATGCTAATAGACCCCCTGCGGATGACAGGATGGGGCAAAACCCGGCATGGAGAAAGCAGACCGCACAGAGGCTCCCACCCTGGCACTGAGCACTGCGGGCTGCGCTGGCTCCCACACTTCAGAGGCACCCTCATCAAGGTCATTCCTACCTCTGGGTGAACAAGCCAGGCTCAAGGGCACTGCTGGCTTGTGCTGCGGGGGCCTCTAGGCAGCACAGAGGGCCTCCCTGGCGAACCCAGGTTGGAAATTTTTCCTGCTCTAGGCACAGTCCAGCACTGATTTCGGAGCCTGCATGTGGTGCCTGCAAGTGCAGGGTGCCCTGTTTCGATGGAAATTAAAGCCCCAGGAAGAAGGAAGAAAATTACACTTACCAGGACCTGGGGGGTAATGGTGACTCCTTCAGGCATCATCTCATTCATTCCTCACTTCCCTACAGCCCTGAGCTGCAGGCAGCACTATTCTATATATTTACAGGGACATTGCCTACAACCCAGAGACACCAAGCAGCTGGCCCAGGGTAACACAGCTGGCCAGAGGCAGTGCAGGAATTCTGCCAGGCCCATTGCCCAAACCAGGGTGAGAAAAGCCAGGAACTGGAACCCCGTTGAGGGTGGACAGAACGGGGCATGTTTCTTCCTTCCCTTGCCCTGGGTGGGGGTGAAGACCCTCTTCCTGCACCAGCTCCCACTTGCCTCTCTTGAGACCCCAGCCAGGGCAATATCTTTTCTGTTCAAGAAGGAAGAGAATCCTCATCTCCTGCAGGCAGAAATCAATAATTTACGAACTATGGCTCCAGCCAGAGCAGAGAGCGATTTCTTTGAAATGCTTCTTAAAACACAATATTAACAAGTCTTCTAAAAGGTGAAAATATTTGAATTAGGGGAAATGAGTGTTTTACGAGTTGGCTGGGGAGCAATCCCCTGAGATGGGCATGTGGGGAGGCAGGAGATAGCCTTGGATCGGGACTGGCTGAGCTAACCTGGGGCTCCAAGCCTGAAGCCACAACTCAAAGGGAAGAGCAGGTTCAGAATCAAGCCCAGCAAAGGGCCCCAAATGGCCTCCATCCCTGACATTTGTTAGGTGATGGCCACGGGTGTCCAGGTCTAAAACTACTGCAGATTTTAAATTCTGGCTTCTTGGGACCTGCTCCCCTAGAATGGTCCTCCAGACCTTCCCGCCCAGGTGGCTGTAGGCAGAGTCACGCTTTACGGAATACTGTGTTACGTTCAACATATATTACTCTCCCGGCGTCACTGTGCAGCCGAGTATACTGCCCCGCCCTGCTGACTGTGGCTTTGCCGATAGATTGTAGCTCATCCAAGCAGAGGTCTTAAATGTGCTTGCTTGGATGGCTTGGCCTCTTGGGCTCCAGCCCTGCACCCTGAGAAGAGCATGCCTCGTGCAGCCACTGCTCCTTCAACCTGGGTCCCGGGATGAGAGACAGGTGGGGCAGAGCTGAATCCCACCACAGCCGGCCTGCAGACTCATGAGCTCATTGTTATAAGACACTGAGATCTGGGGGACGGTTTGTCATAGAATCAGCATCATCACAGAAAAGTGAATACACCTTCCCAGCCCCTCTGCCTCCACCCCCTTGTTGAAGAGATATCTCCTTGCCCCTTTGTCCAGCCCCCCTCATTGTCAGATGCATTCCCTTGGAAGAGTACCCACTTTCCTCCCAGACATGCTCCTACCAAAGAGGGCAAAGCAAGTTCCCCCAACATTTTCCCATTATGAAAGCCCTTTTACATCATCAACCCATGTCTCAGGCCCCCAAGGTTCAGCAGTTTTATTTTGGTCACCATCGATTGGGACCAGACTGGGGGGAGGGACACAGTGTTTAAAAAGCAACTCTGAATTTGTTACCCTTTAAAATTGATTTGTTTTTATCCAGTGTAACAGCAGTTGACAAACATCTGAAAAGCAGTACACAAACAGAAAAGGTGTAGTGTTTATTCTGTCATTGTTTGATACACTACAGATTTGTGGATTCTTTGCAATCTGAGACTCCGAGGTACCGGGAAAAGAACGTGAATTTTACTATAACAGAGACCACTCACCAGCAAGCCCCTTAAGCTCTCTGGTTCTCAGTTTTCTCTTCTGTAAAATGGTGAGAAGCACACCCGTGCTGTAGGGTTTTCCTAAATATTACGTTTGTGAAAACACTAGCGGCAAAGCATTTGGCAGACATGGGAGGCGCTTGGCTAATCTTCTTTCTGTTCTGTCTTGGCTGCTTATTTAGCCCTGTGACCTCGGGCCAGATTTAGAGCCAGCTGTGGGCCTCAGTTTTCTCATCTGCAGAATGGGGAGCGGACACAGTGTTAAAAAGCAACTCTGAATTTGTTACCCTTTAAAATTGATTTGTTTTTATCCAGTGTAACAGCAGTTGACAAACATCTGAAAAGCAGTACACAAACAGAAAAGGTGTAGTGTTTATTCTGTCATTGTTTGATACACTACAGATTTGTGGATTCTTTGCAATCTGAGACTCCGAGGTACCGGGAAAAGAACGTGAATTTTACTATAACAGAGACCACTCACCAGCAAGCCCCTTAAGCTCTCTGGTTCTCAGTTTTCTCTTCTGTAAAATGGTGAGAAGCACACCCGTGCTGTAGGGTTTTCCTAAATATTACGTTTGTGAAAACACTAGCGGCAAAGCATTTGGCAGACATGGGAGGCGCTTGGCTAATCTTCTTTCTGTTCTGTCTTGGCTGCTTATTTAGCCCTGTGACCTCGGGCCAGATTTAGAGCCAGCTGTGGGCCTCAGTTTTCTCATCTGCAGAATGGGGAGCACATACTTATCTCCAAGTATTATTGGGAGGATGATCCAGAGTTCTGAATGTAAATGAACCTGGTGCACAGCAGGCACTAAAATAGTTTTCCTCTTTCTTTCTTCTTTGCCATCCCCATGTATCTTTTTTCATGACTGTGTGCAAGTCAGACCTTCTCCAAACAGCTTTCCCAAGACCCCCACTCTGCCCCGGAGCCTCCTTTAGGACAAAGCTCTTCTCCAGGAATGCATTCATCGCAAGCTAAAGACCCAAGAGCTGATGTCAGTAACAGAGAAGTCCTAATCACAAACTGATTTACGATCCTGTTTACACCCCTTAACCACGATCATGTGTTCCTTTGACCTGCAGTCCTGAACCTTAATTAAAGCAAATAAGCGCTGGGCAGTGAGTGACAGTCTGGATTTCTCAGACCTCTGCCAATTTCACGATTGCCTTCTACCCGGGGCCAGGCTGGGTCAGCCCAGCTACACCTGGTGTTCATAACGTGGCCAGGCTCTCACCTAAGTGACTTGATCACTCTTCAAAAGGGAACTGGAAATAGAATCTCACCAGGCAGGGACAAAACAAGGCAAGAGGAGTGTTTTGCTGAAGCAGGGACCACGCGACTTTTTTTTTTTTTTTTTTTTTTTTTCACCAAAATTTCCAGTATGTTCGCTGGTAACAAGAATCCATCAGCTCAAAGCAGTGATGTTTTTTTTTTTTTTTTTTTTTTTTAGCACAGACCTCCTATTTTCACATCAGTAACTGGGCCACAGTGACCTACATCAGCCTCCTAGGGGCTAAGATATGTTCTCCTCTCCCACATGTCCTCACCAATATCCTCTTACCCCGAACTTTGCTCTCTGTTCTGAGAACAGCAGCAGCATATTAATATTACTAATAGTTAGGATTGGCTCCGCATTCATTTGTGCCAGGCATGGCACTGAAATGTAGTTCAAAGTGTGGTGGATAAGCACTCCATTTCTGGGCTTGAGTCCCACCTCTGCTGTGTGACCTTGGACAAATTACTTAACCTCTCTGAGTCTTGGTTTTCTCATAAATAAAATGAGGCAGTAATAGCACAGGTATTTAGGGCTGTTGTGGGGGCAAAAGGAAGTAATGCTTATAAAGTGCTCGGTGCAGTGACTGGCACATCAGAAGAGCTCAAGAATTGTCAGATATCATTATACTTTGATGATGAAGTGACTTCTCCCAATAACCTATGGACTAGCTGAACTTATACCTCTTTTACACACAAGGAAATGGAGACTCAGGGACGTTAAGTAACATGCCCAAAGTCACACAGCACATAAGAGGTGCTGAGCCCAGCTCTGTGTGGCTTCAGCCCTTGCTCACAGCCCTGGGAAGCCACTCTGTGTCAACGAAGGAACAAATGCCTCCTGGGTGTCCAAGGTGGGATCCCATCTGAGAACCCCATCTGGGGAAAAGCAGTCGGGCTGTGAAAAGACTGAGTCCAGAGCCACAGACCTCGGGGTTGACGACAAGCTCCATGCCTCACTGGCTCTGGGCCTTCACAAGTTCTTGGCATTACTCAGCCTCGACTTCCTCCTCCGTACAATGGGTGTGAAGCCTGCCTGTGGTGGTGATCATTACACGAACACTGGGGGCGAGGTGGTGCAGCACAGTGCGTGGCACAGAGTGGATGCTCATGAAACGTGAACTGCTCTTCCTGCTCCACTAAGGGTTCTGGAGTTAAGGGTCCCTGCAGTCACACCGCAGCCAGGCCACCTCCCACCCTGCTGATAACATGGTGCTGGTCTTAAGTGAGACTGCAGCCCATCAGTTCCCGGACACTTCTGTGCTGAACCTTCACACAGCACAAGCTCGACTGTGGGTGACACTCTACCAGCTCTCTGGGTGACCTTGGCGAATTAATACTCTACGTGACTCAGTTTCCCCACCTGTCCCATAAATGGTTTGGCCTAGATAGGGGGCCCAGTCAGCACATCTTGGATGGTGGGCTGCATCGGAATCATCTAGAAAAATATTTTAAAACACAAATTCCTGGCCCCATCCTCTGGAAGATCTGCTTCACTAGGGGGGGATGGGGCCTGGGAAACTGTATTTTACTTTTAAAATTTTTTATTTATTTACTTTATTTATTGGCTGCATTGGGTCTTCGTTGCTGCACGCAGGCTTTTCTCTCCAGTTGCGGCAAGCAAGGGCTACTCTTCACTGCAGTGTGCGGGCTTCTCACTGCGGTGGCTTCTCTTGCTGTGGAGCACGGGCTCTAGGCGCGTGAGCTTCAGTAGTTGTGGCGCACGGTCTCTAGAACACAGACTCAGTAGTTGTGGCTCACGGGCTCTAGAGCACAGGCTCAGTATTTGTGGTGCACGGGCTTAGTTGCTCCACGGCATGAGGGATCTTCCCAGACCAGAGATCGAACCTGTGTACCCTGCATTGGCAGGCAGATTCTTAACCACTGCACCACCAGAGAAGTTCCTATTTTTTTACTTTTTATTTTATTTTTTAAAGATGAAAGGGTGTTTTTCTAATGAAGTGTAGCTGATTTACAATGTTGTGTTAGTTTCAGGTGTACAGCAGAGTGATTCAGTTATACATACCTATGTATCTTTTTTTTTCAGATTATTTTCCCTCATAGATTATTATAAAATATTGAGTATAGTTCCCGGGAATCTGTATTTTTCAATGTTTCCCCCCAGTGATTCTGTTGTTCAGTCAGGCATGGGAACCACCAGCCTAGTTTCTAAACTCCTTGTGGCTCCCCTAGGCTGCTGTTGCAAGCAGGGGCCACACTGCCTCTCTGTGTGATCCCCTCCCTCTAGTGCCACCCTGCACCCCAGCCTGGGCTGCCTGGTGAAGCAAGGGATTAGGACATGATGGTTAGAAGGAGGAATGACTTTCCAAGTCAAACAGGAGCCTTGCCAGATGCCTTGGGGCAATCACATGCTCCTTGGGAACTGTTCCCATTTTCTACTGGGGATGAGGTACTTGTCAGCTGGGAAGATTCACGCCCACGTGGTTAGATTCCCTTCATTCCCCGAAGACCATCCCACCCCAGACACACATACCAAGGAATTGAATCTGTCCAGGCCTTGGCTTTGCCCATGCTTTGAAACAGCTGGGGGTTTAGAATTTGCTAGGGCTGGGGTGGTGCGAGGGGCAGCTAGACTTTTTCATTAATTTCCGAGAGGTGGGTGGGGTCCCATGGGAAATTTTTTTTTTTTTTTTTTTTTTTGCTTTTGCTTTTGCGAGTAATGGGCACCAACCATCAGAGTGGGGTTTTCTTTTTGTTTTTGTTTTTTTCATATTTATTTATTTGGCTGCGCCGGGTCTTAGCTGCCGCATGGTAACGTAGGATTTTTAGTTGGCATGCGGGCTCTTTTTGTTGTGGCGTGCGGGATCTAGTTCCCTGACCAGGAATCGAACCCACGTCCCCTGCTTTGGGAGTGTGGGAGTCTTAACCGTTCGACCACCAGGGAAGTCCCCAGAGTGGCCTTTGAAATAAGAAGACCAACACATGATGAGCAAGAAATAAGGGTCAATCATGACAGGAAAGCTGTTAGACTATGGAAAGAACTGGGTTTGGTTTTGTTTTCAATGATTTTATTTGTTAGAATCAGAACAAAATCCAAAACTTACAAAAACGGTTTCCTCTGAAAAGTGCCACCTTCAATTCACACACTTAGGCCCGCCCCACAGGCAGCCACCACTCGACTTTCTTACAGATCCTTCCAGAGACGGTCTATGTCAATCAGTGCCCGTAGGAGGAAATTAGTCTTGTTCTCCCGGAAAAGGTAACATATTATACATTGATTTTTCCAGTTTACCCGTCTTGAAAATCTTTCCAGCTTGGCACAGAGTAGCCACGTTTTTTAAACAGTTTTGAGACAGTTGCTTGTATTCCATATTATGGACAATTCATTTAGTAAATCCTCTACTAACCATTTAAATAATTTTCTGACCTTTTGTTTTACAAGAGGTGCTTCAATACAACAGCCCTGCAAGTACCCACTTCTATGCTTAATCTGTGAGATAAATATTTGGAATTTCTGGGTCAGAGGGCATATGAATTTTTAATTTTGTTAGGGCCAAATTGCCTTCTTCAGAGACTGTATCAATTTACACTCTCCCCGGCGATATAGCAATATAAAAGTGTGTTAACAAATATTTTTTATCTTTGCTGATTTGGTAGGTGAAAAAAAGTGCTATCTCCTTGTAGCCTAATTTGCATTTCTTTTATGAGCGAAGCTGAGCATCTTTTCATGTGTCTGAGAGCTGTTTGTTCTTCCTTCCTTGTGAACTGTCTGTTTATACTCTTTACTTGCTAACTTTGCATCTGGATTGTTGCTCCTTTTTCTTACGGATTTGGAGGAATCTTTACACGTTAAGAAAACAACCCCTTTGCCTGGTGCCAAGAGATGCCAGCTTGTTGTTCGCTTATGGTATGCTTTCCCGTGGCAGAAATTCTTGACTTTTATGTAGTCAAACTTATCAACCTTTTCTTTATGACTTCTAGGTATTGTATCACATTTTAAAGGTCTTCCTACCTCCAAGTTAATGTTTAAAATCTCAATATTATTTTTCTGGTGTCATTTTCTTTTTTTTATGTTTAAGCCTTTGATGGATATGACATTTATTTTAGTATAAGGTATGAGACAGGGATCTAAATTTTTTTTCCAGTTGTCCCATGCTACATAATAAATAATCCATCTCATCTCCAGTAATTTGAAACACGATCTTCACCACATACAAAATTGCTGTTGCTATGTGTTTTCATGATAGAGTTGGGGTTTTTTTTTCCTGTTGCATTGATCTGTTTGTCTATTTATGTTGTTTTACTCACCATAGCTTTATACTGTTTTAAATATCCCATAGGTATAAGCCCCCTCACTATTCTCTTTTAGGTTTCTGCCTATTCTTGCTTGGTGATTTGAGCTTGACTGATTCGCAAAAGGAAGATGTTTTAGTGGTGGTGTGGGTGGTATGCTGCTTGCCTCCTCTGGTCCTGACATGGAGCGCCCAGCAGAGAAGATGCGGTGGTGCCGGGCAGTTACATGTGACTCCTTTTTCCTTTCTCTCCCTTACTCAGGTAAGGCTTTCTGGAGGAAGAGGAGGGGTAACAGAGAATCTCAGAGCAAGGGATAAAAGAGGCCTCCTGGCACCACTTTCTGGAGAAGAGACAGACCCAGAAGAGGCTCCTTGGAAGAGGAACCAAAATCAAAGCTGCAGAGAGGTTTCCTTGCAGAGATTGGAAAGGAGTGGGTGGGTGAGGAGCTCAAGGCCAGCTGGGAGGCCCTTGCCTGGCCGGGGCTGGCCTGGAATTGATGAAAGCTGTGGTCAGAGAGAGGCAGTCAGCCTATGAGTTAAGAGGCTGGCCTTCAGTGAGCCAGCTGCCCAGGCTGCCTGGAAGACGGGCAGAAATGGAATGGAGGCCAGAAACCCCAATGGCCTCTCCAGGCCTGTTGGCTCCCAGAGGCCCTGTCTCATGTTCCTTCTGGTGACACAGGGCCCCTCCCTCCAGGGGAACCATGACATGGGGTTTTGACTTGACTGCTGTGACCAAGTGGGTACATTTACGCACGGAGAGGGATCAGAAGCTGGATTTTGAGAGCCTGTGATGGGGTTGTGTGTCCTGGGCTACAACAGAAGCACCTCGAGGGGATGTTGCAGTTTTATGAGAAGCTGTGATTCTCTAGACCAAAGAAGGCAGCAGGAGCTCAGTCCTGGGAGCAAGGGGTGTGGAGTCGGAATGCACCACGTTGGGGAGATGGCTAGCACCAGGGAAAGAAGGGAAGCTGGATGAGCCTGAGCTTGGGCCCCAATCACAGCCCTATCTTCTTCCGGGAAAGGATGGATGAGGAAGGAAATGAGTGCATGGGTGGAAATGACGGTTCTCTGTCTGCCCAAGGCTTCACTCATTCCCAGCCAGAGAAATTCTCATTCCGGGAAGTCCTCCCAGGGTGAGGACCTCCTCTGCCCCAAGCAGGCTGGTATACACTGCTGTAGACATGTGCAATGAGCTGCTTTTGCCCCGCTGCAGCGGCCTCCTTCATAGCCCCTGTCCAGAGTGGCTGGGACCATCTCCTGCCTCTATCCATCCTAAAGCTGGCTCTTCTCTCGGCTCGCTTCTGAGCTAGGCTGGGCTGGGAGTAGAGTCCTGCTTTCCTGCCTGAGGATCTAACAAGTCTTCTTTCCTCAGCAGCTCAGATCACAGAATGTCATCAGGTCCAACAGCCACCCACCCCCGAAACTTACCACCTAGAACAGTGACACCCAGAGAAGGCAGATGAGGGTCCCGCAGTCACAAGGCAAGGTCATCATTGATGAGACCAGAATCCAGGCTGCTGGCTTCTAGCTTCAGGTCTCCCACCTACTCTCGGCCCCCCACTCCCCGTGTGCTGTGGTGCACATGCTGCATCCCACCCCTGGGAGCCCGTCCTCATCCCTGGGGAAATGTGCCGGCGCTAGGACTGGGGGGTTGGGAGCAGGGGATGGTTGTCCTTCTGGAGAGCTGGGATGCCTTGGTTTCTAAAAGCTCAGTACTCAGTGTTTTGAGGGGCTATGCTCATTTTCAGTTAGAGTGGATTGAATGTTTGTTTGCGGTTTGCTTTTTTAATACAAAATACATGCCCTGGGTATGAGGCCAGCAATACAAATCTCTAGGAAGCTGGCGGGGTTTAGGAGAACATGTTCGTGCTGAGATTTAAGCTCTACCTGGCAGTCCCTTCCTCCCTCTGGGCCTCAGTTTCCCCCTTTGTAAATTGAGGGGATTGGATTAAGGAGTCTCTCAAGGCCCTTCCAGCTCTGACCTGCTCTGATTTTCTGCAAGGGCTAGAGTCCCGTGACACTGTGTCCTAGGCCCCCCAGTGGGGACAGGGGTGAGGACCTCAAAGTCTTTTCCCAGGGATGGGGGTTGGCATGATTTGCATGGAACACTCTCAGGCGTCCCTAGGGGAGGCATTCCAGCACCTTCTGCTCAGCAGGTCATGGGTCATGGGGGGTGGGGCTTACTGTAACACACGTCTCATTTATTTATTTATTTAGGCCACGTCACACAGCTTGCAGGATCTCAGTTCCCCAGCCAGGGATTGAACCTAGGCTACAGCAGTGCAAGTGCTGAATCCTAAACACTAAGGGAACTCCCACAAGTCTCATTTTTAGAAGGAACATATTGATAGCTGCTGACGAAACTCCCAGGGACCCAGCATGGGGCCACAGTCCAGCAGGGGGAGACAGCCCAGGATGGAAATGGCCAGGTGAGCAGAAACACTGCTCAGTGCCAGGCCAGGACAGCTGGGTACTTCCTGCCCCCAATACCTCCCTCCATCAAGGTAGCGTGGGGTGCCCCCAGAAAGAGCATTTGCCCTCAGGACTCCTTAGAGGGAAAGATATGCTTCATGACAGTTAGAAACATGAGAGTTGTCAGAATTACATTCAATCAGTAATGTAAGTTATGAAACAAAAGTCAAAGCTCTGTTTGTAATGAAATTGGCAAAAAAAAAAAAAAAAAAAAAAAAAAAAAAAAAAAAAA
>NW_006784347.1:158824-160941 GCF_000442215.2 Lipotes vexillifer
AAAAAAAAAAAAAAAAAAAAAAAAAAAATCAGGAAAAGCCCAAACTAAGAAAAATCATGAGCCCTGCAGCAAAACACACATGACAACAACAGTTCAATTACAGCATCTCTGCTAGATCTTGCAGCCACCTGCATGGACTTTTGGTTCATGTTAAAGCTTTGCAGAACTTTGCGTCACTCAGCACGCATGTTTCTGACTTTCCCTCAATTGTTCGCAGCAGTAATCAGCCATGTTTTTTCTTTGGTGTATTAATTAGGGTAAGGCAGGCTGCTGTAACAAAGAGACCCAACAATAACTCAGAAGATAGAAGTTTAATTCTCTCTCCTATAAAGAGGTGAATATTCCAGGTCAGTGGCAGCTCTGTTCACACAGACATACAGGGACCCAGATTCCTTCTGTGGTGTGCCTCTGTTGACCCACAGCCTTGGGGTCAAAAATCGAGCCTGGGTTTCCATGGGGACACTCCTGTCTTAGGCTCCAGGCTGGAATTGAGCCCCTCTCTTTGCTCACATTCTATTGGTGAAAACTTAGCCCCAAGGTCACACCTAACTGTAAGGGAGGTTGCTTAATGTGGTCCCTAGCTAAACACAACTTTATTACTGAGGAAGAAGGGGATATAAAATCTGAAGGATCACTAGCAGATTTTGGACCTCTGAAAACGCTGTCAAGCCAAAAGTTTACTTTTTTCCTCTGGCAGTTCTTTTCATGTGATTCTGCTTTTTGCATCATCTATCCACTAATTACTATCCCTCCCCTTCCTTGCTCTTTTTTCTCCTCTTTCTCCTTCATCCTCACCACATACCTTGCCCTTACTCTTTTTTCTACCTCTTCCCTCACTTGTTACAGAACTCTTAGGATGAGCAGGATGGAGTTCCAGGTACCATGGGTCAGGGTGCACAACCATGCCCTGGATGGTCAGAGCTAAGGATGATGGTGTGCATCCCTGTCTGCACTAGCCCATGACCACTTCACCTGTGCTAAGCCATCCCCAATCCATATGGCCCTTGAGGGTGCGTTTGTGAAACATGTAGACTATATGAGAAAGAGGTACCGATTTTGCAGGCAGGAGACCCGAATTTCATGTCCTGCTTCTGCCAGTTACTAATTGTGGGATCTCAAGCAGGTCTCCTGGCCTCTGCTCAGGATCTTTATCAAAAAAAATAAAAAAAACAGCGAATGCAACCTCACCTGCTTACCCAAAGAGATTTTGTGAGGCTAACACAAAATAATGCTTGGGTAAGAGCTTTGTATCTTTTAAAGTATTTTTCTTTAAGTAACTTAAACATGCTTGTTTATAGTCTGAATTTGACAGTTCCAACATCTGAGGTTCTCTGGACGTCTAATTCTGCTGTTTGTTTTATCTGTTGATTTTCACTTGCACTGGCTTATTTTCTTACATATCTTGTAATTGCAGGTTGTAAGCTCATATTCACCTGGGCTTTCCTTATCTGTGGGAATCCTGGGATGCCTAGGTTAAGAGTGTCAGCTCCAAAGAGGATTAGCATTAGCACCCCAAGGTGCAACTAATCTGGTCCTAGTTTAAATAAATTTCTTGGTTTGGCGCTTTCCAAATCACATAAGCAGTGTACATGTGAACCTCAACCAGCAGAAGAGAGGAGCTCCAATTCCAAATTCTTAGGAGAGACTGATTTTTTTCAAGCCAGAGTCCAGGCCAAGACAGACATGTTTCCTTCAGTCTCTCTTCACTGATGGGGTCAGCTTTTCACCCCAGATTTAGCCCTTCAAGGATCTAGGTTTTATGTTGAGATCTCGATTAAAACTTCCCACCTTGCTTGGGTCCCCATGTGGATTTTAAAACTCAAGACCCTCTGTTAAAGGGTTGGGCTAATGCCCTAAGGGAAGCTGCCACCTTCAGTGTCATCTCAGCATTCTTACTTCCTATTCTTTCTTAATTTGGGGTCTTTAAGGAATGGCCTCACCTGCTTCTGAATTCAGGGCTTCATTGAAAGGGTGTTTGTGGTATTTTGCCTAGCATTCTAGATGCTGGGCAGTGGGAGAGGTTTTCAGGATGGCCAGTGGACTCTGAAATGCCACATCTTTCACCTTTATTTAAACCCCTACTCCTCCCCTCTTTCACTTTTCCTCTCTGGCGTTCT
>NW_006784347.1:160951-161558 GCF_000442215.2 Lipotes vexillifer
TCTTCCTAGTCTTTGGCTCCTCCTTCTCTCCACACTGTAGCCACACTTGTCTCCTAGATCTCAACTGTTAGCTTTGCTTGTCCTACGGGAACATCCTGGCAGGGTTTCTTCAATGCTCCTGGTTGTCTCTCCCCAGCTCCTCACTTTGGTTTTCTAGCTCCAACTCCTTAATGTGGCCAGTGAACAACCCCAGACACTCCACTGCCCCAGTTGGTGCCCTCTTGGCTTCATGTTCTGCACAGACTTGTCATAATCCCCCTTTATTCAGCCAGAGCTCTTCAACCCATCACTATTCAACACGTCAAAATGTGCTCCACCAGGAGCAGGTTTTGGTCAGAGCTTTTTGATAATCTGTTTGGAGCTTTCCTCCTTTGAATCATTGTCAACATTATCCATCAGAAAAACTCAAAGATTTGAGCCTCAGAGCGCCAAACATCAACACCAAGCCTTCAGTCCCAGCTCTTCACATGGGCAAGGTCCTAGTCTGTGAGCTCTAACTATGGGCTCAGAGGGGCCAGAATTTGGCTAACTTCTCCTCAGAATGGAGTCAGGGAATGTGAATGAGTTCTAGCGTTGGAGAACAGGTAAACTGCCTGAGAGGGAAAGA
>NW_006784347.1:161687-166236 GCF_000442215.2 Lipotes vexillifer
GGAAAGAGGATCTTTGGCCCTAATTTGAGGGTCATTTTTCTTCTGGTTGGCACTCCTCTCCCCACAGACCGGGCCCTGAGACCCTCATTCAAGCAGGCTTCCAGGAGGGTTTGCTGAAGCTATTACTCCAGAGGGAATTGACAGGGACTTTGGAATGTAACCCCTCTCTTTGGGGACTTTGCATGGTAATAGGAGGCAAAGCCTTACACCCAGGGGACAGGATCCCAGCCTTCCAGGAAAAGGAAAACCAAACAGTGGGGATCAGGGACCCTCTTCTCAAGGCTATTAGAAGTAGGCCTAGAAGGTTCTGGATTCTCAAGTGCAGTCAGTGTGCCCCAGCACCTCACTTCATATGCAATGTCTCAGTTAAAGCTCATAACCACCCTAGGAGCATGTGACATTATCATCATTTTATAGGAAACAGAGGCTGAGCAGGCCATAGAGGTCCTGTCACTTTCTGACTTCCTTTGAAACCTGTCTTCTACCTACTGTGTTTTCAGGAGGCAGAAAGATGGATGGGCAGGTTGGCTCCTGCAACAATCCAGGTAAGAGCTGACACCTGCACACCAGCCTTCAGGAGATGGCAGACCCAGGGGTGAAGTCCCAGGGCTCTGGAGTGAGAGTAGTTGAGTTCAAGTGCCAGCCGTAGCCCTGAACTAGCCAAGTGGCTTGGGTAATTTTTACTGAAGCCCCTTCCCTAGTCTCTCCCTGCCTGTAGCCAGAGTGAGCCTTTAAAACACAAACTGGATCATTTCACTCTTCTGTCCTCAACCTTCCAACAGCTTCTCATCACTTTTAGAATAAAATCTAAGTGCTTCACCAGGGCCCACAGCAGAGGCTGCCCATGCTCACTGAAGCCTCTGTCCTCGCCTTGGTCCTACAAGCAGAGCTGCAGCCTTCCTCAGCTTCCTTGCACAGTGGGGGATGCGGGAGGTTGGGGGCATGCGACTGGTTTTTGCCAATGGAATTCGAGTGGAGGTGACACGTGTGGCCCCCCGCAGCTGAGGCAGTTGAGCGGGGTGTGCCCTCTCCCCCCTTTCCCCATCTGCCAGCTAGATATGGGGGATCCAATGAGGACTCTGAGAAGTTGATAGAGCCCCAAGATAGGAGGCACCTGGATCCCTGGGCGTGTGGAACAAACACCCTCTACCCCAACTCTGATGACAATAATTGAGCTGTTGCCCAAGCCAAAAAATATGAACCTTTATTGTGTTAAGCCATTAAAACTTGGGTTACTATGTGTTATAGCAGCTGGCTTACCCTGACTCGCACAAGACCCGACATGGTCTGGCCCCCCTCTGCACTCACCTGCTTCTCTCTCTCTCCCTCACTCTGTCCCAGCCACCGGCCTTCCTGCTGCTCCCCAGACACTCCAAGCTCATGCCCACTGCAGTGCCTTTGCCATGCATTGTTCCCTCCTCCTGGAATGTTCTTCTCCCAAAGGTTTTTTTTTTTTAATAAATTTTTAAAAATTTATTTAGTTTTGGCTGCATTGGGTCTTTGCTGCTGCACAGGCCCGAGCACCCGGAAGTTACAAACCACCACCCCCATCAGCCCCCATCAGTGACTGGGGAGTTGAGATGTAAATACCCCAGCTCTCTCACCCCTCAGGTGGGCTCACCCTTAGTAGGGAGGTTCCTCACCACATGCTTGGGATTTCCCATTGGGATTAAGTTCATTCACCCACAGTGGTAGCTGCCTTTCTTTTCCTGTTGCATTTTCCCACTCCACACCAGTGTTCCGTGCACCTCCCAAATAAACTCTTTGTATGCACATCTTTGTTTCTGGGTCTGTTTCTGGAAGGCCATGTTCCTCTTTCCTGCTGTTATGACAACCCCCTGAACAAGGAGAGAGCGGCTGCTTTGTCATCCCAGGCCTTGGGGTGCAGATAACTAGAAGCAGAGCCCCCAGTGGACTGACCGTGGACAGGCTTCAGGAGTAAGAAACCCAGGGGCTGCCATTTGTGCCTCTCACCTGCTATCCTCTCGGGTAAAAAGTTCAAACTCCTGGCAGGAAGAATCTGGCTGGCTAGCTCCAGTCAGATGTCCTCCTTTGCTCCAATTAGCTAAATCCAGGAGTGGGGAAGAAGCTGGGGCCAGGCCTGAAGGTGGCCAGTTCCTGGAGGATGGGGAGGTGTGAGTCTGCCATCCACTCACACCTCCTCTCCGAAGGTCCTTCTCTTCATTTGTCCAGAGAACGGGGGTCTCCGTCACTGAATTCAACCCTCACTGAGGTTCTAATTGATGTGTCCCGGGCACCAGGTGCCATAGAGACAATCATCACAGACCTACTAGAGAACAGACTTGAGGATATGGGAAGGGGGAAGGGTGAGCTGTGACAAAGCAAGAGAGAGGCATGGACATATATACACTACCAAACGTAAGGTAGATAGCTAGTGGGAAGCAGCCGCATAGCACAGAGAGATCAGCTCGGTGCTTTATGACCTCCTGGAGGGGTGGGATAAGGAGGGTGGGAGGGAGGGAGACACACGAGGGAAGAGATATGGGAACATATGTGTATGTATAACTGATTCACTTTGTTATAAAGCAGAAACTAACACACCATTGTAAAGCAATTATACCCCAATAAAGATGTTAAAAAATAAAATAAAATAAAATAAAATAAAATAAAAACAAAGGTATGAAATGTGAAAAAAAAAAAAAAAGACAAGGGAGTCCACCAACCACAGCATCGATCTGACTGAGCTAATCAGCACAGTTGCATGTGGACGGAAAGTGCTAGAAGTTTCCTTCATCTGCTCCCCAGGTTCCTACATGGAAGGCTTCAGGTTTGTCAGAAATTCCAGAGCTGATTTTCATTGACTCATCATATTAAGATTCTGTCAGTGGAGGGAATTCCCTGGCGGTCGAGTGGCTAGAACTCGGCGCTTTCACTGCTGGGGCCCAGGTTCAATTCCTGGTCAGGGAACTAAGATCTCGCAAGCTGCGCAGTGAGGCCAAAAAAAAAAAAAGAGAGATTCCATCAGTGGAGATTTTCCTGGAGACGGAGGCCTGCCCTTTGACTCAGATGTGGAGCTGCCCACAGTGTTCCCTCAGCTCAGTCTCTCTCCCCACCACCCCTCCTCTCCCTGGGGACTCCCTCTGGGTGCCTCCAGGCCCAAATATCCTCCTGCTCTTGGAGGGAGCCTGGCCAGAGGCCCTGTTGTTATTTTCACTCCTGTTCTCATAACAGTCCCTGTGGAAGGAAAGAAAAATGTCACCTAGATAAAGACACAGAGAATAAAGAAGAAAAAGACCGAAGGGCGACATTTGGGAAAGTTTAGATAAGAATGGCCTGGGCAGGGCTGAGCTTGAGGGGAGGAAGGTCAGAGCCTGGGGGAATGGGGACGTCAGACGAATGACAGGATGACAGGAGCTGTCTGGCCCTGGGTTCCTCTTTCGTAATGATCAGAGATTGCTCCCTGAGCTCTGCCAGAGCACTTGCTATATGCTAAGAAGCTTCCATTCATTGTCACATTTAATCCACATGACGACCCTAGGAGGGCGTTACTATTATTCATTCAGTGGATGATGGGGAAACTGAGGCTCAGGGAGGTAAAGGAACTTTCCCAGGGTCCCCTATCCAGCCTGGACACTGTCTGACACCAAATCTTACCCACCAAGGCTTGCTGGGCTATCAGGACCCCTCTGGTTTTGAGGTTCAGAGTAACTGAGATGTCTGAGATAGTAAAAAGCTTAACCTAAGCAGGTGAGACTTGCTTAGTGAGCAGTCCTTGTGCTCCTGGAGAATAGGGTGGCAAACTAGAAAGAAACTAGCTTTCAAGTCAGAAATAACTGAGTGTCCACGCTGGCCCTGCCTCTTACTATCATGTTACCTTGAGCAACTTACCTTGCTTTTGCGAGCCTAAGTTTTCTCATCTGTGAATGGACTAATAATACCTACTCTGTAGGGTGTGCTATCTGGCCCAGCTCAGGTACTCAGTAAGTGGGAAGATTGTCCCTACATTATGGTTTCCTCGGCATCTTCTCCAGTGTTCAGGGTTTCAGAGCCTCAGTACAGCCCCGATGACTTTTTCGCAGAACTTTCTGGTGGGGAGCCAGCTGCACAAAACACACAAGCCACCCCCTCCCCCTGGTACAGACCCATCTTTGCTCCAGCTTCTAGAAAAGGGGAGGGAGGGGACTTAACGGCTCAAGTAGCCAAACCACCGGCTGGGCAGAAATGCAGCCGGCCTCAGCGGTGACTAGAACCAGGGCCTCTGGGGCCACCAGGCCTCACTCCTACTGTCTTATCTCTGATCCCCTGCGTGTTGCCTCCTGCTCAGACACCTCCTCCCATGCTGCTGTTCCAAGGCCTAATACTCCACTGAGAACCAAAGCTCTTCTCTCCAATTCCAGTTACAAACACACAAACAAGGAAAGACCCCAGCTGGCCAGACTTGGGTTACCCATCACCTTCTCGACCAATCATTGAGACCCAGAAGCAGAAAAGTACCATGAATGGCCAGGCTTTGACCAGGTGATCACACCCAGACCAATCATTTTTAGTAAGATGGCCACTCCCATGCAGATCCCCTAACTAGAGCAGG
>NW_006784347.1:166641-172943 GCF_000442215.2 Lipotes vexillifer
CAGGAATGGACAGTTCTCTGTCCAGAAAAAAAAGGGGATGAAAGGTTCTGGACAAATTAACACATGTCTTGTATTTTTCAAATCCCAGTTCTCTCTGCTTCTAATCATTTCCATCCAATACTGAAGTGCCACTGCTGAAATTTACATCCTGCCACCTCCTGTCCCCTACCCAGGTGCTTAGGTCTCTGCTTTCTGCCCAGCTAGCCTGAATCAGCCTGGCTGAAAAACCTGACAGGTTTTCCTGAGTTCAAGTCCTCTCTTCCTTTCAACTGTCTTCAACGCCTTCTCTCCTCTGCTGCTTTAGCAATTTCACTATTGGAGATTCACTTTTTAGCTTAATAGGGCTTGTTCCCATTAAAATGCACATCCTCTTGTGAGCAGGCGCTCGCTGTCTGAACAATTATCTCTGATTTAGTACTAGAGGTTTTTTTCGCTTTTCCCCATTTGGGCAGGGGAAAGGAGAGAGAGAGAGTGAGAGGACTTGCCTGAGGCTGGAGAAGGGAAGAGATCGGATGCAGAATGAGAAAGCTGGCCACTCTCCTGATTCAACGAGTCTATCCTAGGTGAGTCCAGGTGCCTGTCTGGAAGCCTTGGCCATTCTTATTTCATCTTGGAGAATTAGCAGCTATTTTTCCTTTTTTCCCCTCTCTCCCAAGTTTAAATTTATTTATTTACACCTTTCAGTCTTGAGATAATTGTACCTTCACATGCAATTGTAAGAATTAATACAGAGAAATCCCATGTGCCCTTTGCTCAGTTCTCCCCAATGGTAACATCTTGCAAAACCATACAAGAATATCACAACCAGGATACTGACATTGCTACAGGCAAGACACTGAACATCTCCATCACCACGAGGATCTTCGAGGATCTTCGTGTTATTTCATAGCCACATCTACTCCCCTTTCCACCCTACTCTCTCTTTAATGGGTGTCAACCACTATTCTGTATCCATCTCTATAATTTTGTCATTTCAAGAATGTTATACAAATGGAATCATACAGTGTGTAACCTTTGGGGATTGGCTTTTTTTCACTGAGCATAATTCTCTGGAGATTCATCCAGGTTGTTGTGTGTATCAATAGTTCATTCCTTTTGATTGCCTAGTATTTCATGGTAGGTTATGCCACAGTTTAACCATTTCCCTTTGAAGGACAACTAGGTGATTTCCAGTTTGGGGCTATTATAATTAAAGCTGCTATGAACATTTGTGTACACGTTTTTGTGTGAACATGTCTTCATTTCTCTATGCAAAGGAGCTGGGACTAATTATTCCAAAATGATTTTTTAAATTACATATATACAATATACATTATTTACATTGGATATATTATTTATATTATGCAATTATTCTGGAAGAGTTTTAGATTTACAGGAAAGTTGCAAGGATAATATAAACAGTTCCCTTATGCCCCTCATTCAATTTCCCCTAATATTAACACCATGATATATTGTCACAACAAAGAAATGACATTGGTACACTACTATGAATTAATCTCCAGACTTTATTTGGATTTCACCAGGTTTTCCATTAATATCCTTCTTTCTGTTCCAGGAGCCAATCTTGGATCCCATACTGCATTTAGTCATGGTTTAGTTTTATGGTTTTTGCACTAAGGCCTCAGGGATGTGGCAGAAAGCTACTGTGGAGGTGAGGTGGGGAGGTGAGAGAGGCTTTAAAAAAAAACCTATGGTATAATTTACATCCGGTAAAATTCAGCCTTTATAGTGTACACGTCTTTGAGTCTTGATGAATGCACACAGTCATGTAATCATCACCACAATCATGACACAGAACATTTCCATCACCCCCCAAAATTCCTACCTGCCCCTTCATAGTCAACCCTTCCCCCAACTTCAGCCCAGACAATCACTGATCCATCCCTACAGTTTTGCCTTTACCATAAAGTCACATAAATAGACTCACACGACATGCAGTTTTTTGGGGTCTGGCTTCTTTCACTTAGTAAGATGCACTTGAGATTCATCCATGTTGTTGCATGAATCAAAACTTCATTTCAGGACTTCCCTGGCGGTCCAGTGGTGAAGACTTCACCTTCCAACGCAAGGGGTGTGGGTTCAATCCCTGGTCGGGGAGCTAAGATCCCACATGCCTCGCCGCCAAAAAACCAAAAACATAAAAGAGAAGCGATATTGTAATGAATTCAATAAAGACTTTAAAACTGGTCCACATGAAAAAAAATCTTAAAAAAAAAAAGACTTCATTTCTTTTTACTGCTGAGTATGGGTATCCCATTGCATGGATAAGCCAGTTTATCCATTTACCAGTTGAAAGATCTTTGGGGGGCTTTTTGATGATTATGAATAACGTCTCTATAAGCATTCATGCACAGGTTTTTGTATGTATATAATTTTCATTTCCCTTGGGTAAATACCTATGAGTTGGATCGCTGGGTTGTATGGTAAGCGTATGTTTAACTTCATAAGAAACTGACAAATTGTTTTCAAAAGTGGCTGTACCATTTTGCATTCCCCAAAAGCAATGCATGTGAGTTCCAGTTGCTTCACTCAGCCAGGCTTTGGTATTGTCCAGTTATTATTATTGTTGTTGTTGTTATTTTAGCCATTCTTTTTGGTGTGAGTCAAGAATTTTATAGCCCTTCTTTCTGTCTCTGCTGCCCCCCTCTCCCCGCCACGGGTACCAGAGTGGAGGGGAGTGGTCACAATCCAGAGAATGCAATTATTTTGGAAGAATTTTAGATTTACAGAAAAGTTGCAAGGATAATATAAACAGTTCCCAGAGCCAGAGAAACAGAGGACTGGCTCTCAGAATTCCCCTGGACACTAGAAAGTTCAGGACTGCAGTTTTTAGGAAGGCATGACCATCAGCAAGTATGTCAATGAGAATCAGGACAAGGGCTAAGGTGGGAGGGGCACTAGGGTACAAGGCTGGCAGTGAAGGGCCTGGGGGCATCAGTACAGAGTGGCAGGACCTGGAAGACCTAGCCTGTCCACTCAGGGCTTGCTGGTAGAGGGAAAGGGTCTCCTGGGGCCCAGGGTAGGCCCCACGGTCTCAGCACCCTCCCACTGCCCTCCGAGCCTCCCAGCCATTTCCTACAGAGAGAACTGAAATCTCCTGGGATCCCAACCGGCTTGAGAGGGAGAGGGAGGGAGCCTGGGAACCAGAAGCCTGGCTTGGGGCCCAGTTGTGTGACACCTGAATCTTGGGGAAGGTGGCTGAGGGGCCAGGCCACTGGAGCCTCCCAGGACAGCTGGGGACAGGGAGGGGCAGCTCAAGTTTCATCACTGCTTGGTGTGTTACCTGGGCCCTGACTGGGCAACAGAATAATGCCAGGTCCTGGCCCCTGAGGGGTGATACCTTTCACCAAGAAACTGCCGTCCTTCCACGCTCCACAGGGACTACTCTGGCCCCGACTTTGCGTCCTGTGGCCTAGAAGTAAAGAGACCAGATTTAAGTCAGGTCCCAGGACATGAGCCTAGAAACTCCGCTCTGGAGGGGATATATGGGGTGTATATGTGCATCTGTGCCACATGTGTCTGCAGCATGCAGAGGGTGTCATGTGGGGAATGAGCAGCCTCCAAATATTTGCTTTCAGTTTATTAGCTGTGTGACCTTGGACAAGCAACTTAACCTCTTTGGGTCTAGGTTTCCCTAACTTTTGACTCAAAGGTTTGGCGATTTTCAAATTTCACTGAATATCAGCGTCACCTGGGATTTTAAAAATAAACTACAGATTTCTTGGCCCCACCACAGACTTACTGACTCAGCATCTCTGGGTGTTTAACAGGTTCCTCAGGTGGGTTTTTCTGTGGCCAGCAAGGCACTGATATCTCTAGAAGCACAACCCAGTAGTCCAGTAAGTTCAGCCTCGGGCAACCTCTATCGGGGGAAAAAAAAAAAAAAAAAAAGGTCATAAAGAACCTAGGGGCAGGTGGGCCATGGCCGCTGAGCCTGCGTGTCCGGAGCCTGTGCTCCGCAACGGGAGAGGCCACAACAGTGAGAGGCCCGCGTACCGCAAAAAAATAAAAAAAGACGCAGACGTAGAGAATGGACTTGAGAACACGGGAAGGGGGAAGGGTAAGCTGGGACGAAGTGAGAGAGTGGCATGGACATATATACACTACCAAATGTAAAATAGATAGCTAGTGGGAAGCAGCCGCATAGCACAGGGAGATCAGCTCGGTGCTTTGTGACCCCCTAGAGGGGTGGGATAGGGAGGGTGGGAGGGAGACGCAAGAGGGAGGGGATATGGGGATATATGTATACGTATAGCTGATTCACTTTGTTATAAAGCAGAAACTGATCACTGTAAAGCAATTATACTCCAATAAAGATGTTAAAAAAAAAAAAAAAAAGAAGTTAGGGAGGCCGGTCCAGAGAGAGAGAGAGGAGCCAGAGAAGGGGAGCCAATCAGAGACCAAGAAGGAGGAGGAGCCAGAGGGGGAGCCAGTCAGGAGAAGCAGATGCTTCAGGACTGGGTTTTGATGGGGAGGGAAGATTTAGTCTGTATAGAGAGACAGCTGGGCTGGGAGTCCAGGAAGAGAAGTTTCTGAGAAGAGAAGCCGAAGTAGTTTGGCTATTACTGTCTGGGTGTGGCTTCTCGCATCACGAGACAGTAAGAAGGGGACCACCTTACTGGAGGTGAAGGACAGGGAAGGGCGGGCAAGGGGGCACCTTCCTTGTCTGCTTGGAGACTCTGAGCAAGTCTAGGAGAAGCTGCCTCTGCCTGGAAGGACACTGTAAACCCTGCAAACCCCGAATAGCTCCTGGGGCATAAATGGCTGCTTGGACCCTGGCCAGGCCACCCGCTCTGTACCTGACTCGGTTTGGAGGACCCAAGAGTCCTGGTTTGCTGCTTCCTGGCTTTGTGACTATGGGCAAGTCCCTCAAGCTTTCTGACTCTGTTGCCTCATGTGTAAAATGGGGATAATAATTACAACTGCCCTACCCCTCATGGCATTACTGCGGGCATCACCTACGATGAGGGGGGTAGTAACACTGTGGGACCGGCAGCATGGGAGTGGGCACTAGTGGGACCCCAGGAAGGAAAGGATTGGCCTCGCTCTTGTGCCCCATATTTGGAATGTCCGTGCTTAAAATAAAATCACACAGGCCAACTCCTTGTAAATTGTTATACGGTTACAGGTCATCTCCCCTTTGATGCCCCACCTTCAGGGGTAACAATTACTATATGAATTTGGTGTGATCCTTCCACTTAAAAATATTTGGGCCCATGGAAAATATACAGTATTTTGTGAGTGTGTGTGTGTGTGTGTGTGGTTCATTTCACATAAAGAGTGTCACAATGTTGTATCTTTCAGCAAAATGCTTCTTTTAACTCAAGATTTTATGTCTGAGATCTAATTAGGTCACATCCTTTTATCCGACGTGTAGCATTTCACTGCGTTTCTCTCCCACATGCTGTTTGGCCTGATCTCAGAGCTTTCTTGTGCCTTTTCTTGTCTCAGGGCAGCCAGATGGGCTGCCTTTAGCCAAGCCCAGCAGGGTCAGTAAGAAGCCAGAGGCTGTCGAGGAAGCCTGAGGGTGAGTCGTCACCTCCGAGCCTGGAGAGAGCGTCCTCTGTGCCTGACCCTGCTGGTTCATCCACAGCCAGCGGGAAGGAGAGCGAGAGTCAGCCTGAGAGAGGGAAATAGAGCTGAGGCCCCTGCTGCCAGAGAAGACCTTGGGTGGCCATCCTCCCATTGTAATAGTACTGCCCCCTACCCCTTCAGACAAAGGTCAGGGACCTTTGTCCGGAATCAGGGCAGGGGACATACTTTGCAAGGCCCAGTGCAAAATAAAAATGCAGGACACCTGTTTAAAAAGTATGACGACTGCATGTAGCCAAAGGCAGCCTCCTTCTAAGTGTGGAGCCCTGTGTGACCCTATGAAAGTGCTGCCTGAAACCGGGAAGAGGGAAATTACTGTCATTTCTGAAGTGCTCGGGGACTTTGAGCGCGATCACACGGAACCATGGCGGTCACTGCTCCGAACAGGTTGGAAAGAAGCTCTGATTTGCCGGAACAAATAGACGCCTCAACAAAAAAGAGGCCTCCATCCCTGGGATGGAGGCTGGGGAGCAGAGAGGGTGCAGAGCCAGCTGGTAGTCAGAAGGCCCGGGCATAGATCCTCTCTCTGTCCCTGTTGCACTGAATGACTGTGGGTTTGTTGCTCAGCTTCTCTGTGCCTCAGTTTCTCTACCTGTGATATGGTGTCTATTAGGCAGGATTGCTTTGAGGATTAATCCTAACACTCTACCGAGAGCCTTAGAAGAGTGCCCAGCATGTGGTGAGTACTTAGTCAGTGTTAGGCACTCTTT
>NW_006784347.1:173057-179581 GCF_000442215.2 Lipotes vexillifer
ACTCTTTCCTAGAAAAACAGAATTGGGGGTGGGGTGGGCAAAGACGGAGGGAGCCCTGGATCTGGAGTGAGGAGCCCTGGGTTCCACCCTCAGCTCTACTACTGACCACTGTTGACCAAAGGCAGGCCACCCTCCCTTCTGAGTCTCCCTAAAATCCAAGGGGTGTGTGTGTGTGTAGGGGGGTGACGTGTCCCTTCCAGCTTTAACATTCTATTTCCAAGGGAGCCTACCCCTCCCTCTCGTTGACTTATTCAGTTATTTATTTTTCTTCTAGATTTAAGAAGTTCTTCCTCTCATCTGACTGCAAATCTTTCTGCTTTGGTTAAAGTCTCCTTGTTCTGCCCTTCATGTGAAAACAAGTGGCCAGTGACCCATTTTATAGACTAAGAAACTGAGGCACATGAGCCATCTGCTCTCCAGATGGAATAATCCCAGTCCCTGTCTTTGATTTCTCCTTTCATTGGCCCTTCACTGTATCCCCTCCCCAGGAACCTCCACCTCGTCCCACATTTAGAGACGCAAACAGGTCGCTCCTGTGAGCCAGGCACCGAGCTACATCCCTCCCTGCATCTTCCTGTTCAGCCCCTCATCTGTAAGGAAGCAGATCTTGTTCTCATGTTTATAGCTAGAGAAGCAGGCTCCTGGAGGCTGGACTGAGAGCGTCCTTTGTGGATGACTTCTAAGACCCCCTAATGCTGTGAGGCTGAGCCCCCGTCCTGTGGGGCCCATCCTTCCCTGGAGAAAGTCTTCCCCTCAGCAGTCATGATGGAAGTTGTCCCTGCTAAACCCACCCTTGGGCATGCGCACTCTGGGCATGCCGGCTGCAGCTGTGGCCCCCTCGCTGCCACTCAGGAAGACCCACGAGAACGCAGACATCTGTGAGGGACCTTGTCGGGGGCAATCCTCAAATCCGGGCTTCTCTCCACAAACCAGGTCAGGGCCCCCATCAGCTCCAGCACTATTACAATGCAGTTTGAATATTTATTTGTGGGGATTGTTTAATGTACATCTCCCCCTAAAATACAACTCTTGGTTGTATTGGGTCAGGGGGCTTGGCTCGTTCACAGATGCCTGCCACGCTGCCTGGCACGTGGAAATGCTCAGTAAGTGTTTCACGGGTGAGCAAACGATCCACTGTGATTTCTTTAAAGTAAACTTCTGGTAAATGTTGGCTTTTTACTCTTACTAACAAACTCCTAGTGGCACAGCTCTGACAGGATCACTACGACCTCATACCAATTTAGAAAAGCGCTGTTTCTGTATCACGTTGTGATGATACATTCATTCGGTCAGTATGTACTGAGCACCTACCAAGAGCCAGGGCCCCGGGGAGAGAGCAGGAAACTAGCCAATGTCCCTGACCACATGGAGGTCACATCCTAGTGGGGAGACTTTTAAAAAGCAAACACCACTCACGGCTACACGATAGGGTTGGGCAATGCTTTATGCTATGGAGAAAAATAAAACTGGGAAAGAAGACAGGAGAGGGGTGGGGTGGATGGGGTCCTATTTTAGACCAAAGCGTCCGTGAAACCCTGCAGAAGAGCTGGTATTTGGATAAAAGCTGCCACTGAGAGTGAATCAGGGGATTTGGAGCATCCCAGGTGGCCAGCAGGATTCAAAAAGAATTCCTTGAAGTCTCAGGCTCCTGGATGAGCCAGTGGGGACACACTCTGCTCACCATCAAAGTGAATTAGAAACTCATCCGGCTCAGAGCCTGTGCCAGAGTCATCCAGGCAGCAGTGGCCTCTTTCAAAGAAAAGAGTTTACCGAAAAAGAGGGCAGCATGGCATCCTGATGAGGACCGGGGGCTTTAGAGTTTTAGGCAGAAACATGTTGAAATCCCAGCTCCAACAAGATTAAGTTTCATGTCTTAATCACCCTGTGCCTCGATTTCTTCATCTGCGAATGGGGCTAACAATAGTGTCCCCCACCACAGGGTTGCTTGTTCAGAGAACTAACCTGTGAAAAGCGCTTAGCATTCTCCTGGCTGCCAGTGAGGCTCTTCTCACTCATTCATTCCACAATTCTCCCTCCTCCTAGTTGCCAGGTACTAGATACTAGGGTACCCAGAGGAGAGACACTTGAGCTGTCCAAAGGTGGGACAGAGGGAACACCCATCCAAGAGGCAGAGTCCTGGGCTTTAGGCTGCCATTCCTACCCGAATGAACTTGGCCACATTGCTTTGTCTCATTGGGCCTTAGTTTCCCCGACTGTTGATGGAGGGATCCACTTGGCAATCACTAGGTAGTCAGTGGTGGGGCCTGCCACCTCCAAGGACCCACCACATTGGCCAAGGCCCCTCATGGGGACATGGAGGGAGCAGCCTGCACAGGGGGAAGAGGGTCCAAACATACCTTCACAGGAATAGGGCATATGGGGCATGTTCAGCAGCATTGAAGGTGTCGGGAATTTCGAGGGAGGCTCCTGAAGGAGAAAGCCACCTGGGGAGGTAGCCAGCGGGGTCAGATTGAGGATGAGGACCTCAAGGGGGAGAAGGGACTTGTCTCATTTCTTCCCAAGTCCTGTTTTTCCTTCTGGTTCTGGGAGTACTTATCAAGCGTATTTTGGGGCTCTCTCCTCCTTTCCAGCCCCCTCTCCTCGGAGTGCCTCATTCCCTGGTACTGTCCCCTTCTAATTCCTCCTCCTTCCCTCCACATCAAAACTTACCCATCCTGTGTACCTCTCCCTCGGGGCTATGGGGAACTAGGCTCTAAATAGTGTTCACTCACTTATTCAAAAATCTTTCCACGAGTTTTGTGCCAGGAACTCTTTGGGCACTGATAACATAGTAGTGAACAAAACAAACAAAACCCCTGCCCTCTGGGAGCTTGCATTCTAAAAAGTTAAGGGACAATAATGATTTAGTGCAGCAACTTGTTAAAATTCAGTCTCATTCAGTAGCTCTGGGGTGGGGCCTGAGAGTGGTCCAGTGTTGCTGGACCACAATTTGAGTGGCAAGGGTTTGTGTGTTATCCCTTGCAGGGGGATTAAAAACTGGAAGAGAACTCCCTGAGGTGAAATGATGGCATTCTCCCTGGAAGAGAATTCCCTTATCCAAAGGAATGGCTATCTAATAGTGGAGGCCTGGATTTGTATAAGTGGTGGTAGGCAGGTACCTGAGGACATATGGCGGCCATTGGCCTGACCTTATGGGTGGCTGCTTTCTTTGCCTGTGTAAAAGGCTGGCTCAGCTTTCCAGCTCTGGCTCTTTAGGTCCCCACTGCTCTTGTTCAGCGAGGCTGTGGGTGAGAACATCTGGAAGGGATTCCCTGGAACTGGAGGGAATTTCCAGGCAAATGAGGCTCTGTCACCCCAGCTGGGAACACCCACCCCTGCCATCTGCTCCAGACATCATTACAGAGTCTGTGTGAGAGGAATCTGGCCGTTTCCAGCTCCTCCAAGGGAACATGAGTGTCCTGCCTGGGGCACATCAGCAGACTGCCCCTGCTGCTGCTGTGGCCCTGCTGGGAGCCTGGGTTCCTGAGCGCATGAAGCAGGTCCCTTTCCTTTCTCCCTTTCTCTGCAGGGAAGTAAGGTGCCTTGGAATTCCAGAGATGCTCTGAGTGTCTTTCCAAGAATAGTGATGGAGGGAGAGGCTGCCCTGGTTGTCAGAAGCAGTGCCATCAGGCCAGAATTTTCTCATCCTCACGAGGCAACGTTGGTCCGATACCCTCTGTGCTCTGCCTTATGCGACACCTTGGTGATACCCACTTCCGTGTGCAGGTGGCCCTGCGTACCAGGGGCTTTACGGCTTGACCTCATTTGATCTGCTGGAAGCTCTGTGAAACTGTTCTTATTCTCACCTTCATACAGATAGGGGCGTGGCAGCTCAAAGAGATCAGATTACCCACAGGAAGTGACAGAGACAAGATGTGAACCCAAAGTCATGCAATACCAGGGCCCAGTGTTAACCCCTCGGCCATATTGCCTCCCTACATGTTCTGAGAGCTGGTGCTGCCCAAGAGGGACAGCAGGGCTGGGTGAGAACTCACCGAGCTGGAAGTCTTGCCTCTCCCGCTCCTCCAGCCCCACGGGCAGCTCCTTGCCCAGGGCCATGGGTGGCTGTAGCCACCATATTTGTCACACGCATCTGCATGAGACGAGGCAGCACTTGTTAATGAGAGTGACAAATGACTGTCATCAAGCCTGGGAGTTGCTCAGCACCAGAGATGGATCTCCAATTGTGACGTCCTCATTAATAGCACATATCAGAGCAGAACGCCTAACCCAAACCAGGAGGCCCAGGTACGCATTCGGGAACTCCCAGGGGACTCCAGGGAAGCTTGCGCAGTCACAGGGCAGCAGGGTGGGGGAGCCAGGGCTTGGGGTCTGCTCTCATGGAGGGGGTCTGAGACTGCAGTGTCTCTACCCTCCATCCCCAGGCCCCACCGCCATCAGAGGATATGGGGGGGGGGGGAGTACCATATTGGTGCTAAAGTTGTTATTTTATTATATTCCCCCCCTGTCTTCCACTCCTTCCTCCTAGCATGGATGACCCTGGCCCGGGAGCCCTGCGCTGAGCCGGCAGGTGGATTAACAAGCCTTGATGTGTAGAATTTGTGCCCAACCACAGTGAAACAGAACCTCCTGCCCCTCCCAGCTGGCTGGGACCGTAAGACTAAACAGGCAACACAATCGCTCTGTCTTCACCTGCTCCACTGCCCTCTTTGTCTGCTGTACCCTCAGCTTTAAACCCGAGCCGGGCAAGTGTGATCAGGGAGAGAGAGGGCTCCGTGACCACGATTGGCCGGAGATTAGAGGCCCCTGAGGAAGGGCCTTTGTTTCTGTATTTTGGTTTCACAGCTTGGGGAGATTGGAGATAGAGTGCATTCCCTTGAGCAGACTGGCTGTGAAGGTTCTATAAAAGCCAGGCAGCGCTGTTGCCTATAAATGGAGGACAGACATTGTCATTTTATGGGGCTGAATCATCTCCCCTGTGGGGGGGGGGGAAGAAGACAGGCCTAAACTCCCCCCTCCGAATGAGGCAGCTGTTGGGGTAGGGAACAGGGTCTCGAGATGCTTGGGGATGGGTCCTGGCAGTGGACTGGCTGTGTGTCTCCAGGCCGGTGAGGCACCTCTCTGGGCCTCAGATCCCAGAGGGAGGAAGCGGGGAGTGATTTCGGACGATGAGGGTGCAGGGTGTTGGTGAGAGACGTAAGAGTGACTGGGGAGGTGGCTGCAGGTTGGAGGCAAGAAGGAAGGGGGACTGGGAGGTAGGTGGTGGGAGAGACAGGACAGGCTCAAGTGTGCTGTTCGCAGAGGCTGGAGGGCCCCCTTCCACTGGCCTCCTCTATCTCCTGCTTCTTCCTTGTAGCCTGGGTGCTGCCGTGCTGAGTTGGCAGATGGGTTGAGTACAGGACTTGTGCCAACCACTGTGAAATAGACGCCACAGGCCTCCAAAATCCTGCCCATCTCCCTGCCCCTCCAGCCCTCCTCCACCCCACAGTGGGGGCTACTCAACCTCCAACTGCAGGGTTGCCCCCCCCCCAGGCTTTGCTTCTGACCCTGTTCCCAGATTGAGGGTTAGAGGGTCCATAGATTCAAAATCAAGTCACCTCTTACCTTCTTTTCTCCATTGAAATCTGACCTTCATCCTGGGCCTGGTTCCAGGCATGGGTTTGGATCCCAGCTCTACAGGCTTTAGGTCTACAACTACCTTCTGCCCTGAGTCCCATCTCCCTCTTTTGTAAAATGATCATAATAATAGTGCCACCCTCCTAGGGCTCTTGGAGGATTAAATGAGAAAACCAGAGGTCCCAGCAAAATGCCCAGACATCGTAGGAGTTCCTCTCCCTCACCTCTCCTGATCAGCTCCTTGGGTTATGTGGCTAAATGTGCTTGTTTACAAAGGCCTGGCCAGGCAACACACAGCTAAGGTGCACGGAGGGGTTCCCCGCTGCCACTGTCAGCAACAAGGGTGAGGGTGTGCCAGGAGCTGTCACTTACTGACTGCCGTAGACGGCCAGACCCATGCCCTGCAAAACTGTAATCCTCACATCAACCTCTCAAGGAGGGTTTTATTATCCCTGCTTTAGAGATGAGGAAGCAGAAGTTCTGTCTTCTTAAACACCTGCCCAGGTACCAGGGCTAGTGAGAGGTGGAGCCTGGATTCGAATCCAGCCCCCATTTCCAAGCTGGCTGAGCTCTCTCCGTCACCTCACTCTGTGAGACAGTGTCACTCAAGCGATGGGTGGCTGAAGGCTGATGGGCCCAGGTGAGGAACACCGATGCTAGAAGCAAAGTACCCCAATGTCAAGGCCAGGGCTGTGAGGAATGCTCAGGTGAACAGAGACCAAGAGCAGGACAAAAGGCCCCTGGGACCCAAGATCAGATCCTGGACTGGATCAGAAAACAGGCAGACAGAAACCCAAGCAAAACAACACCTGGGGACACAGCCGTGACCGTGGGAGCAAAGAAGCATGGAGAGGCCTCCGTGGTGGGCTGTGGTGGTCAGTGGGTGCTCAGGGCGGGGGGCTTATGCGATTCCTTCTAGACAACACATTTGTCCAATCTGACAGCGG
>NW_006784347.1:179591-184210 GCF_000442215.2 Lipotes vexillifer
CAAAAACCCAGTGTGTAGATATGACCGACCAATGTTTCAGGGAGCCCCCAATCTCTTCGTGTTTCCAAGCAAAGCTGTTTCTCCCAGAATCCCACAAAATGGCCGGGCACTTGGGCAGACTCGCCCAAGGTCAAAGACACTATTCCAGGTATGAATTTGATTGTTAACCAGGTGGCGCTCGAAGAGGCTCAGAAATCAAGGTGAGAGGGCTTCCCTGGTGGCGCAGTGGTTGGGAGTCCGCCTGCCGATGCAGGGGACACAGGTTCGTGCCCCGGTCCGGGAAGATCCCACATGCCGCGGAGCGGCTGGGCCCGTGAGCCATGGCCGCTGAGCCTGCGCGTCCGGAGCCTGTGCTCCGCAACGGGAGAGGCCACAACAGTGAGAGGCCCGCGTAACGCAAAAAAAAAAAAAAGAAATCAAGGTGAGAAAAACTCCCTGGTTGTTATTACTCAGTACAGCCTGGGAGGAAGAAAGGGCTCTTTGTGGAGCAATGAAAGGGATCCAGGTAGAGGCAAGCCCCTGCCCTCCTGAGCAGAAATCATCTTTCCCATCACCAGTTTCTGCTTTGCACGGCCCAACCTCATTGTTCCCCTGCATTCCGCCAGGGGCGAGAAGAATACAGTTGGATAACATTGCTTTCTCAGTGCAAGTGCAGGTGTTTCTACACAAGGACCTGAATGTAGATCTATTCTAGCCATCTAAATATTACTGAGAAATATTTTGACAAATAATTTCTTTAAAGGTACTGCTGTTCCCCTCCACTCTTTTTGTTGTTTATCTTTTTTGTTTTTCTCCTCCAGGCAAGGGTAAAATTCTCCACCACAATTTGCATTATAAAGCCACAACAACATTGAATTGAAATGCAGCAGTGGAGGCCTGGTAGGCAGAGATGGCATGTGACAAGAGCATAAATCCAGGTGGCCACCAGCACATACGGCTCCTCCAGACCTGGCCTGCGGTGGTCACGGTCACGCCGACCCCCCACCCCGCTCCCTGTCGTTCCCCTCCCCCTCTGTCCATCCCACCCCTCTGTCCACCCCACCCCTCTGTCCATCCCACCCCTCTGTCCATCCCACCTCTCTGTTCCCCTCCCCCTCTGTCCATCCCACCCCTCTGTCCACCCCACCCCTCTGTCCATCCCACCCCTCTGTCCACCCCACCCCTCTGTCCATCCCACCCCTCTGTCCTCCTCCTCTGTCTGTCTCAGCACCACAGCTATGGTGGTGAGTCAAGGAGACCTCTTTCCACGCCAGGGGTGGTGGGGCAGGATACTTAATAAGGATGTTTCTAGGAGCACTGGGTGGCGGGTGGTATAAGGCTGATGGGACCAGTTGAGGAGCACCGATTTGGGAAGGGAAGCACCCAAATAGTCAAAGCCAGGGCTGCAAGGCATAAAAGAGGCATCTCAACTCTTTGAGGGCTTATGTTCTAGCTAAGTAGGTAAGACGAGCTTTTCAATGTGTCACCGAGGCTGTGGCTTCCGTGCAGAAGGCAGTGACAGTAAGAGAAGCTTGTTGGGCTGATGAATGTGGGCGAGCTGGTAAAACACACAGCTGCCCTACCGCAGTGGGTGGGCCCGGTAGTGGGTAGCTTGTCCCCAAGGTGGCTGCCGCCTACACCCTCCTTTTCTATGGATATATGCCATTCTCTCATCTGCGCCTCTTGAATCTGAGCTTTCCTTAGTGATTTGCTTGACCTGTAAAATGTGGCAGAAACGACGCTCAGGATTTCTAACCAAGATACCAAGAATCTTGCAGCTCCTGTCTGAGCCTCTAGGGACTTGGAGCCTTAAGCTGCTGTGTAAGACCAGTTTCCCTGAGGCTGCCATGCAGTGAGGAAGTCCAAGGTGCCACGTGGAGAGACTGAGCAGGGAGAGGGAGACGTGCCAGGCTACCTCCATAGGTTCCAGCTCCCAGCCCTCTGAGTCACCTGAACTGCAGCCATGAACACCCTGGAGCAGCGATGAGCCATTCCCTCTGTGCCCTGTCCAACTGTCTAAATTCCTGACCCACAGAACTGTGAGACATGATAACAATAAATTGTTTCTTTCAAGCCACTGAATTTTTGGATTGTGTGTCATGCGTCAATAAATAAGAACCTGGGCAGGGGGTATGTGTAAGTGCCAAGTATGTCTGTCCGCCCAACCATCCCTCTTTAAGACAGTACCCAGGACTTCCCTAGTGGTCCAGTGGCTAAGACTCTGCATTCCCAATGCAGGGGCCCAGGTTCCATCCCTGGTCGGGGAACTAGATCCCATGTGCCACAACTAAGAGTTCACATGCCGCAACTAAAAAAAGATCCCGTGTGCCACAACTAAGACCCGGTGCAGCCAAATAAATAAAATATTTTAAAAATAAATTAAAAAAAAAAAAAAAGACAGTACCCATCTCCTCTGCTCCCCCAGACCTCCACCGCCATGGCCCTCATAAGCCTTGGAACTCCCACCCCCAGGACCAATCCCGATTCCTACCAAATTTCCTTCTAGAAGCCCAGTTTGAGAATTAATTAGCTGCTTGGGGAAGAGGTAGGAAAGACTGGGGGACGGCAAGGATTCCGTGTGGCCTGTCCCTAAGGTAGTCCCGATGGACTGGCCAGTGGGACGGGAAGGAGTGTGAGTCTGGTGTGCACAGTGGCTATGTGATTCCTCCACGGAAATGATTCCTCAAATGAAAGCTCGTTCTTGCTTCCCCTCCAGAACTCCTGTCCAGTGTTTCCAGCCCTCAGCTGGACCCCTTAAGCACCTCAGCAGCTCCCTTAAGTCCCTCAGATCCAGCACACCCCAAACCAGAGCTCTCTCTAAACGCACCCTTAAGGCTATTTCCCGCCCTGCCCCATTTCTGGAGGGAAGCAGACGTCACTGGGCCCATCCAGGTGTGGGCAGCCAAACCTCCAGGGACAGGACCTGCCCAGTGAGAGCTGGGGCCAGCAAGAGTTTTCTCAAATGGCTGATAGTTGGTTCTAGGGACCCCAAGGGGGGGGTGGAGGGGGAGACTTCTGGCTATGGGTCAAAGTGGGAAGACTTGTGGCTAAGGAACTGGGCAGAACCCAGACAAGGTCATAGGGTTCCTCCTGGAGAGGAAAGGGGTCCTGAGGCTGTGTCGTGGGGGCTGGGAGATGCCCACAGGAAGCTAACAAGGCCGTCTCCAGTCTTAGAATCCCGTCTGCCCCTTCGGCCTCCTTCCCTCCCACTATTTCTGGAGCAGCCATCAGGAAACGCTGTGGCTTCCTGCTTTCAGGGTTCCTCACACCCCTCCTGTCCTTTCCATCCCCCTGTCAGACCCTGGTTCAGCTTGTCATTGCCTCATCCCTCGCTCTGGTCTCCCTCTGGTCCCCTGTCCCCCACCCCGACTCCAGCCCAGCCATCCCTCCCCGAAGTCACTCTTCTGAAGCTCCGTCTCCTCACAGCACCCCTCTGCCAAAGACCTCCAGTCGCTTCTTACTGCCTGTGGGATGAAGCCCCTCGGTGGCCCAGTGGTCCCAGAGCCTTGACCACTGCCTGTCCTTCAAAGGGTCCCCACATGAACTCCTGGCTTCTGCCACTCTGGCCTCCCTCTGGGGCTCCTGACCCTCTCTGTGCAGTAGCCCCCTGCCTTTGCAGACCCTAAACCTGCCGGGTCTTCAGGCCTGTGGTCCGTTCTGGTAGTCAGGTTCCCTGCACCCCCACGGCTGTTGAACGCTTGGAGTTGTCTAGTGCGATTGAGGAACTAAATTTGTAATTTCATTTACATCAATTTAAGTTTTAAAAAAGGATAGTGGATTCAGTTATTGGAAAACTTTTAAGTACGTTTGGAACAACTTGGGTATGTGAACCTACTTTTTCAACTGTACATTTAACGAAATCCAAACGCAGATCTAATATATCCAGTGAAATACACTTGTGTCTGAATTTAGCATCTACGTTGAGATGTGCTGTAAGTGTAATATACACGTTGGACTTTGAAGATTTTGTACAGAATTTTAAAAGAATAAAGTATCTCAACTTTTAAAATTGATTCCAAATGAGATGATCATATTTAGGGTACACTGAGTTGATACAGAGAGCAAAGAGAAAAAAATCTTTGGTTTCATCTTTTTTTTTTAACTTTTAATCTGTGGCTACTAGAAAACTTAAAATTATATATGTGGCTTGAAGTCTATTTCTGTCGGACAGCACTTATGTAAGCCACTGATCTAGCACTTGATTGACAGTTTCAGACCCGCCCAGTCTTATCCTCCCCTATAACCTCAGGCTCAAATGCCAGTGCCCTTGGGTTTATGGATGGCCCATACCTGGCATGCTGATCTCAGTAGGACACACATGTTTGCAAAGAACATGCATGCATTCATGAGGTTGTGTGCACATGTGTCCCTACCCACATGTATGTGTGTGCATGTGTGCATCCAGACCTCTCTACGTTTTCAGTGTGTAAACACCTGGGAGGGCCCCCTGCATGAAGGCATTCTCAGGTCAGTGTCTGGATGGGAGCCCAGTGCCTATGGGGAGTTGATATGGGGACAAGGCCTTGGGCGTGAACCCTCAGGCTGCTTGTCCACCCCCGGGGGACGCTGGAACAGACAGCATTTCCTTGGCAAGCTGATGAGAATGTCGTGTAGGAGAGAACCCAACAAACGCCCTGAAA
>NW_006784347.1:184436-190335 GCF_000442215.2 Lipotes vexillifer
CGTGTAGGAGAGAACCCAACAACCGCCCTGAAAGCAAGATAGATGACAGCTCCTTCTCGCCCCTCGCCAATGAAGCCCGTCACTCTATCACTGGAGAGGAAATTAAATTGCTCTGGCACAGTTTGCTGTTCCCAAAGCCAATTTGGTCATTGCTGTGTAGTGCACTATGCACTTCTGGGTGGTGTCTAATTGATCATTTGGTTTACAGATAAATTTCCAAGGTACAGCCTGTGGCGCTAACCACACCATAGGAAACCAGGAGGATGTCCTTGCTCTAAAGATATGAAACAACCCCGCCCTCCATCATCCATTCATCCACCCATCCATTCATCCTCTGAGTCATTCAGTTATTCAGCCAATACATATGGAGCACCCACTGTGTAGTGGGCAGTGTGTAAAATAAAAAGAACTGTGAGGTGAGAGTCTGGAAAACCAGATTCCAACACCAGCCCTTGGGTAGGTCTCTACACTCTTGAAGCCTCGGTTCTCTGTAAAATGAGGGGGTTGGGCTAAAGATCTCAAGGCCCCTTCCAGCTCTGGCACGTCAGGGTTCAGGGCCGATTTCCTGGGCAGAGATTTCTCACTTCCAGGTAGAGTTCCTCTCCTAGAGCCCAGGGGCTGCTTCGACACTATAGTGGGATGAGGGGGACACAGAAGGATGCCAGGGTCATGGGCATCACTAACCCCCACAGGCTGAAAGTCTGATTTACAAGAATGGGGGACTCAGAAATATAGAGGGTTTAGCTCAAGGGGGTATTTGTGTGTTTGGTTGTACCTCAGAGATTTGCAGGCACCAGGCGGAGTAGCAGTGGCTTAGTCTGTTTGGGCTGCTATAACAAAGATACTACATTCTGGGTGACTTAAACAACAAACATTTATTTCTCAATTTTGGAGGCTGGGAAGTCCAGGATCAAGTTACCAGAAAATTCTGTGTCACAGACGATGGTCTTCTTGCTGTGTCCTCACTTGGTGGAAGGAGTGAGGGAGCTCTCTGAGGTCTCTTTGATAGGGGCACTAATCCCATTCATGAGGGTTCCACCCTCATGACCTAATCACCTCCTAGAGGCCCCACCTCCTAATACCACCACATTGGGGACTCGGTTTCAACACATGAATTTTGGGGGGGAGGACGCATACATTCAGTTTAGAGCAAGCAGACTCTGGCATTAGTATTTTGGAGACTGTGGCTTGTCTTGTGATGTGCCTTAGCCCCTGGAGCACATAGGGTTGCTGGAAGCCTTTTCTGGTTCCTAACCACTTCCACAGACAGCCTGTGTCTTTGGGCAATTCCAAGGCTCCCCTTTCTTGCACCAAATAAGTTTTCACCATTTCCTGCCCTGTCTTCCCTGCTTCCCTTCCACCCTGGGCTGGTTTGGTTTCAGGGTCTGCTTCTCAGTGCTCCACATGTTGGCCGGAAAACCCAGCCCTGGCGCTCTGAGGCATCTCGTCCAGCTGGCTGTCCCCGGCTCCCAGGACCCATTCCAAGCCCTCCTAGGAATCCTTTGCCTCAGCCTGGCTGATTGGTGCAGATTAACAGAGACGTGCTGATCTGGTTACTGAGGGCGCTAAATTTCCACCACGAAAGTCAGACAAGGCAGAAGCTTTCTCAGATCCCCGTCTGCATACCATCAGTCTTCGTAATGAAGGTGCCTGATTGCGGGCTGGCTTTTAGGAGGGCGGAAGCAGAGGGACAAGGACGGGGAGAGGGGAGATTTGTCGCTGAGCTTTGCCTGCTATGATCCTGCCCTCAAAGAGCAATTTCCTCGGGCTCCTCCTCCAACATTCAAAACCTGTCAGAAAACCCCTAAACCAAAACCACAACGATGATGGCATGTTGGAACAACCCGAATTCAGAAAAAAAGATGGGAGGAAAAGCGGATGTTGAGAGTATCCATACTCACCTCCCAGAAAAATATCTCCCCCCAGCTAACCTCCTCTCTTCTGTAATTTAGACCATGAAGGGGCTCTGATTTCTGCTGTGTCCCCTGAGCCTAGCACAGTGCCTGGCATGTCATAGATGTTCAATAAATATCATTGAATAAATGGATTTCTAGCCTTAGGATTACACTGAGACTTCTTGGTCATACAGGGGAGCTTGTTGGAACTTAAGGTTTCTGGTCCCCCATTCTCAGAAATTCTGATTCTGTAGGTTCGGAGTAGGGCTCAGGAATCTGGTTTTATTCGTTGTTGTTGTTTTTTTTTAGCAGTTTCCCTCAGGAGATTCAGATACAAGGCCAGGTCTATACAGGTACACCTTCTGTAGGTGTTCACTTAATCTTCACCTTCATGAGTAGAAGGCAGAGAGAGGAAGTGGGTTGGGGGAGGGGGGTGTCCCTGTGGGGCACATCTAACTCCGCAGCCCCTAGCAGTCCTTTCTCCAGTCAAGAGCCAGAAACCAAACCCTTCTCAAGCTCACCTCTTTCTCCCGCAGTGAGGAACAGTAGGGAGAACACTGTTGAGAACAGACCGAATAGAAGGGCTTTCAGGGATCACAGGAGGGACTTGGGGAAGGGTATCTAACGTTGGGAGCCAGGCAGGTAAAAGCCATGAGAGAAGGTGGTGAGGTGATCTGTGGGGTCACTGGTCTACCATAGTGATGGTAGACCAGCATGACTTTTCAATCACCGAACACATTTTTTTAATAATTTTTTTTTTTTTCTGTCGCGTGTGCGCGGCACGCAGGATCTTGGTTCCCCAGCCAGGGATCAAACCCACGCCCCCTGCGGCAGAAGCGCAGAGTCTTAACCACTGGCCCTCCAGGGCAGTCCCTGAACAAATTTTTATTAAGCAGCAGTATGAACTAATACGGCCCTGGAAAGGTGTCGTACGGCAGAGAGGAGCATAAACGCTATCCTTGCCCCAAGCCTCCATCCCCAGCGCCTAGCAGTTTTTTGGTCCATATTAATCTTCCTAGACAATTTTGTCACGAGAATAAAGATCTTCACTTCTAGTGGGAGGGCAAGTGTAACATCAGGAATAGCAGAAATGACTATTGGGACCAAATAAAATTAAGTGTTAACACATGTGACAGCATGGATGGACCTAGGGGACAGTATGCTAAGTGAAATAAGCCAGTCGCAAAGACAAATACTGTATGATTCACACTTACAAGGTACTTAGAGTAGTCAAATTCACAGAGACGGAAGGTAGAACGGTGGTTACCAGGTGCTGGGGTGGGGGAGGGAGAATGGAGAGTTGTTTAACGGGTACAGGGTACCAGTTCTGCAAGATGAAAAAAGTGCTGGAGGTTGATTGTATAACAATGTGAATATACTTTACTAAACTGTACACTTAAACATGGTTAAGGTGGTAAATTTCATGTTATGTGTATTCTACCCCAATTAAAACAATGTTCAAAAATTTTTATATAAAAACAGTTGTGTTACATTGTGTGTGGGGATGGTAGAGACTGTTAGTTTCCCTCCAATATCCATTCACCCCTTTTCTTTTTCTTTCTGGCTGCACCACGCAGCTTGAGGGTCCTAGTTCCCCGACCAAGGATTGAACCCAGGCCCCAGCAGTGAAAGAACCAAGTCCTAACTGCTGGACAGCCAAGGAATTCCCCTTTCTCCCCTTTCCTAATGGAAAGAAATTTTAGGGAATTCCCTGGTGGCGCAGTTGAGAATCCGCCTGCCAATGCAGGGGACACCAGTTCGAGCCCTGGTCCAGGAAGATCCCACATGGCGTGGAGCAACTAAGCCCGTGAGCCACAACTACTGAGCCCACATGCCTCAACTACTGAAGCCTGCGTGCCTAGAGCCCGCGCACCACAACAAAGAGTAGTCCCTGCTCGTCACAACTAGAGAAAGCCCGCGCACAGCAACGAAGACCCAATGGAGCCAAAAATAAAAAATAATTAATTAATTAATTTTAAAAAAAGAAAAGAAATTTTAGCTGGGTGCAAGGTCACCCAGAATAAATATTACATTTCCCAACATCCTTTGCAGGCAGGTGTGACCATGTGACTAAGTTCTGGCCAATGGATATAAGTGGAAGGGTCCTTTGGGAGCCTCTTGGACTTCTTTAAGAGATTGCACCAGTGCACCCTTTACCCCTCCTCTTTGTCCCTTCCTCCACTGGCTGCCAGGAGCATGGGGGCTGCCATATTGGAGAGTGAAGTTGGGAGTCATGAGTGCATGGAGCTCACACCTGGTAGAGCAATAGGGTGTGAGGTCCTGGAATGAAAACAGCATATCAACCCGGATCTATCGGCACCAACTTCTGCATGAGAAATAGACTTTCATCTCCTTTGAGCCACTGCTTTTTTTTTTTTTTTTTTTTTTGTCATTTGTACTCAAACTTCATCCTAATAAAGAGAAGGGTAGAATGAAAGATGGTGGGAACAGAAAGGACCACGAGGGTTAGAACATTCAAGGAAGGCTGTATGGGTGAGGTTGGACCTGAGCTTTCCTGATGGATAACGAACGGGCTGCAAGATGAGTAAGGCCTGGTCCACATCCTCAAGGAGCTCCCTGAGTAGTGGAGGGAACGGACATTTATACCTTATCTATAGTCAGGGCCACTGCAATCAGCTGACATTCGAGGAACACTTGCCATGTGTCAGGTCACATGCATGAACTTTTATATTTAATCTTCACAACAGTCCTATGGTGTCAGTACTGTTATTATTATCTCTGTTTTTTCAGGAGGAAACAGCTTGTGGAGGTTAGGCAGCTCATGAAGGTTGTACAGAGCAGTGGCAGAGCGGGGATGGTGACCCAGGCGGTTTGATCCTTAACCACGTAACTAGGCAGAGTATAAAGGAACTCAACAAAAGGAGGATTCATGGTCATTTATAGGGATTTGGAAAACTCTATGCAGGTGGTGACATATTTTCTGAGCCTTGAACGGGGCATGGTGGGGAGGGGCACTCTAGACTGTGGACACAGCAGAGGCAGCGGCGTGGCAGGGAGCTGGTGAGGCTGATCCAAGATGGGTGCAGTGGGAGACGAGGCTGGAAAAGGGCTCCTCCTTCAAAGGGTTGGAAGGAAGCCGTCTCATGGGCCTGAGAGTATTCCCAGCAGAAAGGCTTGAATTATAAAAGACTTGGACCTGGGATGATGGGTCTTCCCATGATTATTTTTAAAAAACCAAATTTGGGACTTCCCTGGTGGTCTGGTGGTTAACACTCCACGCTCCCAGTGCAGGGGACCCAGGTTCGATCCCCTGGTCAGGGAACTAGATCCCGCATACCACAACTAAGTGCCCACATGCTGCAGCTAAGACCCGGTGAGCCAAATAAATAAATAAATAAATAAATAAATAATTTTTAAAAGCCTAATTTTTCTTGAGAAGAAAGAACTGGAAAGGTGCGACGGGGAATAAAGCACATGAATTCCTGTCTGGATAATTAGTACTCAATGGCTTGATTCGTATGGCAGGCAGAGGAACTGGGAAAGGCTTTTTTAAAAGAAGAATTGAAAACTGCTTACAAATGTCCATGGAGAGTTCCAGACCATGGATTCTGAAAACTAAAGTATTTCCAGAGAGGCTAAGGGAGGGACCAGAGTTAATTTAAGCAGAGATCGTTAATAGTTTGTTTGACAGAAGGCACCCATCTGTACTCAGGGGTTGGGGGTACTTTAAATCTTGCTCCAAATGAGATTTTATTTTAAATTTAAGGGGCAAAAGAAAGGAGTTTGATAAGCATTTGTATCATTGTTTTAATGTTGCTGCTTTATGAAAAAAAATCTAATTACAAATAGAAATGTGTGAGTTGTGGTAGCCCCTGAGGAATAACCCACCCCTCTGACTTATGCTCTTTGGGGGTGTCTACTTGATTTGGGGAATGCTGGCCAAAGAGAAATTAACCAGCCCCTCCAGGGCACAGTCCCACCTCACCAACGCCACGCCCATATCAGGAAGAGAAAATGAGTAGGATGGGGGATGGGGGAAGAGC
>NW_006784347.1:190844-194708 GCF_000442215.2 Lipotes vexillifer
AGAAAATGAGTGGGATGGGGGATGGGGAAAGAGCGTTTGAGTGAGGGAGGCATCGGACTGGGGAGAAGCCTGCCCTGCAGATGGGTGGGAATCAACAGCCCCTCCCCGCCACCCCACCAGTGGGAGAAACTTTAGTTTCTGCAAAGTGCTTTTATTTTCTGTGATCACAACTTTCCTGTGGAATAGGAACAGCATCCACAAAGTGGCATTATCCTCATTTTGCAGACAACCTGAATCCCGGAGAAGGGATGTGGTCTCTCCAGGTGGTGCAGGAACGACCCCCAACGTCAGGGAGAGGGATGTGGGTGCAGGTGTCTGAGCAGAGGACTCACGACTGACAGAAGTGGTATGTGATCCAACCCCATCTGGATTGTGGGAGGGAAGGGGTCAGGCAGGGACTGAAGTCTGGGGGAGCTTCCTCATCCCAGTGTCTTTCTCATGCCCCTCACCCGCCCTGGGCACCCTCCGGCACCCAGTGGACAGACCACCCCCTTCCTCCAGGGGACTGTGCCCGACTGCCCACGCAGAACCATTATATCATACCATTTGCAACCAAGCTCCCTGTCTCCACATGCATCGTTCTCATTTTTCTTTTTTAAAATATCAGAATGAAATTTTATTAAAAAAAAATCAATACCCATGACATAACCCGCAGCAGATAAATCAGAGAAGCTTACGTTTCACGGTCTGAGTGCATTTTGCAAGGATTCCCCAGTGTCCCTTCCACTCCCTTGCCAGAAACTTTCTGTCATGGGGTCTCCGATGAAGCCAGCCCCACCCTCCGGTCTTGCCAGCAGCTTTGCTCAGCAAGCTTTTCTCTCCTCTCATTATACCTCTGTTCCCCAACCTGGCTGATTCCCGCCAGCCCCAGGCAGGCCAGCCTCCTACAGACTCACGCCCCTCAGCCTCAGTTCACCAGCCTCTCCTGCAGTCCCGCCCATCACTTCCTTCAACACCTGCTGCGGTGTCACCTCCTCCAAGAAGCAGGCACTTTGGAGTCAACAGCCTCTGGTCTCTTCTCACTCCTGTGTGATCTTGGGTCCACAGCATAACCTCCCTGAACCTCAGGACCTCAGTTACCTCAAGCGTAAAAATGTGGATACCGGCACCTCTTTCATGGTATTTTTTTTTTTTTTGCAGTACGCGGGCCTCTCACTGTTGTGGCCTCTCCCGTTGCGGAGCACAGGCTCCGGACGCGCAGGCTCAGCGGCCATGGCTCACGGGCCCAGCCACTCCGCGGCACATGGGATCTTCCCAGACCTGGGCACGAACCCGTGTCCCCTGCATCGGCAGGCGGACTCTCAACCATTGCGCCACCAGGGAAGCCCCCATGGTATTTTTGAGCTAAGAAAATTACCTAGGGTATGTAACAGCCCTTAGCACGTGCTCAGCACTAGTAAGCTCTCTGTAACGCTTGATTCCTTTCTCTGGGCCTATCTGTGCCCTGCTCCTTCATCCCACCTCTCTGGGCACTTAAATGCCAGGGTTGATCCTGGGAACAAGCATCCTACCCTTTTCCCCTCGGTTTGGTGCATCCACAGTGGTGGGCATTGAGCTCCCCTCTAGATGGTCAGAGCTGGAATTCTGTCTGTCATGAGCACACAGTGCCTGCCCTAGGGAGATGGGACCAGAAAGGCAGAGGAAGGAAAGGAGGGAGAAGGGAAGGGAAAGAAGGAAGGGGGAAAGGCAAAAGAAAGGAATAGAGGGAGGAGAAAGAAAGGATTCTTTCCTTTCCTCCCTGCTCCCAGGGAGGAAAGGAAGGAATCCCTTATCAGCAATAGACATCTGGTGAATCCCACAGTGACTGGTACAGAACAGGGGCTTGAAGCACTTTGAATTGGATGGGTAGATGGATATGGTTAGATGGAGGGAAAGAAGAGAAGGAGGGAGGAGGGAGGTGGGAAGGAGGAGGGAAGGAGGGAAGGAAGAGGGAAGGAGAGAATGTGGCGTTAGTCTCTGTTCCCCTGGTCTGGACCCCGCTTCCTGTCCAGCTCTGCTCTCCCTTGAGGCAAGATGGGGCTTCCAGGTACGAGACCTTCGTTCCAGAGGCCCTGTGCTGCCCAGTAGAATCAGAAATGCCCCACGGCCAGGTGCAGCAAGGGGCCAGGGACAGCAGCTGCCAGACACAGGCAGGCTGGATATGGGCACCTGGCTGGTGAAAGACACTTTCGCCTTCCTCCTCGGCTTTCCAACTAGCCCACAGCTCTCTATCCTGGGACCTTACTGAGGGGCAGGCCTGTTTAGCATGCATGGGGCCTCCTGCCTGGCTGTAGGTGGGGAGGGAAGCAGGACAAGAGCCCTCTGGAGATTACTGGGCTTGTAAAGGCCTGTCTGGCTGGATGGATAGTCAGCTGCAGCATGTGCATGGCAGGCAGGGGCTGGGAGCCAGCCCAGGCCTCCGTGGAGGTGCCAGAGTCCACGCTCACCTGGAAATCTCCAGGAGAACTCTTTCGCAACTGGATTCCATGGAACTCTTCAAGATGAGGAGAGGGAGGAAGGGAAATCCTTAGTCTCTAACCTCTCCCCAGACGTTCACAATGAAGTAAGTACAGTAAAGGGTCTGAGGAGTCCCATAGCAAGGGAGACTGTTTAATTTGAACTCCTTGCTTCCCAAACCTTTTCCATCATGGAAACTTTTTTCCCCCCTGAGGGCACTTAATTTACATCTTGAGGATACTAGAGTTTGTAGGATGCAGTTTGGAAATGCTGAGGTGGCCTGGGGAATAGAATTTTGGCGCTGGACTTACTGAAAGGATCATTGAGGTCCCTCTGGAAAACTCCTACCTATCCATTGAAACCCACTTCAGATGCCCTTAGGCTCTCTGTGGTGTTTCTCTACTCCCCACTCAGGGAGAATTAACCAGTGTGTGCCCCACGATGCTCACATACCACTTTACTCTGTTCCTTTTTTTTTTTTTTTTTTGCGGTACGCGGGCCTCTCACTGTTGTGGCCTCTCCCGTTGTGGAGCACAGGCTCCGGACGCGCAGGCTCAGTTAAATAAGCTGAGCGAGGGCACAGCATCCTGAAAGCAGGTGAGAGGTCACTGCAGAGCCGGTCATCAGCACCTCACTGGGCAGGTGGCAGGGTCTGGCCTCTGTAGTGTCCCCTTCTCCACCAACTTCTTCAGGGGCCTCAGGTGTGGGGGCTGGAGCTCGGTTCCAGCCTGGTGGGGACAGGGTTGGGAGAGCAGGGGTAGGGAGCAGGGAGAGAAGGGAAAAGGGTCCTGGTGCCCTGAGAGCTGATGCCACCTCCTAGGTCCAGCCCTGCCCACCTGCTGCAGCGGGCTGACTTCTAGCCTTTAGGTTTGTGTCCTCAGCATATGGCCTTGTCCCTCCATGGGGTTCACAAGCAGGGTGTAGGTTCCAGGAGGTGAAGGCAGAATCTTATCTTGGACCAATTAAATAATTACGGAGTGGGTACTTTTTTTTTTTTTTTTTTTTTTGGAGCGTGTAAACGGGCCTCTCACTGCTGTGGCCTCTCCCGCTGCGGCGCACAGGCTCCGGACGCGCAGGCTCAGCAGCCATGGCTCACGGGCCCAGCCGCTCCGCGGCACGTGGGATCCTCCCGGACCGGGGCACGAACCCGTGTCCCCTGCATCGGCAGGCGGACTCTCAACCACTGCGCCACCAGGAAAGCCGTGGAGTGGGTACGTTTTGTACTGATGCCTGGAGGTGGGAGCGGGGCACAACGGAAGTGCCAGAGGTAGTTTCCTTTTAGGGAGCTTAGCATCGAGTTACCCAAGACATGCCTCTGGACCTTTTCTAGGGCTCAGCAGCTGGGAGGGATCCCGCAGGGCCAGATGATCAGGTGTCAGCCTGGGGTAGGACAGTAGGATGGGGTGAGGGGGGGGTATTAAGGGAAAG
>NW_006784347.1:194718-233328 GCF_000442215.2 Lipotes vexillifer
TTGCAGAAGAGCCACGTGCCTTTGGTGAAGGAGTAGGGCAACAGGACCCCCATGTCTCTGGAGGAATCTTACCCTCACACCCCCACTAGGATAACGCTGAGGCACGCATCTCACACAGGTTCCCCAGGTTCCTCAGTGGGATTAAGCTCCAGTCACCACAGGGGTTACTTGCTCAGCTTCCTTCCCGTCCATCTCACTTCCCCACTCCCCTACTAGAGCTTCCTGGGATCACCCCCCAAATAAACGACCTGCTCTAAATCCTTAGCCCAGGGTCTGCCTCTGGGAAAACCCACTCTAAGACAGTGTAAATTTTGCAGTCTATCTGGAGGATGATTTGGCAATAATCAAAATTATACATTTGGCAAGTATCAAAATTATAAATGCACATGTTCATGGGCCATGGACATGAAATTTATCCTGTAGATATACTCTTATAAATGCCAAAAGATTTATGAACAAGGTTATTTTTTGGCAGCACTGCTGAGAAGAGCCAAAGATGAGAAACATCTAAATGTCCATCTCTGGGGACAAGATAAGTAGATCATGGTTCATCTAACACATGGAATATTATACAGCCATAAAAAGGAATGAATGGGGACACTCTTTATGGGCTGATTTGGAACAATCTCCAAGATAAATCAAGTGGAAGAAAGCAAGGTACAGAAAATCATGTTTGTATGAAACAAAATCATGTTTGAAACAAAAAGAATATACAGGCACAATTGCTTGTTTATGTAGATAGACAGGCGATCTCTGTCAGGAAACCGATAACCGTGGAGCCTCTGGAAAGAGGAATTAGGAGGCTGAGAGCAGGGAAGGGAAGGAAATTTTCAGGCTATATCCTGTGCACCTTTTTTTTTTTTTTTTTTGCGGTAGACGGGCCTCTCACCACCGCGGCCTCTCCCGTCGCAGAGCACAGGCTCCGGACACGCAGGCTCAGCGGCCCTTGCCCACGGGCCCAGCCACTCCCCGGCAACCTTTTTTTTTTTTTTTTGCGGTAGACGGGCCTCTCACCACCGCGGCCTCTCCCGTCGCGGAGCACAGGCTCCGGACGCGCAGGCCCAGCGGCCACGGCTCACGAGCCCAGCCGCTCCGCGGCATGTGGGATCTTCCCGGACCGGGGCACGAACCCGTGTCCCCTGCATCGGCAGGTGGACTCTCAACCACTGCGCCACCAGGGAAACCCCTGTGCACCTTTTGATTTCTGCATCATGTGCAAGCTCTGTGGTAGCTATTAAATATATATATATATATATATATATATATACACACACACATACAACTTAAAAATAATTGTAAAGAATAACCATATACCTGGATGCCTGATCACAGAGTTTTGCTATAATGATCAACCCAATTTTAGCTCGTCTCAGGAAAGTTGAACCCATGGCCAGCGGCGTTCAACCTTCCTTTTCTCATTTAGCTTTCCCATAAGGTGGTTCTGCATCATTAGTCCACGTTTCTAAATAAGGAAAGTAGGCCTGAGTCCAGTCTTCCCCCAAGATGCCGAGAGTCCAAGCCGTCCTTCCCCTACCCCTTACCTGGGATGACAGAAGCTTCCTAAATCTTCCTGACACAGGGAAGTTTGCAGCCCTTCCTTTATTGAGCTATTGGCAATGCAGAGTGCCCTCTTTGGAGAGGATGAGGAGAGGCAGGGGGCTAGATAAAACGACCTCTCCACATGGGCTCCTTGTGGGCAGACGCCATGTTCTATTACTATATTCCAGACGCTTGGTGCAGCACTTGGCACATTTGTTGAGTGGATGGATGGATGGATGTCTTTTTGCCCCAGAATTCCAGGTATGGAGGAACAAAGGGGAAAAGGACCCCCTCCTTCCAGCTCCTAGGATCCTAGGTCAGTAAGCAGAGCTCTGGAGTTGAAAACATTCTGCTTAAAATTCCAGTTTTGCTCCTCTGGCTGCCATGTGACCTTAGGTTAGTCTCTTCACTTGAGCCTCAGTTTCCTTATCTATGCAATGTGCAGTGGACACAGAGTCCTCCTCTGCAGAGGATTAAATAAGATTCTGTCCAGGTGCCCCCAGTGTGCCTGGCACAGAGTGGGCTCTGCTCGGTGTTTGCTCTCCCCGCCCCGCCCCCCATTTTGGCAGAAGAACAACCAGCACCAAGACCAGATGTTGTTGCCTCTGCCTGCATCAATCACTCTCATGTCAAGGGGGTCCTCCTTCTGTCTAACTGACCCATCCTACTATAACCCAAGTCTGCAGCCTCCTGAACTGTGGTCCATGGGCAAAAGGGAAAGCTGTCAGCATGGTCCCCACAGGAGGCTTTTCCAGATCGGAAGGCACAAAGAAAGTCAAGGTTGAGTCTTGTTGACTGTGGGCGCAGCAGCCCCAGCCCCTCCTGCTTGGCCCGTCTGTTTTAACTTCTCTGCTTCCTCCTGGGCTCAAGGACTCTTTGCACAAGGTCAGCTGAGGATTGCCCAGGGTTCCAGGGCACAGCGCCTGCCCCTTCTGCACCCCACTCCCTTCCCCTCCACCCAAGCAATCAGCAGATAGCTCAGATTCCCAGAGCTAGGAGATTGAACCCGGGCGTGGAGCTGATGAGTTGCATTTTACAATAAATCTCCGCAATTAGACCCTTGCAAACATCTTCACTGTCGCTTCCCTGATATACGGCAGGGAATGAGCTTAATGTCCCTGGCAACCAATTCTTGGACTAAAAATAGTTAGCTTGTGGGTTCACCTTTCCTTGTTTAACATCCTATCTCTGCTGGGGCCATGGAGGGAGTGAGACTGGGGTCTGGGTCCTTCCCTGGAGCTGGGCCGGGTGTCAAGGGTTAACCCAGCTTTAACTAATGTGACTGCCAAGGAATTAGCCAGCAGGGCAGGGGCGGGGCCGCCTTCTTTGACGGAGGGGAGCCAGACTGAGCTGTTTTATTTTAAGTGTGCAGGCTTTTTGAGCAGGCAGCTACCTTCCCAGAGGACTCGTTAGCTGGCCTTCTGAAATACCACCTCTTCCTACACCCTCACACTCCCACGCACCCCCCAGCAGACACCACGATTCAGTGGACCAAGAATGGGTTCTAACCCACTGTGTCACCTTGGCCTGGTGCCTTCTCTCCGGTTTGCTGTTTCCTCATTTGCAGAAGGAGGGATTAAATGAATCCACCTGTTTATGTATTGGATTTTCAGATATCGTGGACTCACGGTTTCCAGTATTTTGTCCCAAATGTCCTCACAAACATCAAGGTTCCTGAAATGCCAACACCTCAATGTGCAAACTCCCTCAGGGACCATCAGGCAGATTGTACTAATTTTTCCCCTGGAGGGAGAAAAAAAAAACAATTTAACATTACCTTTAAAGTCCTGTCCAGAGCTAAAAATTCTAAAATCCCTCTGTCTTAGAGCCACTTGCCAACAGTAAAACACCAACTATCCCCATAAAACAGCTTGTTCATGAAGTCTTATCAGTCAGTCACATCTTAGTATAAATCAGCCTATAAAGTCCTTTCCTGGAAGAGGAGGAGCATGGGGTCTTGGGGTCCCTCATGGGGCTGTTAGGATACTGAAAGCCTCACCTGGCTCCCCACCACCCCATATGAGAAGCCCCCATGTGGAAGCCAGGGGCCTCCACCAGCTGTGGCCCCAGCCCACCTGTCTAACCTCAGGACCTCCCAGTCATGCTCTGCTCCAGGGTCACAGGTCTCCCTGGAGTAGACCAAGCAAAGTCCCACCACTGGGCCTTTGTTCACAATGGTGCCTCTGCCTGGAATGCCATTTCCCCTTCTCCCCTCTGTCCCCACACCATATTTCTCGGTTGGTGGAAACCCTACCCATTATTGAAAGCACAAATGCCTTTTGTGAAGGCATTCCCTGTCCCATGGCGAAAATGAGTCCCTCAGGGTCCCTCTTCTACCAGCATTTGGAACCATGCAGTATTAGAGACAGAAGAGCCTTAGGGACCGTCTACACCAGCATTTCCCAAAGTACTTCGACTGTGACCCATTATAGGAAATCCGCTCCATGTTGTGACCCAACACACACATAAAACATACATAAGTGCACATATGCACACAATGAATACATGTATACACTCAACTATAGACACATGTAAACACACACAGATACAAAATACACACATGTACACATACCCATGTCTTTTTTTTTCTTTTCTTTCCTTTTGGTTGCATTGGGTATTCGTTGCTGCATGCAGACTCTCTCTAGTCGTGGCAAGCGGGGGCTACTCTTTGTTGCAGTGCGCAGGCTTCTCATTGCGGTGGCTTCTCTTCTTTCGGAGCGTGGGCTGTAGGGCGCGCCGGTTTCAGTAGTTGCAGCTTGCAGGCTCTAGAGTGCAGGCTCAGTAGTTGTGGCATGCGGGTTTAGTTGCTCTGCGGCATGTGGGATCTTCCCGGACCAGGGATCGAACCCGTGTCCCCTGCACTGGCAGGCAGATTCTTAACCACTGCGCCACCAGGGAAGTCCCCTCATTTCTTTACTTATCTCTACTATGTGCAAATGCTCTGATTCTGATATAGTTGCTTTCTTTTTTTTTTTTTTGAAGTCTGGTTCTGACTCACTAAATTTATTTCACCATCTTGTAATGGATTGCAAAACCACAGTTTAGAAAATGCCGACCTAGTTGAACTCCTTATTTTGCAAATAGAATTACCAAAGTCCAGAGAGAGGAAGGGACAAGCTCGAGGTCACAGAGCTGGCTGGCGGCAAGACCCACACCAGACTGCAGTTCTGTTGGCTTCACGGGGGCGACCTCTCCTCTCACACAGGTTGCAGCTGTTCCTGCAAGATTATAAATCCAGGAGGAAGAGGGCGGTGTCCCCAGCCACCCAGCCCCTCCCCCTGTAAAGGTCTTGTCCATAGCAGGTGCCTAATAAAGGGCTGCATTGGAATAATGATGAGAAAGTGTTTGGGAAGTCAACGACGGCCCTGCTGGAGCGAGGGGTTAATAAATGCAGCAGCCTCGGCTTGGAGACCAGGTCAGCTTTAGCTCATTAGTGGGACTGGGCTTTCCCAGGATTTCGGAATGCTGAAATTCGCGGGGGGAGCAGAAATCCCGCTGCTGAGTTGGGGTGGGGGCGGGGAAGCCAGGAGGGTAGGATGGAAGACGGGTGGCGCCCCATGGGGAGGGGATGTTGGAGGGACGGTGGGCGGGGGCGCGGTGTCAGGGCGCGAGGGATCGGGGCTGCGGCTCATTGAAAATCGGAACAAGCTCCAGAGAGAATGGAACTCAGTCTCCTTCTGCCTCGTCTCCTCCTGTCATTCTGGGAGAAGTGGCTCAGCTCAGGAGGTCGGAGAGGCGAGGCAGGGATGTGGAGAGGGAGAGATGAGAGAAGGCGAAGACACAGAAATGAGCAATTTGGGCACAGTTAATATCAGACGCGACGCTGCTCAGGTAGTCACTCGAGGCTTCCCACAGCCCCTTCCCCCTCCACTGCCACCCACACTCCACCCCCGCCAGAGCTCAGCCACCCTGGGAACGGAGGTGCCAGTGGCTCATCCACCCACCAGAGCGCCCCCCTCCCCAAGTCCGTGGGCCTTGTGGGAAATCAGAGCTGGGGGCTGGGCAGCCTGGGAGGGACGAACACTCATTCACTGACCACATGAGCCACGTTCTCGGCCTGAGATAGACTTGGAGTCTGCGAGCAGAGTCCTCAGGAGTCATCTGGGCCCACCTTCTGTGTACCTACACCCCTGTGTACCTGCGATCAGCACAGGATAGAAAAGGAGACAAGTAGGGTGACCTGGCAGGAGCAGGGGCCTGGCCACTGGTTTATTCATTCATTTGACAAGTATCTAGACTTCCTGCTGTGTGCTGGGCCCAGGGCTAGGTGCGCTGGAGTGCGCATAGAGCCGAGGGTGGAGCAGGGAAAGCGACTCTGGACAGGGGTGTTTTGAGTGGCCAGGGGAAGACCAAAGAGCTGGCCTGGGGTACTGGTGAAGGCTTCCTAGAGGGGGTGAGGTTTAAGGTAAAATTTCCAGAGTCCAGATGAGGAGTTGACGTGTGACAGGTGGCCTGGGGAGTGCCTCGTGTCTGTGGTTTGGTGGGGTCACGTCAGCCCTGTGTCTCAGCCTCAACTTTGCAGCACTGGGAACTTTGTTATTTTAGCCGTCTCCAATGGGACAGAGCTCAGTGGGACTGACTCACAATAAACAAACCTTCCAGAGACTGAGTCATACATCAAAATGCCAGTTTGTTTTTCTGTAATGGAAGTATATTTGGCAAACTAAGCCTCACTGGCAGCCTACTTTAGGGCTAGAGACCCATAGTGTGAGTCTCAATGCTACATCACACCAACTAAGGAACTTGGGCAAACCTTTAATCCTCTATGAGTCTTGGTTTTCTCATCTGAAAATAGGGATAAGCATGGCTACTTAGGGTTGTGGTGAGGATTAAGTGAGCTATTGCATGTAAAAGTGCCTCATTTCTCTGTGAGAATATCTATACGTGGGTTAGTGATTTCTTAAATTTGTATTTATCTTTTAATAGGTGGTGAATGCACATGGTACAAAAGTCCAAACGTACCAATGGATTTAAACTGACAAATGAGTCTCCTTCCTGCTCCCCACCCCTGCCTCAATCGTCAGCTACCCAGTTCCCCTCATTGGAAGCAAAACAAATAATTATCATGACTTAAAACTTTTTTTTAAGTCAAAAAAATTATGACTTTTTTTCAAAAAGATTTGTGTTATATTATAAAAGTAACTCATGGATTTGAAAATAATCCAGAGAGAATACAAGGGAATACAATGAATACTTTTTCTTTCTCCCAAGCCACCCAACCTCACACCCCAGAAGTAACTATGGTCAATCGTCTTGTGTTCCTTTAAAGGATAACAATTATTGCTTGTTCCCAATGCACCTTTCAAGGGAGGGTCTGCACAGGAGAGGTTACAAATGAGAACATGCTGGATTAGTCAGGAGGTGAGCAGAGGTGGTAGGAAGTTCTCAGGAGACATTTCTGTCAATTTAGGGCCGTGGAATGAATTGCCTTTCTCCACTACAGGGAGATTTATCATCCATCCACCCACCCACCCACCTACCTACCCATCCATCCATCCAACCCTTAGCGGCTGGGCCCTCTGCTAGGTGCCGTGGGGAATACAAGGATGAATGAGTGAAGTATGCTCTCCTCTCTTGCATCATCAGTGGGACAAAAAACATAGATCCATGGATTTATACAAGTCTGAAAGGGACAGGAGTTGTACCTTAATATACCACCTGCCACCACTACCCTTTCATAAACAAGGAAACTAAGATCCAGAGAAGAAATGTGACTTACAGCAAGTAAATGGCTGGGCCAATGCTGAGAGGCAAGTCTGGGGACACAACCCTATGTAAGATGGGAACTGATGGAGGACAGAAGAGGGCCTGGAGTGGCAGTCCAGGAGAGAGTCTAGCTGTCCTAGAGAGGATCAGGGCACTCCAGGCAGCCAGCAGAGCTTGAGGAAAAGTGCCAAAGCAGGGAGCTTGGCAGTGTCCAGGATTCATTCCGGCTCCCTCAGGATGTTTACAGGGGAGGACCCAGAGCAAGGCGGGGAAGGTAGGTTGGGCAGAAGTTCCTTGTCCGGCGAGAGGGGCTCATCCTTGGGAATTCAGCAGCCATGGGCCCAGACCCCTAGGGCACCGCTGCAGTTGTGTAGTGCATAGCTGTCTTCCTCAGCACAGCTGGAGAGGAATGGGCAAAGCCTGGTCTTGCTGCTTTTTGTACTGGACCCCTCCACCTCTTACCCTCCCCTGCCCCATGACAATATCCTTCCAGTGAGGTTTGGGGAGACCCTCAGTTCTCCTTCTGACACCTCTACCAACCACGCCTCCAGTTGGATGCCCTCTGCTGGGGTCTCTGCTCGTTTGTTTTGGGTTGTCTCACCTCCCTCCTTCACCCTTTGCCCTCTGGGTCCAGTCAGGCCCCCTGGGGAGGCCTCACCATCCCTCCAGTTCACTAGGGTTACATGCAGAAAAAGACTCATCGTGCAATCACATTTGCAAACTCAGCTTCTGAGCAGCCTGCATCGATCAAGGACTTAGCAGGGAAATAAATGGCCCACCTGAATCTAGATAAACGAGAAGGGTTTATTAAAGGGACTGTTTACAAAACTTTGCACAAAATGGGGAAACCACAGGGTTTCCTGTAGTTAACCACATGCAGTATCTTGGGGGACAGGGGAAGGTTACCAGAACCCTGAAAGAGAGTCATGGAGAGAGGCTGCCATGAGACTGGGGACCCTCAGTCAAGGGACATAGCTAGCCCATGGCCTCCCCACAGGGAGAGAGATGGTGGGTTAAATACCCCAACTCATGCTCCTCCCTTCCTCTCATCTGCAGCCAGAGCTTCCTATTGGCTAAATCCAACTGGAAGTGGGAGGGTGAGGAAGCCCATTGGTGCACTTCACACCAGTCAGCCCTGGAGTGCATGGCAGGTAGGGAAAGGCGGAGGGTGGGTGTAGAGGGGCAGTTGGGAGATCGCTTGCACAGCCACCATGGCCTCCTTCATCTCTGACACCCCTGCTCTTCCTTTGTGCCCTCCCGAGTCCTACCAGGCTCTGCTTCCTGTGGATGGATCACCTACCTGTCTCACAGGCAATTTCCCCTCTTTCTCCCCTCTTCTGCCTCATGACTCAGGAGCCCTCTGTGCTTCTTTCCCACGTGGCCTGCTAGTAGGACCCAAGAACTTCAGCCTTTGTCACCCCTTTCCCCTGACCACATCGGGATGGAAACGTCTGGCCAGCCTCAGGCCAGTCCTCTCATGCAGTAGGGACTCGGGAAGGAGCGAGCGTGAGACCTTCCTCTGGAACAAGCTGCTGCTGTGTGTGCAGTGGACTGAGCCCTGGTCAGCACTTCTTTGGCTCAGGCCTGACTGGAGGTGCTGGCTCCCACCCAGCTGAGCCGCTGGGGCTTGGTCAGATGGCAGCCAGCAAAGCTGAGGCTGGTTCTGAGCCACAGGCCTGGCTTTGGAAATCAGGCAATGAGTGGCCCATGGAGGCTGCATACCATAGGCACCTCAGGTCAGGGGTGGCATGGCCCGGCCCCCAGCTCAGCTGTGGCTCACTAAACCTAAGCCTCAGGTCTTCCTGAGTCTCACAGGGGCTGTGGGGCATCAGATGGGCCTGAGGGAGGCTGTGTGGTACAGTGCAGAGCACAGGAGGCTGAGAGGCAGGAGACTGGGCTCTGTCCAGCTCTGCCCCCAACACAGCTGGTCTTGGAAAAATTTCTTCTCTCCTGGGCAGAACGCTTTTCCCAAAATGAGATCTACCATAGAGCTCCAGTATCTAAAACTGGTTCAAACAAAAGTGCAGCCTCAGAGCCCCCTAGCCAGTCTCCTTACCACCACTTTCTCCCCCCACCCCATCTCCAGCATCCGTCCTTGGAGCATCTTTTTAAAATCTTGGGGTTGCACAGAAAATGATTTGGAAACCCTGGCCAATATACTCCCTGAGAGGTCTCAGACAGCTCTCACGTGCTGTGAATCTTTAAATACATAAAAATAGACAAGGACTTCCCTGGTGGTCCAGTGGTTAAGGATCCGCCTGCCAATGCAGGGGACACGGGTTCGATCCCTGGTCCAGGAAGATCCCACATGCCGCGGAGCAACTAAGCCCGCGTGCCACAGTTACTGAGCCTACGCTCTGGAGCCCGCGAGCCACGCTGCTGAAGCCCACACGCCTAGGGCCCGTGCTCCGCAACAAGAGAAGCCACCGCAATAAGAAGCCCACGCACCACAATGAAGAGTAGCCCCCGCCCTCTGTAACTAGAGGAAGCCTGCCTGCAGCAATGAAGACCCAACGCAGCCAAAAATAAATAAAAACTAAATAAATAAATTTATATAAAAAATAGACACAATGTTACCATAACCTCCCATGTGCCCATCACCCAGATTCAATAATTAACAAGTCATGGCCAGCCTTGTTTCATCACTATCCCCACCTGCTTTCTCCCTTCCTGTATTATTTCAAAGCAAATCCCAGACATCATGTCATTTCACTGGTAACTATTTCAGTTTGTGTCTCTAAAAGATTAGGACTCATTTTAAGTATATAACCACAGTGCCTTTATTACACTTTAAAATATCTAATCAGAATTCATATTTCCAGTTGTTTATTTATAGGGTTTTTGTTTGTTTATAGTTTGTTAGAATCAGGGTCCAAATGAGGTCCACATATTGCAGTTGGTTGATAAGTCTCTCTTTGTCTTGTTCTATGAATTGTAAGTGGCCAGTGAAAGTCAGGGTGGTCAGTTTTTGTGGGCGTCTCTGGGGGCAGTGAAGACATTCCCAGGAACCTTGAGGAGGAATCTGTTCAGTCCTGAGCCTCTAAGGGAAGAGGCGGGAGAGAGTGAAAAGGCCAGACAGAGGTTCAGTTCTGTGGTTTCCCACCAAGAAGCTGTAACTGTCTGTTTGCAGGGGGTGGGGGTGGGGCGGTGAGGTCAAATCCCAGAAGAGGGGGTGCCTCACCAGTGGTGTGAAGGACCCGGAAGAATATGGATGCCTACAGAGTCTTCTGCCCTGGAGGCAGGAGCCTGGGGTCTAATCCACTTGTAAAACTGACCATTAACTGAAAACATTTCCTTTAGCATCTCCTGACACACAGGACTTTGCCAGAGGCTGAGATGAATGGGGAAAGTCTGCCCTCCAGGAACTCATAGCTCTTCAGGGAAACAGATAACATTGTATATTTAACCTCTAGACTTCAATTAGTGGTCTGTAAAATGGAAATAATAGCACCTTATTAGACCAGCAGGTTTCTATGAGAACCCTCCTGGTTATAAATGGGATTTTATGAATAGGAAAAAAGGGACAAACTATACCTATAAAAGAGGTGGAGGGGAGGGAGGGCAGGGTGCTAACCTGGTGGGGGGATGAGGAACATTCATGAAGACCCCAGAGTCCTCAAGTCCTGGCTTTACCAACTACCAGCTGGGTGGCCTTAAGCAGGATGCCCCCACCATTGGTGTTACCCCAGTGTCTTCCCTGGGGCCTCAGTGTTTTGGAAATGATGGAATTCAGGAAGTGTAGAGTGGGAAACCCTTGCTCTCTGGTGATTCTCAGACAGAATAGAAAGTCTGGGTTTGGATCATAGCCCCATGGAAAGCCAGGGTTTCTGCTGTCCATGGTACCAAACTCTTGTCTAGGTTTCAGTGCCTCAACCTCAGCACTGTGGGTGTGTTGAAAGAGATAATTCCATGCCGTGGAGGCTGTCTTGCACTTTGTAGGATGTGTAGTGGCATATACCAGGCCTCTACCCATGAAATGTCAGTAGCTTCCCTCAGCTGTGAAACCAAAAATGTCTCTAGTCTTCGCCAAACATCCTCTGGGAGACAGACGCACTCCCAGCTAAGGACCACTGGTCTAGGCTAAAGGGATGCTATTTCTCTGTAAAGATATATGAGTATGTGTCCTTCCTTTCGACTCCACACTTCTGACTGGTGCCTCTGATCTGTTTTCACTTCCAGAATGTTCCCAGGGTGTCAGCACTTCTTATTTCAGTGCACCTTTCAAAAGTTCTTTTAGGGACTTCCCTGGCAGTCCAGAGGTTAAGACTTCGCCTTCCAATGCAGGGGTGTGGGTTTGATCCTTGGTCGGGGAGCTAAGATCCCACATGCCTCAGGGCCAAAAAACCAAAAAACATAAAACAGAAACAATATTGTAACAAATTCAATAAAGACTTTAAAAATGGTCCACATAAAAAAAATCTTAAAAAAAAAAAGTTCTTTTAAAGACAAACAACTTCGGGGCTTCCCTGGTGGCGCAGTGGTTGAGAGCCCACCTGACGATGCAGGGGACATGGGTTCGTGCCCTGGTCCGGGAAGATCCCACATGCCACGGAGGGGCTGGGCCCGTGAGCCATGGCCGCTGAGCCTGCGCGTCCGGAGTCTGCGCTTCTGGAGCCTGCGCGTCCAGAGCTTGCGTGTCCGGAGCCTGTGCTCCGCAATGGGAAAGGCCACAACAGTGAGAGGCCCGCGTACCGCAAAAAGTAAAATAAAATAAAGACAAACAACTTCAATGGCCCTCTTGGCCACACTTAATGCATGCAAAAATATGGTAATTGTGCCCAAGGTAAGCACACTTACCCTTCATTGATACAGACTCAGTCTTGGGAGGAGGAGCGGGTAGGTCACCTGATGAGCCTCTGTGACCTAGCGGCCCACCTAGCAGACAGTGTCTGCGGTCAGGCTGTGTCGTGTAGCTTGCCTTTGCTCCTCCCTTTTGTCTGTCCACTGGGGAAAGACTGATCCTAGAACATCATCTTTCTGGAGCCAGGGCCTCCTCTAGGTGATATCACAGCTCCCTGCGGGTCTAGGCTCTGGTCACCCCTCCGCAGTACACTGGGAAATACCTGAACAGGAGCTGAGGTCATGGGGCTGGAATCCTGCCGTGTGACCCTGGGCAAGCTATCAACCTCTGAACTCATCCATAAAGTGAGGTAATTAGTACCTCCTCCGCAGGGTTGTTATAAAGATTAAATGAGAAAATGTTTGTGAAAGAGCTGTGTGGCACAAACTGCCCCACACATCCTAATTCGTATTGTTATTATCTGTTGTTCTAAACGAGAGAATGAATAATATCACGCAGTCACTGCACCCCCATCACTTGTCCCCATCAGACCAGTCTCCTCCCCTGTTCCATACTTGTGCCTCTGGCTGTATCTCTAACGGACGCTCCTGCCTTGAAGGTCTCCTTCTCTCTTCATCTGTCCACATCGACTTCCTTCAGTATCCAACTCCTGGGACTTCCCTGGCAGTCCAGTGGTTAGGGCTCCAAACTTCCACTGCAGGGAGTGCGAGTTCGATCCCTGGTCCGGGAACTAAGATCCCACAAGACTTGCGGTATGGCAAGTGCTGGGTAGATCTAGGTGGATGAAGATCAGGATGATGACAATAATTTATAAGATTTTAATAATAAAAACAGCTAACACTTTTGAAGCACTCGCTATGTGCCAGGCACTGCACTAAGCACTTTACATGAATTAGCTCATTTATTGAGTGCCAGCAGGCTACATGGAATTGAACATCTGCCTCTCTGATTCCAGACCCCAGCACAATATCACTTCCCCATTGGCCCCGAGCAGAATTAATATGTCTCCCTCCATGCTCATGATGCCTGGTTTATTACTGACCTAATTTCACTAGCTTTCAATTATTCATTAGAGTGCCTGTCTCCCCTTCCAGTCTGCACATCTTGAGGGCTAAGGCCCTGTTATATTAATCTTTATTAGCTTCGGCATCCAGTGGTGACTGGCATATAGTTGCTGCTCATTAAATGTTTGCTGAATGAAGGCACAGGTGAATTGAGTAATTAACACCATCTACCACGATGTTCATGCGATTTTATAAGCTTCTCCCTCCGTGAGGCCATTTTCAGAAGCATTCTAGTGCTATCCAAGCATGATCTGCCTGCAAACTATTTGTTGCCAGTTGTAACAAGGTAGGTGCAGAAATAGAGTAAGCATGTAAAAAATTTTAAGCAATTTTAGAGTAGTTTTAGGTTCATTGGATCTAATAATTTTTAAAATTGGGCTTTTCTTTTGTATGTCTTTATTCTTTTTCTTGCTTTTTTGCTTGGTTTAGTTTTTAAGTCATGAGATCAGAAATTGTAATAGATTACAGTTACTGAGCTCTTATTATGTTCTGAATATTAGGCTTGTATGTCTTTATTTTTATTTTCTAATAGTTCATTCCCACTATATTTTGCAATGGTATCATATTCTGCAACAGATTAGAAACTTAAAAATCAAGAACTGGCTCTTCATCACAAGTGGTCTGAGAAATACAGTTCCAGACCATCGACCTCACTGGGATCCCCATGGTTAAGCCAATGGCAGAGGGGACATACTCAGCCCTCTCTCGCTGGGTGCCACCCATCACGACTTATTCTCATATCTGTTTCTCCTACTGTTTGGAAGGACGTGGAATTGTCTTTTAATCCTGTTTGAATTCCTCATTATTTCTCTTTTTTCCCAAATCTGGCAGATTCAATGGATGAAAGCTGACTCTGGTCTGGGCTTGGACAGGAAAAGGAGAGGGCAAGGGAGGAGTCCGAAGAGAGTTTGGGAAGGGTCTGGCTGGGATGGAGCAGAAGGTGGTCCTGAGGAGGGTTGGAGAGGCTGCTAAGGAGACCGCCCTGAGCCATCAAGGCTGGTTGGCTGGAGCGGATGGTGTTGATGGGGGGGAAGGGCAGCGAAGGCGCCTGAAGGTGGAAGGAAGCAATTTCAGGACAAATGAAAGGGGATGTGGAATCCTTTTACAGAAGGAGTGTTAAACCTGAGACTTTCATAACCCCCCTGAGGTGGTCAAGGTCAAAACTATAAATAAGTAGGTCATGGAGTGATACAGAAGGCCCCCTCCTCCCACCCAGGGGTGGGGGCAAGTGTGGAGGTTAAGTCAGTGAAATCAACACAATCAACTGGATGGGGAGAGAAAGGGGGATGAAATGTGCCATCTGTAGATGCCCTTTTAGAGAGAGAAGGTCTGAATCCCAGGCCAAAAAGGCCGGAAGAGCAAGACTTGATTACAGCCTGATCGATGGCATTAGCATATTTAAAGATCACATCAAGGAGAGAACAAAGGGGCTCCGAAAGGGGAGATGGTGTTTATTAAGCAGAGAGAAACAGAATCTGGAAATCTGGAGCTATCTGGTCCTTGCAGAGCCAGCTCCAAGGTCAAGCAGGGCTGGGGAGAAAGGGCTCTGCAGGGCCTGGGCAAACTTCCCTTAGGACCCGCCAGCTTCTTCTCTGATTCCACAGTCCATCGCTGCTGTGACCTTCTAATCGAGAATTCAGCTTTCCATAAAGAACTGCCTAGAGGGAGGGACCGCTCTGCCCATTTGAGCATCTGGTCCATACGGCGATGGTTATGATGATGATGATGATGATGGTGGTGGTGGTGGTGGTGGTGGTGATGATTACAGCTAAGCTTCACTAAGCCCTTGCTACGTGCCAGGCACTGTTCCAAGCCATTTACAAGTATTAACTTGTTTGAACCACCCAACCTGTGAGGTAGGTAGTCCTACCTCCATTTTATAGATGAGAAATTTGAGGCAGTGTTAAATAATTTTCCAGGTTTATACAGCTTGTAAGCAGAACAGCCTAGACTCAAACTCAGGCCGACTCCAGAACCTGCACTATACTGGACTACCCTGCATTTAAGTTTTGCTGAAAACAATTAATTGGCAATCTGGTTGGTGCATCCATCTCTTTGGGATTGGTTGGGATGAGTCTGTGCCAAGATCAGCACGGCCAGCTCTGGGGCACTGACCAAATGTTTTTTTTTTAAGACTCCGGACTGTGTGATTCATTTAGAAAGTGCTACCTAGTGTGGCTAAGCCAGTGTGACCAGCTGGTTTCCTGGGCACGGCCCCTCCCCCACTTCAAAGCCCCAAACCCCATCAGGGCCCAGCCCACCGGGCACTTTGAGCTGAAAATCAGGAGGTTGTGGACTAGGCTTACCAGCTACGCCACTTTGGGCCGGTCACCACCTGTCTGTGCGCCCCAGCTTCCTCGCAAGACCACTTAACAAAAACGCCCTAAATGAAGAATGAGTTGGCCCCGTGAATGTGCTGGCTTTTGCTCAGTGTGCTGAGAAGCGGGTGGAAGAAAGAAGGCGGAAGGTGGAAGGTGGGCGCGGCAGGGCACAGAATCCAGGGCGGTTAGGTTCAGAGTTGGCTTGCAAAGCCGGCTGACCACCACTCCGGGAGCGTGCTCCGCCTGGAGCGCTCCCGCTTCCTCGGGAGGGTCTGCGGTTGCCGCTGCAGGCCCAGGCTCAGTGGGGTAGAGTCACTTCTCTACCTCCCCCTTCGGCTCTGGCGGGAGGAAGGTAGAGATAGAAGTCAAAAGTTCTATCCGCCTGGAAGAGCTGGAGGGGAAAGTCTAAGGGGCTGGATGGAGGCCAGGAGGCCTGGCGGGGCGGCTGACCCTACCCTGAGGGCTCGGCCGAGAGGGGGCGCTGTGACCTCCTCCTCGCCCAGCCCGTTGGATTCCTAGCTGCTGTCCCATTCGTAGCGCAATGCGCGCTCGACTTTCCCCCTCCGTGGCGTTCAGAGGCCGGCTAGTCCTGCAGGGCACCGCCATCTGCCCTGGTCTTGGGGTTCCCAGGTTAAGCTCCTTGCCGGGACCAAACTGGGCAGGCGCTTAGTTTGTACAATGAATGAAGGATGAACGAACGAATGAAAGAAAATGAATGAATGAATGAGAAGGGTTCCTCCCTCAGAGCTTTCGCGCCTCAGCGCACACCTGGCGTGCCAGTTCCAAAGGCGCGGGGGGTCTGGACCAACACCCCGGCCCTGCTGAGGTGGGGGCGGGGGGACCTTCCGCCTCGCCGCAGGGCGGGAACTGCCCGAACGCAGTTCCCAGCTTCACCAGCTTTCCGCGGCGCTTCTGCTCAGTCCCGGCTGCCCTATTCCCCAGCCTCCAAGAGCCTCGCTCTTAGAGATTCACCTGAGCCCCCCAAGTCCCCTCAGACTACCTCGGACTCCCCAGGCCCCAGCCTGAAATCCGGCGGGAGGCGGGAAGCTGCCTCCTCTCCCGCCCCCGGTCCCCCACCCCCCAGCTTCTCCCCGGGCTGCGGCGGCCGCCAGCGCTGCCAGCGCGCCCAGCCGACTGCCGCAAACCCGGGCTCGGGGAAAAGGGGGTCAGCGCCGCGAGGGCGCGGGGAGCCGGCCCCGGGAAGGAGAGGGGACAGAGGAGGCGGGGCGAGGGAGGGAGCAGAGGGGCGAGGCGCGGAGGAGGGACCGGAGGGGAGGGGAGAGGAGCGGAGGGGAGGGGACGCCCAGGCGAAGGGGCGGGGAGCCGAGGCGACTAGCGGCGAGGACCGCGGGGGAGGCGGCGGGGGCTAGGCGGGCTCCCGGCGGGCGAGAGGCAGCTGCTGGCCGGGCTGAGTCAGAAAGCGGCGGCCGGACTCGCCCGGGAAGGGGAGAGCGAGAGCCCGGCGGGCCGGGCTGCGGGGCCGGGGAGCGCGGAGCCGGGCGCCTCAGCCACCCGCGGCGACACAGGAGCCTGGCCGCCCACCCACGCAGCCCGAGCCCTCACCCGCCGGCCGGCCCCTCTAGGATGTCTGAGGGACCCAGGCATCCAGGACGGTGACCGAGCGAGCCCGAGGATGGGACGGCGCCTGCAGCTCCGGCTCGTCAAGGTAAGAGCGAGCCGGTCAGCCCTCGAGCACTGCGGGCCCGCAGCTCCGGGCGCGCAGGGCTAGGTGAGCTATGGGTGTGATGCGGAAGACTAGGTGTCACTGAGCAGAACTGTGCCCAGGTCTGGGGGCGGCCGGGGTTTGAGGAGCAGCCCAACTCCCTGTCTCTGGACCTTTGGAGCCGGCATTGGGCGAGGGGAGGGGGGGACGACACTGGTGAAAAAAGAAATCTTTGTGGCGAAGCTGCCGGGATGTTGGCGGAGGTGGGCGTGGGGTGGGGGGTGTCAGCCCCCCCGGGTAACCAGCTCTGTGAGGGGAATCGCTCTAGGCTGTGGGAACCGACGCAGGGTTCCCCCTCCCACCCTCCCGGGTAGACTGGGGTCCCGAGACAGGAGGCTCGGCAGAGGGGTTCCCCATCCGCCCCAGCACCGTCTCGTCAGGTCCCCCACTCTGCACGCCTCCGCCCTGTTCCTGGGAGCTCCTTCCTGCCCCTGCAAGTCCGGGGAGATAAATGTCCCCGGTGCCTGCGAGCCCTGGATCAATATCGCAATCTCCGGGGAGCAGACCGAGCATCCGGCGGTAGTTACCGTTCCTCCGCAGCCGCCAACCCGCCCGCAGGAGCACGACGCTGGCTCTCCGAGCCTTTGCACTAGCGGGTCGGTCCCCGCGCCTGCTCGCTCCTGCCCGGGCTCTGGCGACGCGATCCCTGCGTCCGGAGTTTAGGAAAGTCGCCAGACCGCACGTCCAGAGTCAGTCCGCTGAAGTTCTGGGGCGGCGGGGGCTGCCCCGGGCACCGGGGAAGGGCTGGGGCGTCGACACCCGGGCCCGCCGCTAGTGACAGCTGACACTTCCGGGTGCCGGGCGATTCCCAAAGCGGTTCGGCTTGCGCGGTGTAGGCAAGGAGGCGGCAGCGGAGGGAGGGGTGGGTGGGCCTCGGCGCCGCCGCGGGGGACCCCAGCGCGGCTCTTGCCTGCGGATCCGGACTCCGCAGGGTCAGTGGGGACCGCCAGAGCACAGACACCAGCTTGACTGGATTCAGCGCTTTTACAAGCTATTAACTTCAGAAGAACTGAATGGATTGGGGGGAGGGGTGCGGATTGACTGAATTTCATTTTACCGTCAGTTATTAAACCAACTGTACGTATATCAGCACACAAAGTGGTTTGAGTTAAACCACCAAGATTTAAAAATGCAACTGCTGCCGGCTCATCAGTTGAGACATTACTAGTTTCCGAGGCTTTCTCCATTCTCTCCCTCCCTCTCCCGAATATATATAAGTTGGTTTTTAAAAATGACTAAGGGTTGGTCTGATTGAACCCATATCCCCTCCCCCACTCCTTAACTGAGGACTGGGGGTGAACCCAGAGATTATTTTCTGGGTGACGAAGGACACCCGGGGAGGGAGACAGGAGGAAAAACATCCAGAGAGCTTGACTAGATGGCACTGAGTGGGAAGACTTTCCAAAAGGCTAGAGTGTAGCAAACCTGGGTCTAAATTCACAAATCAGTTAGACCAAATTCAGCGTTTTCAATGGATTCAAAGGATTGAACTGTAGGTTTTTGTTTTTGGTTTTGAGTTTACGTGGTAATAGGTAAATGTTCTTTCTCTGGCCTTTCTTAGAATCATGTGCAAATTTCTGCTTAGAATTATGATGCTCTTGTAAAAGGAAAAACAATTTTTTTTTTCTGTTGTTGTGTGTGTGTGTGTTTCCTGCTAGGTGGTGAGATGTGTGCCCTTTATGTCTGGCCTAATGAACTCAGGTGCTCAGTAAATGCATACTGAATGAGTGAGAGGCAGTGAATGAATGGGCCTCTAATGTGGTTTCAATTAAATAATTGCTTTTTCTTTTATTTATGTGGCATATACAACTTGTTGGGTAGTGTTCTACCTGCCTTGCAGATATTAAGTCATTTAGTCCTCATAACAGTCCTGGGAAGTAGGAATTATTACTGAGGCACAGAGAGACTAAGGAACTTGTCCCTCACTGATACAGCCAGTGAGTGGTGGAGCCAGAATTCAGAGTCAGGTACTGTGGCTCGAAGGCTTTGTTTTGTTAGCTTTTATCAGAAAATCTTTTAAGCCACTAAAATCTCATCCTAGACTTCTGCCAGATGAGAGAGAGCGTAGGTGGTTTTGTTGGTATCAAAGTCTGAATCTAGGTGGGGTTCATCCAAAATCTGGTACTGTCCTCAACAACTCAGCCAGTGTTGGGAAAGGATCCACTCTGGGGCCCTTACCATGGGCCTCACACTGTACTGGTTACAGAGAACTGGGGGAGAGTGTGTGTGAATGTGTATGAGTGAGAATGTGTGTGTGCATGGGAGGGTGGTTGTGTATGTCAGTGAGGGAGAGATGATGTGCCTGTGAGTGTGCGTGGATGCCAAGGAGACAGGTGAAATATTGTCTCTGCCCCCACGGGAGGGCCAGGGACCGACCACCTCCGAGTCACCTACCCACCAGCCACAGCTCCTCGCAGGGAGACCCAAGTGTGGCTCAGAGCGGTGGGTTTGGCTGAGTGTGAAGAGTGGAGAAGGCAAGTCCTGGTGGGCTACTAAAGGAAAGTGAGTTCTGCGAAGAGAGAGCTGGTTTTATTGCTTTTGTCATAAAAGCAATCTAGCAGTATTACACAAAGTTTGAAAACCAGAGGGGGAAATTATTACACTCTCACCCTCCTAACACAGCTATTGTTGCCATTTAAAAAATAATCCCTGGGCTTCGCTGGTGGCTCAGTGGTTGAGAGTCCACCTGCCGATGCAGGGGACACGGGTTCGTGCCCGGTCTGGGAAGATCCCACATGCCGCGGAGGGGCTGGGCCCGTGAGCCATGGCCGCTGAGCCTGCGTGTCCGGGAGTCGGTGTTTTGCAACGGGAGAGGCCACAACAGTGAGAGGCCCGCGTACCGCAAAAAAAAAAAAAAAAAAAAAAAAAAAAATCCCTGCAGGCCTTTTTAATTCAAGTGCAGGTTTGGGCACAGCTGTGGCCACTGGGAACGCCCCCTCACAACCCAAGTCTGTCCCATGTTATTCCGGAGCCTCCAGAGGGAGATCGTCAACATCTGCATATTCCCTGTGAGGGGATGCTCTTCTGCCACGTCTATATCTGTGCACATTTGGGCCATTTCCAAATTGCTTCTTTGACAAATAATATGGAGCTGGGTTTTGAGGGGAGCATGGGCAGGAGGGAAAACAAGGGCAAGCAAGTGAGCCATGGGGTGTGGGGACTATTGGCATGGCCACAGCCCAGGGGCAAAGTAGGAGAGCGGGGCTGACAGCCAGGCCAAGCTGTCAGGATTTGATATGTCCAGCCCTGGGGAGGGGCATGACTTGGGTCCGTCCAGTTCTTAAGGAGGACATAGATTTGTGGAAAAGCAGGACACTGACCAAGGGCCGCTGAGGACGAGCTCAAGTGGAAAATCCATTTCTCACCCTCTCTAACATTTGCATCCTCTGACAGCATCAGCAGCCAGTGGTGTTCGGCTGCACAGAAGAAGGAGTTTGGAGGGTCGAAGGTGCCCTTGGCAACACCCCAAGTGCCCGTGGTGCTTACAAGCCCATGGGCCTGAGCCCCGGACATGATGTGACCTAGAAAGAAGGGGTTAGGTATAGGGCTGATCATTTTAGGAGCTTTTGGGTTGGAAAGACCATCAACCTGGGAGTTGGCAAACCTGACATCAGTCACAGCTATGCCTCTAATTAGCTGTGTGACTTCAGGTAGGTTACCCTCCCTCTCCGAGCTACCGTTTCTCCGTAAACAGGGGTATTTGACTAGATTGTCTTTTACCTTTCACATCTCTGTGCAAGATCTGTTTCCAAAAACACTCCTTAGGGCCACAACCTCATATGAGAAGAGTGGGGTGCAGCAGATTCAATTCCCAGCTCTGCCCCTTCCCAGCTGCAGGACCTCAATACTTGGACCCAAGTACCCTCTCTGAGCTTGAGTGTTCCCAGCTATGAAATGGAGGCAATACCTAACTCGAAAGGTTGAGGTAAGGATGAAATGAGTTAATACACACACAAAGTGCCTGGAACAGCACCTGGCACAGAGTTTGCTTTCAGAAAAAGTTGCAAGGTGCCTGCTCTTCAGAGAAAATGAGATAATGCAGGAAAAAACAGCTAGGAAGAGCTCTTGAACATTCAACATGTAGCATTTTTTCATCTTTCACCCGTCATAGAACTGGGCCTAATAATCAACTGCACGTAATAAGCGTTTCACAAATGTTTGTTGGCTGCTGGCTGGTGTTATCGCTGCTTCCTACAGTTCAGTATTGCATGATCAGAGTGGACCCATTGCTGTTCCCAGGAGGTGCAGGTGTCCTGTCCAAACAGACTGAGAGATACCAAAACCATCCTGGCAGAAAAGCCACCTCTGATGCAGAAAAGACTGGAACTGCCCCCCTTAGGCCCACTATGGTTATGTTAAAAAGAAAAGAAAAGAAAGCAACAAAGAGCCAATGTAGCACCTGGTGATTTGGAGAATCCATTGAGGGTGGGGGCTTGACTGGTCTGGAGGACAGCAGAGCTTTCTTGTTTCCTCTGTGAAAGGGGAGGGTGGGGTGATCTCTCCCAGATCTAACTCTACCTAACCATTCATGGCATCAAAAGAAGGAAGAGTGAGCCCATTTTGGAGCTAAGGCCAAGTCTTAGCTGCAGTTTAATATTCAATGAATGAATTTGTTAATTACAAATGACTCCTGTCTACTTAGATCCTCGGGGGCCCTGTCAGCAGAGTCCCTTGAAAGTAACATCATCAAGTCCTTTTTAAATGCTTGTCTTCCAACTTGTCGTTCTCGGCCAGCCAGCCAGCCAGCCAGCCCTCACTCCACCCAACGTGGCAATCAGCATCTTCTTGTGTGGGTGGGAACATCAGGTGAAGCAGATGTGAGCTTGAAACCTGACTCTGCTATGAAGCTAGGTTATCACTTGGAACCTCAGTTTCTTCATCTGTTTAAAAAAAAAAAAAAGAGGAAAAATAGTATCTACTTTATGGGATAATCATAATGACTTCATGAGATGTCAAGTGTGAAATTAAGCACAACTGCGCATTGTCTGGCACACAGTAAGTGCTTAATAAATATTAACTATAGTAGTCACTTAATAAATCTTTACTGAATTTTATCAATCCAAGGAAGAACAGCAAAAGGAGGAGTGGTGAGGGAAAGGGAGGTGGAGGAAGGAGTACTTAGCAATGTAGAATCTCCTCCTGCCCCAGGGTCCTTTTCGTAGACCCTGGGGAGAAGGGATGGGGCCACCTGCCATCAGCCAAGCTCAAAGGGCAAAGGACAGAGGTGCCTGCTGTTGGCCCTCTGAACATCTCTGACATTTGAAAACATTTGGCATTAAAAGTAGAGACATGGGGACTTCCCTGGTGGCACAGTGGATAAGAATGCACCTGCCAATGCAGGGGACACAGGTTCGATCCCTGGTCCGGGAAGTTCCCACATGCCACGGAGCGGCTGGGCCCATGAGCCATGGCCGCTGAACCTGTGCGTCCGGAGCTTGTGCTCTGCAACGGGAGAGGCCACAACAGTGAGAGGCCTGCGTACCGCAAACCAAAAAAAAGTAGACATGTAAGGAGGATAACACAAAATGATTAAGTCACTGACGCAAACAATTATTTTAAAACAACTAACTAGATTCCGTTAAGCAACAGATTATTAACCATTTCTTTTCAGAGTAATTGGTGTCAACTTCAACAAAACTGAGAAGCTAGAAGGCAGGAGGGGAGGAAGGGAAGGAGGAAGATTTGGGGAATATGGACACGCACTTCCTTTTCTGTGAAATGGGTGTGTTGAGATGCAGTTCTGGGAGATGGGTCCCATGTACACAGAACCCCCGACTCAATGCTTTAGCCGAATGTGTTTTTTGGCAACTCTCCACCCAGGAGCCATGAATCCATTTCAGGGACAGATGAAGATGTTTGTTGGTGCTCTTTCTTCCCTATAAACTCAAGCAATATCACAGTCCCTCCCCTGGCCCCGCTGGTCCCCAGGGAGCAGCCCCAGTGAGGTGCTTAGAGATGAGGTTTGTGGGGTGCACACCTGACCCCCCTTCACCTGTCAATCTGTTCCCATCCTCCAGCCAATCTGGCTGGGAGCCAGGATGCCTAGGTCAAAGCCCAGGACAGAAACTGGCCAGACTGGTCCAGCTGCTTCTGTGCCTGAAGAACCAGGGAGACAGGGTTTGTTCTAGGCTGACCGACTACAATTTGGAGCCCACCCATAGCGAGTTTTAAGAGGTAGTGAGGCTACCCGGAGGCACAGTGGGAGACTTAGTTGAACCTTTCAGCGCTGGGAGGTCAGGCCTTTGGGACAATGTATTGCTCAGTACCCCTGGCAGGAGCATGGAGCCGAAGAGCTGGAGGGGAGGCTGCCCAGGGTGATGGGCTAGGGCAAGCGATGGCTGCGACATTTCCATTTACAGCAGGGTTTCCCCTGCTTTCATCCGTGTCTCCCCAGCCTCCTTGGCAGGATGTGTGAAGGGCTCCGTGATTTCCAGAGATACCAGCTGTTCCTGGAGCAGCCCCGCCACTGTGCAGACAGAGCTGGGTGGGATAGGGAGGGATGGCCAGGGATGAGGGGCTGGGCTGTGTAGGCTGGAGACGGAAACCAGGCCCAGGAGGGCTTTGGCTACCCTGGGGAAGGGTTGAGGGAAAGCCCCGGGCTGTCTAAGGGGCAGAAGGCCCCCCTGCACTGAGGGCCCCGACCCCACAGTCAGAAGCAAAGGCCCAGCTGGGTGCCCATGGGCCTGCTCAGGATAGATGATCTTATTATTATATAAAATATGGACATGCAGAAGGACAGAAAGAAACCAAAGGTGATGCAGAGATGGAGACCACTGGCTAAAGTTGGCATGAGAGAGAGAGATGAGGACAGAAGGGCCTGGAGGAAAGTGAAGGGAGGAGGGTGGAAGGGAGAGAGAAAGATGTGATAGCAAGAAAAAGACCTGCGTGTCTTTTTTGGCTGTTCTTGTTTAGTACTTTCCCTTTAGCAGCTAAGTGAACGTGTGCCTCTGGTACTGAGGCCAGAGATGGCCTTTACCGGAAACGCCCCTCTCCATTTCTTTTTTTTTTTTTTTAAGAGTTTCTTTCTTTCTTTGTTTTTTTTGGCTGCGTTGGGTCTTGGTTGCTGCTTTCTGTAGTTGCGGCGAGAGGGCGCTACCCTCCATTGTGGTGCGCGGGCGTCTCGTTGCGGTGGCTTCTCTTGTTGCGGAGCACGGGCTCTAGGCGCACGAGCTTCAGTAGTTGCAGCACATGGACTCAGTATGTGTGGCTCACGGGCTCTAGAGCGCAGGCTCAGCAGTTGTGGCACACGGGCTTAGTTGCTCCGCGGCCTGTGGGATCTTCCCGGACCAGGGCTCGAACCCATGTCCCCTGCATTGGCAGGTGGATTCTTAACCACCGCGCCACCAGGGAAGGCCCATCCCCCATCTCCATTTCTTACAAGAATTCCCCCCACTCTCCCTAATCTGCTGCCAGGAGCCTTCCTCAGCCATCAGGGTCAGCAGAGCCCCGGAGAGCAGGGATGCTCTGAGGCATGCCGTGTGGAGGCTGCAGATGCCTGCCCACAGGAAGGAGCTCCCCCCAACCCCACACCCTCCAGCACCCCCAGGGCTGGGCTCTCCCAACCCAGTCAGAAGGAACAAAGCCTGTTGCCTTTGAGGATCTACCTGGCCCCCAGTGTGCAGTCTGTCTCTTTCTTACACACACACACGCGCTGGGATCCTCAGAGAGTCCTCTGCAGTGTTTCTAATAGCATCCCCCCACCTGCTACCCACTCAGAGGCTGCTGCACAGTCAGACTGATGAGACAGGTGGGCAGTTCCCTCCTGCCCCGGCCAGGGCTGAAGGACTGACAGAGTAGCAGCTGGGCCCCCAGGGCCCTGGGGTCAGTAGTGGGGGTGGATGGCAGGTTGGACAGCCTCCGTGACCACGCCCCAGGCCGCACATGCCTGGCTGGGAGCCCGAGAGGCTGGTCCTTGGAGGGAGGCCTGTGTCCTGGGCTTGGTCTGAGCCCCAGCCTGTCCCCCTCCTCTTGCCCTTTCCCTCCACTTCACCCAGCTTCTCTGGCTATTCACCGAGTGGCCTCTGTGCCCACGCCCACACATGCGACCCCATGGAGTCTTCCTGTCCCACTCTAGGGGTGAAAAAATCAGATGTTCCCCGCATCTGTCCATCGGCTCTTCTGGCCCTCTGCCCCAGCCCTCCTTCCTACCTCCACAGAATACTCATTTCTGCCCGCCGCCTGCCTTTGGCCATAATGTTCCTCCTTCTAGGGCTTCTGTCCCCCCAGTCTCTCTACATCAATCCTATTTAATAGGTCCACCAAATTCTCCCTGAACCACCACTACCCTCTCCTCCAGGAAGCCCTCCAGTCTAAGTCCATCTCTCCCTGGTCGTTCCTTTGCTTGCCCTCCTCCCCCTCATGTGACCCTCTGCCTCACGGTGGAGCCTGGGCTCTCCAACGACAGGGGACCCTGCAGCTCTTTGGTCTGTCCCCCTACAGGATGCTCAAAACATTTACCAGCCAGACCCCGCATGGACCTCTGGTCACTCTCAACTAACCCAAGCCCTTGTCCCACCATAGATTCTGAGCTCTGCCGGGTGAGGAGGATTCCCTTAAAAATGAAAACAAAAACAAAACTGTGTCCCGAGCGTCTAACCCAGTACTCCAAGCTCCGTAGGCACACAATAGATGCTGAATTCAATGGAGGGCATCTCCCCGCTGAACATTATCTGTGTGTGTGGAGGTGCTATGGCGACAGGAGACATGGAAATGACAAGCTAGACAGATAGATTCCCCCGGCTCTGCAAGTGGATTTATGACTCAATGGCTTATCGAGTGCTATGCTGTTGGCGCCATTTAGTAACATTTAGTGATTCCAGTCCTGCCCCACGTTCCATCCCTGGTCCCCGTAGCACTGGAGGCATTTGTCCACGTGTAAAAGCAAGGGCAGGGCTTCCCTGGTGGCACAGTGGTTGAGAGTCCGCCTGCCGATGCAGGGGACGCAGGTTCATGCCCCGGTCCGGGAAGATCCCACATGCCGCGGAGCAGCTGGGCCTGTGAGCCATGGCCGCTGAGCCTGCGCGTCCGGAGCCTGTGCTCCACAACGCTTCATGAGGGGTTCGGGCAGGGCTGGTAGGAGACATTGCCAGAAGCAGGTTTGGAGCTGGGCTGAGGACAGAGATGCAAGAACTTTCTCAGAACCTGGGGTCCTCAGAGAGCAGGTCCAGGGCACTTTAGTCCCCAAGCAGGGGCTGGGGAGGAGGCTTGGTGGCAGCCTGGGGCTCCCTCCCTGCTGCTGTCCCAGTTCTGCTGGTTACGAGGCAGGAATAGCCAGACAAGGCAGAGGTGGGCAGAGGACGCTGGTGGAAGGGAATGAGCCCATTCTTGGCTTCCTCCGTGGGATCTTGTCTCTCAGTCTACATCCCTACCCTCTAGCTCCCTAAGGGTGGGTGTGGGGCAGACTTTGGTGTCTTTCTCTCCAGATTGCTGGGCCCCAGTGACCTCACAGGGAGCACCTCTGCCAGGCTGTGAAACTCCGGGCCCACGCAGCGGCACGCGTACATCCCTGAGAAGCAGAGCCTCCCTGGGGGAGGGGAACTGTGCCTAGAGCTGAGGAAGCAGGAGGCTTGGGATTGGGGCCGGCTCTGCCACTTCCTGGCTGGGTGACCTTGGGCAAGTCACACAACCTCTCTGGGCTTGGTCTTCCTCTGGACCGTGACGGAGAATAAAGGAGGAAATGCCTGTGTGCTGAGGGGCCTGTCCCCGCTGAAGCTCAATGAGTGGGACCTGCTGCTTTCCCTGGTGAGGTCCCTCCCCCAGCCTCCACTCTGTCCCCCACCCCCCCGACTCCTCCCCTTGACACTGAGCCCAACTGGTACTCAAGACCCTCTCCCTCCATGGGGCCTTCCCTGATGAGCCGGCCATCGCGTGCTCTCCTCTAGCTAGAGCAGGGCTTCTCAAACTAGCTGTAGGGAAGGCCCCCATGGGTCTTTCCATTCCATGGCATGTGGTCCTGTTGTGCATGACGACCATGCAGCCTGCATCACATGACTCCTCTGGAGAGCTGGACAACATCTGAAGTGGTCTAGACCCTGTTCGTTGAGATCACAGCCAAGACAACTTCATATCAGCGTTTCCAGATGCTCACTCTCAGTAGAGAACAGCCTGCAGTCCCGCACAGTCCCCACCACCCTTTCAGCAGTGCTGATCTAAACCCCTCCTTTGGGGCCAGGATTCATAGCCCAGAATCTCTGGTTCACTTTTCAAGGGAGTCTGGCTGCCGGCCTGCCCTGTACCTGGGCGCCTCCTGCTGTAAGACTGAGTGCTGTAGCAGCTGGGCTGGGCTGCCGGAAGCAGGAAGAACCCCTGTCCAGGAGGGTGGAAACCTTCAGTTTATTCAGAGCCCTTACCACCTGGCAGGTTCTGGGTGGGCCCCTTCCCCCGCATTGTTCTCACTCATCAACCCGCACATTATCACCCACTGAGGTCCGGGCAGGGGTTGGGGAGACACATGACAGTCACAGAGCTCTGGTGAGACACGGGAAGCCCTTCCTCTGTGGTGGGCTCATCCCAAGGCTCACAGGACTCAGCCCCATGCTGGTTCTAGCCCTCATCCCTGGACTCACCCAAGATGAGGGAGCACGACTTCTCCAGGGTCAGCTCTGCCTTCTTCCTCCGAGGAGCTCGCCCAGGGGGCAAACTGGGCAAGCCCTGGTTGCTGGCTCCAGGAAAAGGCTGCGTACCTGCCCTCCCTGTGCTGCTTGATCCCCAGCGTTGGCTGTACCCACAGGTGGCCACCTTCCTGCTTCATCTGCATCTCCTGTGCACACCCTCCAGGAGGAGGCCTGGGGGCTCCAGGACAGCAGTGAGGGGAAGGACCTCCCATCTCCCTAACTGGCCAGGAGGGGTCACTCCCAGCAGCCTCCTGCCTTTGGGCTGAGGCTAGGAGGTAGGGGAATGATGGGTCCAAGGCCACAGGGTGAGATCAGGGTCTCTTCCTGTCCTGCAGGCTCCTGTCTCGTGTCCTCTCATTCTTGCCAGCATTCTCCTTCCCATCACCATCTTCCTTCCACACTCCCAACTTCCATGATAGGCAGGCAAGTGAGTGTTTTCAGAGCTGGGAAGGAGCTGCAAAACCCTCCAACCCAGGGTTTCCGCTGCTCAGCACCATCGACATTTGGGACCAGGTAGTTCCTTGCTGTGGGGCTGCCTGTGCATCTGAGTATCCCGGGTCTCTAGCCACGAAATGCCAGTAGCTCCTCCTGGCTGTGGCAACAAAAAATGTCTCCAGATGTTGCCTTATGTCCCGTGGGGGACAGAATTGCCCCCAGTTGAGAACTACTGGGCTAGTGCAGTTCCCCTCACTTCTGGTGACACTTCAGAATCACTTGGAGAACATTAAAAAAATAGAGAGACTCCCAAGTTTCCCCTCAGTCCTGCCGAGCCCAGATCTCTGAGGTGAAGCCTGAGAAACAGACTTTTCTGTCTCTTGGCTGCCAGGCATTGTCTGAAACTTCTGATTTTGTCTAATTCACTTCTTTTACAGACAAAGAAACAGGCAGGGCCATTGCCCAGCTTATGGATGATTAGATGGTTATTCCTAGTCTCTGCCCTGAATCTCCCTGCTCACTGGGGTTGGGTGGTCCAGCAGCCCCCTCTAAACCACCTTCATGGCCTTGGAAGGCAGTCACTTGTCCAGGAAAGACAGCCTCAAAACCTTTCGCAGTTTTCTAACAGAAATTAATTTCCAGCCGTCAGATGATTCCACTCTGCCTTCCCGACCCTCTTCACATCCCTTTTATTTATTTATTTATTTATTTATTTTGCGGTACGCGGGCCTTCCACCGTCGCGGCCCCTCCCACTGCGGAGCACAGGCTCTGGATGCACAGGCCCAGCGGCCATAGCCCACGGGCCCAGCCGCTGCGCCGCACGCGGGATCCTCCCGGACCGGGGCACGAACCCGCGTCCTCTGCATTGGCAGGTGGACTCTCAACCACTGCGCCACCAGGGAAGCCCCACATCCCTTTTAAAACGCAGCTTCTTAAAGGAAGTCACTTTGCTGCTGACACTGAAATCCCCCTCACTTTACACTCGTCAGAGAGCTGGCTGAGCGAGAGCACAGCTGATAGTGGCACCTGCGTGGCTGGTGTCTCCGTGCTGTCCCCAACCTCGGCTCTGTCTCTCCGGGTAGCAGATGCCTCTCCCACCCCCTCAGGGACCGGTTCCCAGTGTTTGGGAGAAGCTCACAGCTCACGGCTGAGCAGTTCCCAGGGTCAGGGGCTGGATCAGAGCCCCGGTCGGGCTCCATTCCCTTGCGAGAACCAAACTCCACCCTTCCTGAGCCCCCCACTGACAGGGCCCCACTGGTGTCTACCCCCCAGTTCCCACTGCCAGCTTTCGGGGATCCAGGCTGTGGCCCGGAGCTAGAGGTCAAGAGGCAAAGTAAACCTGTTCCTCCTCCTTGGAGGATCCATGTGGTGGTGGGGCCTAAGAAGGGAGGCCGGACAGGCAGGGAAACAAGCTGACCTGCCCAGGGGTACAACCCCAGGATTGGAGCATCTGTATGGTGGGTAGATAGTAAAGGCTCCACTTGTTGGAGTTGAGAAGGATTAAATGAGAAAAATCACAGGGTCTGGCACTGTGCAAGTCTTCAGTCAAAGCTGGAATTTAGAAGAAAGGAAGGAAGGAAGGAGAGAGGGAGGGAAGAAGGGAGGAAGGAAAAAGAAAGGAAGGGAAGGGAAAGGAAGGGGAGGAGGGAGGAAAAATGGAGGCTAGGGAAGACTGAGACTGGCGCAGCGCTTAAGACCAGGAGGGACGAGGGACACCCGGAGGCCGAGAAGGCACGAGCTATGAAAAAGTGTTAATGAGTGAATCGAGAGCGAATCATATCAATAGGAGGAGAGAAAGAATGTGTGAGCAGCAGAAAAGGAGGCTAGACCAGGATGGGAGGTCAGCGGTGCTCCAGGGCACTGCCCGCCCCCCACCTCTCTAACCTCCTCTCAGCAAATCTGCATCAGAGACAGTGATGCAAACTTTACTTTCGCCGGTGTCTGCTGGCTCCTGGGAATGGAGTGGTGGTGGAAGGTGGGTGTGCACACCCTGGGTGGACAGGCAAACCAATCAGGGGGCGCTTCTGGAGAGAAAGGTCGAGTCAGGAAGGAAGCAACTTATATATACATAGTCGAGTAATACTAATCACTACCGTTGGTTAACGGCTTACCGTGTGTTTGGACCTGTGCTGTGTGAAACGCACCATATTGTTGAATCTCTCCAAAAGTTTTAGAATATAAATACTTCATCCCTATTAGCGCCACTTACAGATGGGGAAACTGAGGCTCAGGGATGTTAAGTGATTTACCCAAGGTCACACGGGTAGGAGGGGGCAAATAAAAGATTCCAATGTGGATCTCTCTGGACTCAAAGTTAAAGGTCTGAATTTCTACTCTCCTATAAAACCTGGAGTCAGAGTGTATTCAGACCTGGAAAGGAGTGTAGGGAACACTGCCATCCTCATTTCACAGATGAGGAAACCGAGGCCGGGGGGCAAGGGAAGGAGACTTGTCCATGGTCACAGAGCACGTTTGCCAGATTCGGAACAGGAGCACAGCCCTGCACTTTCCACCCCAAAACACTTTTTCCTTCAGCACAGCCTCCTGGAGTCCAAGGTGGAGATCAATGCAGGAAGGAAGACCAAGGGTAAAAGAGAGCTTCTGGTGGGCAGGGGGAAGAGATTCAGGAAAACGGGGAACAGGAAGCAAACCCGTCAAAATGTCCAGGTGGGACCCCATGGTCAGAGGGGACAGAAAATGAAAACCCATCCATTCATTCACTCTGTCAGTCATTCATTTATTCATTCAACAAACATGTATGGGGACCCACTCTGTGCCAGGCCCCACTAAGGGTACAGAATTAGCCAAGCACAGACCCTGCCCTCAGGGAGCTTATAACCAACTGGACAGCATATCTGGGACCCTTGGAGGGGAAGGTGTGAACTCCAGAGCTGGGGTGTCTCAGGTCCTCACTGCCCTTAGGGTGGGTGAAGCAGGTTTCAGCTCTGCTGTGGGGCCTCGTTGTGGGAGCAGAGGGGTGAAGTGGCAGGGAAGGGGGCAGGGTGCCTCCTAAGCCCAGGGCCCCAGGGAGAGGACCTGAAGGTGGGAGCACCCAGGTGTGCCCCACTCCCTGAAATGTAGGCAGGAGATCTTCCTTCCCATTTTTTCCTCTGCACAACAGCAATTTAAGTTAATTAAGTGGAACAATAAATTCTTTCTCAACTGCTTAGAACAGAATAATCTTTCACTGCTCACCCACTTTGGGGAAAGCACAGGCTCTTTGCTTTGAGGTGGCGACAGGTTGTGGCTATCCTAGAAAGAGGCTGTCCTGGGGCAGGATGGGGAGAAAAGGGTAGTTGGGGGCAGAAGTCCTGGGCAATCAAGAGGGCTGAGAAAGGACATCTAGCATCACCACCCTCTGTCCCAAGTCTGGTTTTACCCTGGCTAGTCTTTAGAGCACCGCTGCGTGGATTAGAAAATGCACCCTCCGCCCGAGGGTCCCGGCTCTGCTGATGCACAGCCTGCAATTCTAGCCCCCAGAGACCTCTCCACTTGGCACCTCTGTGCAGGACAGAAATTGCACAATTGCATGTGGGCTCTGTACCTCCCCTGTATTGTCATTCCGTCACTACAGATATATCCCCTGTAGGCACACAGGTTTCAGAAGAGTTGATTGCGCATATGTTTTATTTCTGCAAATCAGATCCTAATTTTTAAATCCAACGGGGAGCCAGCTTTCTAAAGAAATCTTGATTTATGATGCCTCTTCTTTTTCATATTTAGATTTTTTTCCTCCTGGCTTTGCTTAAAACAGGCTATACCTTGAAAACCACATCTCTGGTAAAGGGTCACTATCCAAAATATATAAGGAACTCATACAACTCAATAGTAAAAAAAAAAAAACCCAAGGGCTTCCCTGGTGGCGCAGTGCTTGAGAGTCCGCCTGCCGATGCAGGAGACGCGGGTTCGTGCCCCGTTTCGGGAGGATCCCACATGCCGCGGAGCGGCTGGGCCCGTGAGCCATGGCCGCTGGGCCTGCGCGTCCGGAGCCTGTGCTCCGCAAATGGGAGAGGCCACGACAGTGAGAGGCCCGCATAACGCAAGAAAAAAAAAAAAAAAAAAAACCCAAAAACAAAAACAAGCCCCACAAATAATCCAATTAAATCTGGGAAATGCAAGTAAAAAACACAATAAGATTTCACCTCACATCTGTTAGAATGGTTATTATAAAAAAAGCCGAGATAAGTGCCAGGGAGGATGTGGAGAAAAGGGAACCCTTGTTCACTGTTGGTGAGAATGTAAATTGGTGCAGCCACTGTGGAAAATAGTATGGAATTTACTCAAAAAGTTAAAAATAGACTGCCATATGATACAGCAATTCCACTTCTGGGTATGTATCCAAAGGAAATGAGATCATTACCTTGAAGAGATATCTGCATCCCCATGTTCATTGCAGCATTGTATACAATAGCCAAGATGTGGAAACAACCTAAGTGTCTATAAATGGATGAATAGATAAAGAAAATGTGGTATATACATACAACAGAGTTTTTTTTTTAATTGGAGTATAGTTGCTTTACAATGTTGTGTTCGTTTCTACTGTGCAGCAAAGTGAATCAGCTCCACGTATACATATACGCCCTCTTTTTTTGGATTTCCTTCCCATTTAGGTCACCACAGAGCACTGAGTAGAGTTCCCTGTGCTAAACAGTAGGTTCTCATTGGTTATCTATTTTATACATAGTATCAATAGTGGATACATGTCAACCCATACAATGGAATATTATTCTGCCATAAAAGGGAAGGAAATCCTGCCATGTGTGACAACATGGATGAACCTTGAGAGCATTATGCTGAGTGAAATGAGACAGAGAAAGACAAATACCATATGATCTCACTTATATATGTGGAATCTAAAAAAGTCGAGGGCTTTCCTGGTGGCGCAGTGGTTGAGAATCCGCCTACCAATGCAGGGTACATGGGTTCGAGCCCTGGTCTGGGAATATCCCACATGCCACGGAGCAACTGGGCCCGTGAGCCACAACTACTGAGCCTGCACTCTAGAGCCCGTGCTCCGTAACGAGAGGCTGCGATAGTGAGAGGCCCGCGCACTGCAATGAAGAGTGGCCCCCGCTCGCCGCGACTAGAGAAAGCCCTCACACAGAAACGAAGACCCAACGCAGCCAAAACTATAAATAAATAAATAAATAAATAAATAAATAAATAAAAAGTCGAACTCAGAGAAGCAGAACAGATTGGTGACCGGCAGGAGTGGAGCGGAGGGGTGGGAATGGGGGAAGGTGGTCAAAGGTACAAACTTCCAATTATGAATGAATACATTCTGCGGGTATGATGGACAGCATGGTGACTATAGTTAACGATACCGTGTTATATATTTGACCCGGGATACTCAGACAGACACACACACACACACACACACACACACACACACACACACACAACTGTAATTACGTGAGATGATGGATGTGTTAACTAATCTTATTGTGGAAATTTTTTTGCGATATATACATATATCAAATCATTATGTTGTACACCTTAAACTTACACGATGTTATACGTCAATTACATCTCAATAAAGCTGGGAAAGAAAGCCACAGCCCAGAGCAAAGCAGACTCAGGATGGTCAGATATTTGGGTTGTGGAGACAGGGGACCCCAGGACCCAAGAGGAGTGGGCCTTCCTTCCTTGGCCAGCAGACGGCAGTGTCCACTGGGGGTCTTGCCTCCCAGGGAGGGTTGCAATCTTGGCTTCACTGGGGAGTTGGGGGGCCTCTCTGTGCTCCAAGTCAGGATCTGCCACAGTCTCCTGGGCCAGGGAAGGCAGCCAGGCTCAGGTTCATCCCCAGCTACTGAAGTGCCTCCACTGAGCCGGTGCCTCTGAGGTCTCACTTCCCCTCTCTGGGCCTGTTTCCATACCTACAGATGATGAAACTGACCAGCTATGACAAGCTGATGCTCAGGAATCCACCTTGGCACTCCAGGCCTGAAGGATCCATCGCAGCCCGGTGTCTGGACCCTTCCACAGATGGCCTGTCCAGTCTCCTCAAGCTCAGGACCCTCCCCTTGCCTGGAAAGCCCTCTCTTTCCTTCTTACAGTCTGTGCCCACTCTGCCATTCTCAAACTCACCTCCGCCAGGAAGCCTGCCCACACCATCACCTTGTGCTGAGCCCTCCTGTAATCCCATGGTCCCCCTGTGCTCACCAACACGTTGCCTTGCCATTCTCCTTTTAGTGTGTGTGTGTGTGTGTGTGTGTGTGTGTTTCTGTCTGTCTGTCTGTCTGTGCGTCCTTCCCTGCCTCTTCTGAATTCTTTTCCTTTTTTCCAAATCAAGGAGTCCTGGACTCCTTGAATGTAGAATCCCAGTTCAGCAAGGGGCTCAGTGAGATCACTTAATCTGGTGGTTTAAAAAAACAAGAGACAAAAATCAAAACAACTTTCCTTCTAAGCTGAAAAATCCCTTTTCAAAGGAAAGCTTCCAGAGAAGGCAGAACAGTCTGACCGAGTGAAGGAGAAGGCCTTGGTCCTGCTGCAGCCCCACTCCCCGGGGCCTGGAAGGAACACCAGGACCAGCCTGCTCTAGTCCAACCCTCTCGGTAACCAAGGAAGATTCAAGGGCCCAGAGTGACCAAGTCATGATAGTGACCCCATGGGCGCTTCTAGAAGACTTTAAATTTCAGAAAGCATCTTCCTCCTTTTCTCCCCCCTCCCCAGGTGACCTGCATCCCTGTGATGCAGGAAAGAAAGATCACATTGCCCAGAGAGGCCAGGTGACTCGCCCAAAGTCACACAGTTAGTAGTAGCAGGATTGGGCTCAGAATTCAGCAGAAGGGGGAGGAATGTTGCTGAAAGATCGCTCGCAAATGCTGCAGTTGTGGTTCTGCCCAAGGGCCAGCTCAGTCCCTGGCTCCTAGGGAAGGTTTTCTTGGGGCCTCTGAGGGCTCTCCCAGGCTGAGCATCAGAAGTTGTTGTGTAGGGGAGGGCAGGCAGGCCCCCGTCTCCTTGCTCCTCATGAATCTGGGGAGATGAGCGCGGCCCCTGGTGCCTCCAGTGGCCCTTCAGGATTCTTGCTGAAAGGTTAATTACCAGACCATCCCATCAAAGGAAATTGCACTTTTGTGCCTTAAAGACCAAACTGAGCTTCAGCAACATAGTTATTTATGGACTCTAATAAGCATTTTCTGGGTGTGATTAACCTTTATGCCAAAGTCACACTGGAAATTGGGATGGCAGCTTCAATTCTAGCCACGCTGTGTGCTGGCCGGGGGGTGGGGGCACGTACAGCAGCTGGAGCAGCCTGGAGCAGGCAGGCAGCTGTCAGACTCCGGCCCGCCCACCCCGCCTTCTCCATGGCTCCTGCGTCCTTCCCTCTCTGCCCATCGCTTCTTCCCATGCCCTGCCCTGATCTGTCCCCCTCCGTCCTTCATCCACTTGAAAGACAGACCTGATCGCCTGCTTACTGGGCCCTAGTCTCCACTCAGCTGCTAAAAACAGTTCTGTGACCTTGGGCACCTCAACTATAAAACCCCTGTAAAATGGGGAGCATGGAACTTGCTCTGTCTGCTTTCCGCAGCACAGTGCCCCTTCCGTGTCAGCGACCCCTCGGTCCTAGGACGGTCAGTTTATGTGATGCTGTGATTGAGCCACAGCACGCCCTTGGCCTTCTCAGATTTAACATTCCGGCTTTGGCTCTCTGGCGAGTGGAGAGATTTGCAGCTGAGGTGCGGGTTTTATTTGGGGACCTCGGGGCTGCCAGGCTGGCACACAGAAGTGAGGATCTACCTCGTGAGTGAGCCTAGCGCCTGCCAGCTTCAGATCCTCAGTCCCATTTTGGTTTTCTCTCCACCTCACGAAGTCCTGAGAGCTTGGTTTGTCTCTGAAATGGCTCTGAAAGGAGAGCCAGCGGCTAAGGCTGATGACAGAGGGGTCCAAGAAAGTGGAGATTCTTAGGTCAAAACCACTTTTGGTTTACTTTGAGAGAGGATGACATGTCCAGTTTGGTGAAGCCCAGGCCTCTGATGTGACCCTACTCACCACATGCTCCAGCCATATTTTTGGAGTGCTAGACCTCACCACAGAGTGAAGGAAGCTCTTCACCATCCCCAGGAAAATGGTCAGCATTACATGCAACATTCTGCATTTAATTACAGGGTTTCATCCCCTCCCCTGCCTCGTGTGTTTGTAGACACCAGATTAAGAATTCACAGCTTTAGCAGAACACAAACAAACCTTGAAACTTCAGGGGCTTGTCCCTACAGTGCAATACTCTCCTGTTGGTGGAGTTGGAAAACTAGTGAAAGTTGAAGAGATCAACGTACGGTAAAGGAAATACACAGGAAAACTCTGGACTTTTCATGAAACTGTGGTTCAGGAATAAGCCAGGAGCCTTGACAAACCCTTCCGCAGAGCCAGAGGTGTCACAGGCCCAACTTCTGTACAGAGCCAACATTTCCTGAGAGGAGAGATTGGTTTGGGAATTTTAAGAAACGTTTTTCTTTGCATAGTGCAAAACCGGCCCTCTATTGGGAGAAAATGACTACGTGAACCAGCACATCCAAGGAGAGGTAAGGGTCAGGGTTACAGTTAGCCAGCCAAGGACAGGCTCCATCCCGTGGCATTTGCGTTGGATTCATGATGAATCTGGACGAGCACTGCTCCTCTGTGAACCCCAGGACATTCAGATGCGAGGCTAAGACCTTCTGGCTGGTGTATTTGCCATCTGATTAGAACCCTGGGGCATAAGCGCATTGTACTGAGGCAATTCCACGCATTTGGGACTAGTCTGAGTTCTCTGATTGCCAGGGTCTAGTGCATGTACGGAGGGGATCTGGGCACATTGACGGGGGACCGAGTTGCTTTGCTTTGGAGGGTCGGGGAAGGTGCTGCCGCGGGGAGGGGCTCTGGACCTGGCGTTTGAGGACTGCAGACTTCACCAGATGGGCCAGGGTGATGAGGGGGCAAAAGGGTGCAGACACCAGCAAGACCCCACGTGCTGGGGAAGCAAAAAGTAATTCAGCGTGAATAAAACGTGGTGTGCTTTCAAGGAGAATGTGAAAGACCGAAACACAAAGCACAGCTTCAGGCTTCGAAGGATAGCGATGGAATGCCAGGCAGCAGGGCTGGCATTTTCACGTAGGGTGTTACCGGTTCCTTTAATTTGCCTGCGGCTGAGCTGCCTCTGGGAGCCCCATTTCCATGCTGTGTGTGTACACGTGTGTCTGTGCTGGGAGGTGGCAGAGGCAGGGGTGGGGGTCTCTAGTCCCCTTCTAGAAAAGGCCTCTGGCCATCCCAGCTGAGCAGCCCTCTCTGGGGACTGCTGACTGTGCTGAGCCGAGCAGCAGGTCTGTCAGCGAGGACACAGCTCTCCGCTCGGCATGCAAGAGCCACTGGCGGGCCTGGTGGCTTCCTCCTCTCTCTGCTTCTGCGTTTTGAAGTGGAAAAGGAGGGTGAAGATATTTCGCCATCTCTCCGGGGACAGTGAAGTTTAATTAGTGATTAATAAAGTGTTGGAAGTTCCTTGGGGCCAGAGAGATGAATGGGTTTGTTCTAATCACTCCCGAGTCCCAGGAGCGAGTTAGCTGACCCCAGCGCCCTTGGCTGAGGCCAAGTGCTGGGCACGGGATGGGGGTACAGGGCCGGGGGGTGGGCCTCGGAGCCTGGAGCTTGGCCCAGTAAAAGCAGAAAGACCTCTATGATGTGACAGGAGGAGTGTGCCAGCGAGGGGATAAACAAACCCACTGCGGACTCAGGCACAGCACTGAGGGGACAACGTGGGGGAATCATCAGGATCAAGGGGGGCTTCCTACAGGAGGTGTGGGTGGAACAGGTCCTGACCAGGAGTGGGGAGCATTCGATTCCATCTTGGGTGGGAGAGCGGGGAGCAGGGTCAGTCTTTGTCATCAGGCGGCGGGAGTGGGCAGGTGGGTGGCACAGGTCGTGAGGGTCTGGGGCACAGGGTGGAGGCCAGTTTGGGAAGAAGGTACGAAAGCAACAGGGTCAGGACTTGGGTGAGGCAAGTGAGGCATTTTTCTCAAGCATGGAATTGAAAGAGCTGCCCCAAAGTGCAGTATCAAGATAAATCATATTTTAATATCATTACTGATTTTTCCTTTTGCCTGAGGCTCCAGTATGGCCCAGCACTGTTAGTGATCCTGGCTTTTTTTTTTTTTTTTTTTTTTTTGGGTTATTTTTGTTGCGTTGGGTCTTTGTTGCTGCGCGTGGGCTTTCTCTAGTTTCAGTGAGCGGGGGCTACTCTTCATTGCGGTGCGCAAGTTTCTCATTGCGGTGGCTTCTCTTGTTGCGGAGCACGGGCTCTAGGCGCACAGGCTTCAGTAGTTGTGGCACGTGGGCTCAGTAGTTGTGGCTCGCAGGCTCTAGAGCACAGGCTCAGTAGTTGTGGCACACAGGCTTAGTTGCTCTGTGGCATGTGGGATCTTCCCACACCAGGGC
>NW_006784347.1:236266-260089 GCF_000442215.2 Lipotes vexillifer
GCGGAGCACAGGCTCCGGACGCGCAGGCTTAGCGGCCATGGCTCACGGGCCCAGCCGCTCCGCGGCATGTGGGATCTTCCCGGACCAGGGCACGAACCCACGTCCCCTGCATCGGCAGGCGGACTCTCAATCACTGCGCCACCAGGGAAGCCCTACAAAGTGCTTTTGTATAATAATCTTATTTCATCCTCACAAGAGTTTAAGATGAGATATTTGTACAGATGAGGAAACTGAGGCATGGGAGAATTCGGTTTTTGGGCTCCTAAGGCCATGCCTTTTCTAATTTGGGGTGTGGTCCTTGAACCCTCATCCTGGTCCCTTTAACCAGGGTCCTGGGGATGCTGCTGCTCAGTGAAGGTGGAAAGGTGCACCTGAGGGTCTTTGGGAGGCTTGTTCTTTGGTGATTCATTTTCCTCTGCAGGTCTCTCTCCTTGATTCAATCCAACTCATTAACTGAGCACCTACTGTGTGCCAGGCCCCATGTTCCCTGGGAGAGCAAAGAGGAGCTCACAGTCTGGTACGGGAGTCAAGTGCATAAACACACGTGTTATGAGGCTCAAGGCCCGCGCTGCTGGAGAAATGGCCACCATGTGCTAGCAGGGAAGCAGGGAGTTTCTGAACCTGGGCCTGCGGGGAGAGGAGGCTTCCACAGCTCCAGGCAGCTGCCCCCTGGCCTGCTGTTCCCTCAGTAGGGTGGGGGTTGGGGGGCGAGAGAATGAGCACCAGACCTGGAGCACCGACTGGGTTCCCACGCTCATAGTGGCGCTCAGTCTTGTCCTGTGTGCCCTAGGGCCGCCCACTGATAGCCACAGGGATGAGCATACCTTTGACTCCCTTGAGCCTCACTTTGCAGTTACAGAGTAGGGTGGGAGGGCTGACACCTGCCTCAAGGATCTGTTATGATTCAATGCACTACGTTTAATGGCAATATTTCACAAACTGTAGAGTGCCATACCACTACTGAGTATTATTTATTATTGTTGGTAAGAGTAGGCTTTTAAAGTGCTTACTGTGTAGCTGGAATGAGGGGCAGGCACTTGCCATGAATTGCTCATTACAATGGAGGTGGCAGGGAGGTTAGATTGGGGTGGTGTGAATCCAGGAAGCCTTCCTGAAGGAAGAGGTTTCAAGGTGAGTCTCTGAGAGACTCTGAGCAGGGACTGGCAGAGAAGAGCCAACGCTCTGAGCTGAAGCTAGAGTTGACTGAGGACTAGCAGGTGGGTTTGGTGGAAGAACAGGGGAGGGGTCGGGAGGGGAGAGCAGTAAGCCTGGGGAGGTCCTGGGAGCCCAGAGCATCTGGCTGCAAAGTTGGCTAAGCTGGGCCATGAGGAACGGAAAGTTCTTGAGCAAGAGTCTGGAGAAAGACTGGGAGGGAAGAGACCTGCTCAGAGGCCTGGCCTGAGAAGAAGCTGCCCCCGATCCCAGCCCCTTGCATGGCGGCCAGGTCAGTCTCCACTGACTTGCTTATTGTGCTCCTGCGCAGTGACATCCCTGAGCCCACGAAGGTGTCACCTGTCCTTGGAGGCAGCAGGCCGTGATGAATGTCGTTCATTTCCCGATGATTTGTACTCTGTGCCCCTACCCCCAGCCCAGCCCAGCCTGCCTGGCTTCAGGGCACACAATCCATCACCCTCCACAGCAGCCTCTGAAAATGGGCTATTTGTCTTCCAACGCTAAGACCTACCCAGACTGATGGGCACTGGTAGAGACAGATGGTGAGGGTGGGGTGGAGGGACTGAGACAGATGGATGGGCGTCTGGCCGGGGTGGCTGGCACTGAGCTGGGGCCTTTGGGGGGCCTCTCACATGCCAGGAGCAGGGAGAAGGTGGGTCCCCAGGGCTGAGGCTCCATCATGTGGCAGATCACAGACTTGACAACTCATAAAATCATGGCATGAATATGACAGTGGCAGAAAGTAATAGAATTATTGACCCATGACATCAGAGATAAATGGAATCATAGCACTGACAAGGACCCAGGGTCATCTCCTGTCTTAAGGTCATGAATGATAATAATTAATGTAATAACTAATAATAACAACTAATGTTTACTTAGTGCCTATTGTATGTTAGACACCATTCTAAGTGCTTTAATCTCATTCAGTCATCAAACAATACTGTTAGGAATTTTTTTTTTTTTTTTTGGCGGTACGCGGGCCTCTCACTGTTGTGGCCTCTCCCGTTGCGGAGCACAGGCTCCGGACGCGCAGACTCAGTGGCCATGGCCCACGGGCCAAGCTGCTTCGCGGCATGTGGGATCTTCCCGGACCGGGGCACGAACCCGTGTCCCCTGCATCGGCAGGCAGACTCTCAACCACTGCACCACCAGGGAAGCCCAGGAATTATTTTTATCATCATCTTACAGAAGAGAAACGTACAGCTCAGAGACGTTACGTAATTTGCTCAAGTACACATGGTTACTAAGCAGTAGCCCCAAGATTTGAATCAAATGGCCTGATTCTGGACTTTCCCTCCACCATGTATGTGGTCACCTGGAAAGTCGCAGTACCCAGGGCCCACTATGGTCAGTCCTCCAGGGGTGCAGAGACGCCCCTGCAGTTTCCCATACCTATACTGGGTTTACACACAGCTCCCAGTATTCCTCAGAACCTACTATGTGCCTGACACCGTACTAGGTGCAGAACTGAAGAGCCCATAGACCCACAGGACCAGGGGCTCCCACCCACTTGTCCTGGTGAATCACACACACATGTCCTGATGAATCACACACCCTACAAAGGCATCTTTCTATTCTTCCCAGCCAAGGAGAAGACAGTCCAATGACAAAGTGGCTGAGCAAAGAGCAGGACTGTCTGCCTGGCCTCTCTATGCCAGGTGACACAGGCAGAGCCCCTGCCCATTCATCCCAGCAGCACCTTCCTGGAATGAGCAAGCATGTGTGTTTCAGAGACTGCCCTTGGGCCACTTGGCGCAGCCTTGGCTGGGTCTCCCTCCTGGGCTTAAACCAAATAGGGGGTTGGGCTTCCCAGCTGCAGATCTGCTGCCACGTGCCCACCCACCCTAGTTCATTCAGAAGCCCCTGATGGGAGACCCGACATAACTGGGGACAGGAACCAGGTTCCAACCTTTCTTGGAAGTTATCTGCTATGGAAAGATCTGCTGAGTACATTTGGACCCTGAGCCTGATGGGAAGGGAACTATATAATCTATTTGGGGGAAGAAACCACCTTCAAAGGGTGGTGGCCACCCTCAAAGGGTTCTTTTCTGTTCATTAAAGCAGTTCCCCCCAGGACTCTGACTCAGCAGGTGTTTTTCAGAGGCAGGTGGGAGCCCTTCATACTGTTCCTCTCTCCTCTTCCCTCCATTCGCAGGGATCTGGGGCGGGCTGACCACAGTGCTCCCATGAACACCTGGAGTGTCGGCCCCCATGCACCTGCTTTGTGCATGTGTGGGGAAGGAGGAAGATACAGGACCAGTTTTATGGGTTACTTTGAGCTCCACCCACCCCAGCCCCAGATGAAACTCGGTAGGGATCTAGCTGCCCCATGAGTGAGGGGGTGAGCCACCAAGTGACAGGAATGTTAATACCTCAGACACACTGAGCACACACCTGCCTGAGGGCCTTTGTAGCTGCTGTTCCCTCTAGAACCCTCTTCCCCCAGGTAGGCACACAGTTACCTCTCTCACTTCCATTGGGTCTCTGCCTGAATATTAGGACCAAATTAAAATAGCACTCCTGTCAGTTTTTATCTCCTTACCCTGCTTGTTTTTTCTCCATAGCATCTCTCACTGGTTAACAGGTACGTCTGTCTGTCTGCACACACAACCCCAACCCCCAACCCCGTAGACTGACAGCAGGGCATTTTTTTTTTATACAGCAGGTTCCTATTAGTTATCTATTTTAGACATATTAGTATATATATGTCAATCCCAATCTCCCAGTTCATCCCACCACCACCCCCCCGCTTCCCCCCTTGGTGTCCGTACGTTTGATCTCTACATCTGTGTCTCTATTTCTGAGAGCAGGGCATTTATTTTATTCATTACTGTATCCTCAGCTCCTAAAACATTTTTTAGGTGGTCAGTAAAACTTGTTGAATAAAGAGCAAAGTCTTTATTTCTCCCCACCTATTAATTCACTGACCAGGAGGGGATCCTGGTGACGGGTCTGCATGGGGAGGAGCTGGGTCCTAATAGTAACTCAGGCTTCATGCTGCTGGCTGGTGAGCCTACCTGGCTATTTGCAAGGCTGGTTTACTCTGGTCCTAACTGCTCCTCAGCCCAGAACTATGCTACCCAAGAGAGAACATATCCCCCAGGAGGGCAGGAGAGACTGCACATTTGTATCAGTGGGACCTGGAGGATCACAGTCCAACAGCCCTGACCTCTAGGTCCTTATAGCCCCCGTGCTGAGTGACACCAGGACTTCCTTTCCTTCCTTCTCCCCTTCCCAGCTAGGAAATCCAGTCCCTCCCCACCCACAGCACCTCTGAAATGATTTTTCTCTGTACCTTGTTCTCCTGGCTTTCTGTCTGCTTCTCCCTGTTTCATTCTCAGTGTCTTTTGTCTTGTTTCCTCTCTCTCGCCCTCTCTCCTCCCCTTGTCCCCTCCCTGCTTTTCTTCTCAAAGAGTGATGGAGTGAATTGAATGGGTGGCATGAATTTCATCAAGTGCCCTTCACATTGCCTGGTACAGAGTAGTGTTCAACAAAGGCTGTTTCCCCCGGCCCCCCAAACCCTGTACACCCTTCCTTTCCTCCTCTTTTCCCTCCCTACCCCTCTCTTGTCCGTCTACTCCCTAAAACCAAGAGGCCAATTCCGCTTAGAACTTTCTAGCCTGTATTTGCGCGTCGTAGCCCGGTCGCAGCTCCTGATCTTCCCTGTGCCTCTGGCCGCACCCCTGCTTGGCTCTTCCCTCCCTCGGACCCCGCCCACCCAGTCTCTGGAGCCCAGGCCAGCGCGAGCGGGCCTTTTCTTTCGGAGGAAGGGGCAGCGTTGTCCCCTGGCCGCTTGCATTTTGTTTCTCTTCTCCATTCTTGAAGCCTCTCTCTCCCTTTCTTCCCGTCTCGCACCAAGACTTTCATTCCCTCCAGGATTTTCTGGGCTCTTCATGTAAAGGTCATGTCCGATGCAGTGTTCCCCCGCACCACCTCCACGCAGCCTTCTGTGGGCATCGAGGGACGGGAGGAAGGGAGTGAGGGAGGCACTACCGGAGGAACCCAGGGCACAGAGACCAGTGCACCCAAATGCTGAGAAGGCCAGTTGCCCAGACTGGGGACCGCTGTGGTGCAGTGGGAAGAGCCCTGGGCAGGCGTCGAAACCCACTTCTGCCTCTTAGTGCCTATGCGACTAAGGATAAGCAATTTGCTCGGCCCCAGTTTTCCTGTCTGTAAAACAGGGAGAATTAGCACCCACATTGGCAGATGGTGTGAGACCCATAGTAGGTGGTATGGAATCCTAATCTGTAGCACGGACTAGAGGCAGAAAGCTCTACACTGCCCATTCCCACCTGCATATCCCCGACCAGCCGTGGGTGGGGTCAGGCCTCTGGGCATTGGCTGGTACCTGGTCCTTGAGACCAGGAGGGCCATTGGCTCAGCAGCCGGTCCCTGCCTTGGCTCTGGCCTGGTCTTGGCTGTGGTTGGTGCCCAGTCCTGCCCTGCCCTCAGTTCTTTTCAGAAGGGACTCTGGGGAACTTTCCAGGGCAGGGGAGAGAGGGCAGTGAGGGAGGGCAGATGCTACACTGAGAGTGGGCCTTAGGCAAGTTCCAGGTACCACTTGTGACATTCCATTTAATGCTCCCCGTGCCTAGCTCAGGAGATAATGTGAATGAGTGAGTGAATGAACAACCTACTGAGGAAGGTTATGAAGTCAGATGGTATATGTAAAGCACCCGGCAGGTGCCTGGCACACAGTCAGCCCTCAATAAATACTGCCCCCTTTCCCTGCTGCCTCTGACTGTTCTTCACCCTTTACTGGCCAGCGATGCGCTGTAATAGAAAGAACACTCGATTCAGAGTCCCAAACACCTGGTTATGAGTCCTAGTTCTTTCACTCATTGACTCACGACCCTGGGCAAGTCACTTACTTCCCTGGGCCTCAGTTTCCTCATCTGTAAATAGGGAATAATGAATCTGTAAATTAAAAAAAAAAAAAAAAGGGGAATAATGGCATTGCAGGGTGAATGAAGAGCAAACAAAATACATGAAGAAGGCCTTTGGAGAAGCAGAGCACGGCCCGTCATACCATCCCTCCCTCCTGACGGCCACATGCCTCCGCTTCCCCCCTCCTCCAGGCGCAGCACGACTGGCGTGACCCATGGCAGATTAAAATCTCAACCTGATTTCCTCACTCCCCTACCCCCATGACCTCTCTGTGATGTCATTCGTGGAGGCTCCACTGTGGCACAGCACCAGGGCTTGGCCCACCCCTGCTGCCTAGCTGGCCGTCTCCTCTTGTCCATTAAGCCCCAATCCAGATTTCTTTCTCTTTCAATTAAACCACTTAGCCTCGAAGCCTTTGCCCCTTGAGCCCAGATTTGCACACACATCCTATGAATAGCTTTGATTAGAAAGAAAAACCAGAATTTGGTACAAGCGTTGCTCAGCACTGCCCTGCACCCAGCAAGTAAGGGATGCCAATCTAACCCAATGCTGTTTCCTGAGAGACTGGGCACCGGCTAAGCTGGGAGTGGGGGGAGATGGCAGGTGGGCCCCAGCCAGGGCTTGGCAGCTGCTGATGCCCTGAACTGAAGATGCCACCCCTTCATTGGCTCGTGGCTCTCCCTGGCTTGTCTGTACACTCTATGGCCAGTCTCAGGTTATTAACCTCTCCCATCGTGATGGACACACTGGGTCTCCACAGGACTGGTGTGCCAGCCTTGCGAGGAGAGGGGCATGGAAAGGCAGAGAAAGAAGGGGCAGCATCAGGAGGGATGCCAGGACTGTCCTCAGCCCAGCCCCCACCCATTGGAGACCAAAAGCCCCCCACCTTCCCAGAAGTGTTACTGTGGCTTCAGCTCTGCTCCAACACACACACACACACACACACACACACACACATGCACACGCATGCTCCGCTCCAAAAAGCTCTTAATTAAGGGCAAACATTTGGAAGGGGATTTTGACATCCTCTCTCTAGTCCAGTTGTTTACATCCTTTTCTGAGTCACAGACCCCTTTGAGAATCTAATGAAAGCCATGGTGCCTTTCCCAACTGCATGTATAGAACAAATTTTTCATTTAACTTCAAAGTCTATGAGCCCTTAAGGCTTCCAGTGGACTGAGATTAAGAATTTCTGATCAGATCCAACTACTTCATTATCGATAAAACACTAAGGCTCAGAGAAGGCAAGAGACTTGCCTACAGTCACACAGCAAATTAGTAGCAGAGCCCAGTCTGAAGCCAGGGTTCCAGATTACTGATTCCTTTCCACTCCCCCACGTGGTGTCTCCCTCCCTTTTTTCTCCATGGTCCTCTTCTCAGTCAGTCCTCTCTTAGATCCCGGCACACACCAGAGCACGAATGTTCGGTAAAAGTGGTTATCAGGAGAGCTGGAAGGTGGGCCAACTTCCTTTAGCTGGTTCCTCTCTGCAGGTCCAGAGCAGATGTGGTTTGGTTCTAGAGACATGTGAGGGAACTGGGTGAGGGGTTGGCTGGGTCTCTTCCGAGCCATTCCAGGCTGTAAATTCTTTTTTTTTTTTTTTTTTTTTAATATTAAATGTGGGGTTTTTCTTTTTCTTATTTATTTATTTATTTATTATTATTTTGGCTGCGTTGGGTCTTCGTTGCTGCACGCAGGCTTTCTCTAGTTGCAGCGAGCGGGGGCTACTCTTTGTTTCAGTGCGTGGGCTACTCTCTGTTTCAGTGCATGGGCTTCTCATTGCGGTGGCTTCTCTTGCTGCGGAGCACGGGCTCTAGGCGTGCAGGCTTCAGCAGTTGCGGCACTCAGGCCCTAGAGCACGCGGGCTTCAGTAGTGGTGGCATGCAGGCTCAGTAGTTGTGGCTCGTGGGCTCTAGAGCGCAGGCTCAGTCGTTGTGGCGCATGGGCTTAGTTGCTTCACAGCATGTGGGATCTTCCCGGATTGAACACCAGGGATTGAACTCATGTCGCCTGCATTGGCAGGCGAATTCTTAACCACTGCGCCACCAGGAAAGTCCCAGGCTGTGAATTCTAAGAGCTGCGGTCCAAGTAAAGGGCCAAGAGAAGTGTCCTCAGGCTACATATCAGGAGACCTGGAGCACGTCCAGCCTTCCTCTAAATGCCAGCCAGGATCTCAACTTTTAACACCACCTCCAGCCATCTCTGTTTCTCCTCTGCTCTGGAACCCACATTGTCTCCCTAGTGCCATAGCATCAAATTCAGATTCCTTTCCCTGGTGTCTCCTCTGCAGAAAAGAAGCTCATCTCTGCACTGGGGTCATTGCTCCTGTCCTGTCTCCAGATGGCTTGTGAATGTGGCCCAGTGGGGGGGGGGGGGGGACCCTGCAGGGGGGATGTTGCTCTGCCTCACCAGCCATCTCTGCCCCCAGGACTGCAGTGCAATGCATCCGTGGACCTCATTGGCACCTGCTGGCCCCAGAGCCCTGCAGGGCAGCTGGTGGTTCGACCCTGCCCTGCCTATTTCTACGGTGTCCGCTACAACACCACAAGTAAGGGAGCCCGTGGAGGGCAGACCATCTCCTGGGAGGTGGGACAGGATGGGGAGAGCTTGGGACTTGTTGGAGGTGGGGAAAATAATAATGACAATGACAATAATAATAATGCCATTCATGGGTACAACTGCCATTGACCAATGGCCAGCTCTGTGCTCTGCTGGGTATTCTACTCATTACTACTGATGCTCACGATACCCTGGAAGATGCTACATGTGACTATGTTATATAACTGAGGCCTCCAGAGGCTCAAGAGAGGTTAGGGAAGTTGCCCAAGGTCAGCAGCTGGTAAGAGGTGAAGCTGGAATTTGCATCCGGGTCTGTCTGACACTTTCTTCTGCAGTTGACAAACTGGGGTAACGTTGGCATGAGCCATGAGGTAGGGCAGAAATCATCAGAAAGCCCTAACTTTGCTCAGAGAGGATACCAGGCCTATCCAGGGCCCTCCAGCCACGAGATGGGGGGACTCAGGGTTTTAGATCCATAGGCAGGGGGCTTGTCCTTGAGTGTAGGCCCACAGGTGGGGTGGGGGTGGGAGACGACTGACCCGGGCAGGGTTTGTTCAGATACTTGATCCCCATGTAAACACCCTGCTCCCCTAGGGCCCTGAGCCTCCACCTCCAGGCTTTGCAGCTTCTTGCTATGCCACCTGTCACCGTCAGAATTAATTTGCTCTCCCCTGTCAATGGCTCACAGCCCCTGCTTATGAAGAGAGCAACAGCTGCAGGCCAGGGGCCCTGAGCTGTCTGAGGGGAGGGTGGGGGGTTCCTTGGGTGGGCCCTTGGGGTCTGGTGGGCCTGAGCTCAGAGCCCCCCCAAGAGGTGACAGAGGGTGGCCACAGACACCAGTTGTGACCTTTAACACAATTTTCCTCTCTTATGGCCCTCTGGCCCCTCATCTGAAGATGGAGAAGCCTCGATGACATGGCTTCTTAAGACTCTGTCCAGCTCAGAACTCCCAGGTTCCTTCTCCTGCCCCTCTCTTTTTTTTACCAGCTGGATTAATGGGGTTCGGGTTGGGGGCCACAGCCAAGGAGGGGTGGGAGGGCCCTGGGGAGGTGTTGGGACTGGGCGGGAGGCTGGAACAGCAGGACCATGCAGCTTTGTGTGTCTGCAACCGCACCCTGGACCCCAGGAAGAGAAGAAAGACTGGAGGGGGTGTGGGGAGAATGCAAGTAGGAGGAAGGGCAGAAGAACCTAAAGGAGAGTTTGTGTATCCTGCCAGCCTCTAACTTGGGCCCATTGTAGTTGGAAATGCAGGCAAAGAGGCTAAAAATGCCCAAGGTCACAGGCTTGGAGGCAGCGCCGGAACTGGGGAGCCAGAGCCCTCCTGCTGCTCCCCTCACCCGGCTGGGTGCCCTGCCCTGGAGCTTCCTGGAGAAAGGCAGCGTTTGGGCTGGTGCTTGCTGGGGCACGGGAGGGCTGCTTCCAGGAGGAAACCCCCAAGTCCCCTCACCAGAGCACCAGGTCCTGTCAATTCCACCTCCAAAGTGAGTCTCATGTCTGACCCTCCCTGCCCTCCATCCCCAATGCCACTGGCATGGTCCAGGGTACCCCAATCTCCAACCCTGTCACACCCTTGCTTGGAGTCAGCCCTTCTGTGGGTCCCCGTTGCCCCCATGGTCAAGTCCACCCGCTAGCTACAGTCCTGCCTACCTTTGCAGCCGGTCCTGGCCACTCCCCATGAACTACCCCCCGAAGGTGACTTGACGTGCCCCGAATAAACCTTTAGTGCCTGGGCACATATAACTCAATTGGGCAGCCCTGCCATAAGTGGAAGCCAGGAGTCTTGGGTTCTAGTCCCAGCTCCACCTGTACGCTGGTTAAGGAACCCTCTGCACTGGCTCTCCCCGGGCCTCAGTTTCTCCACCTGCAGGATGGGTGGTGGGAGGTTTGGGTGAGGTGCTCTCTCGGCTCCCTTGCGCTCCCCCCTGTGATCCCAGGAGAGGAGATGCAAGAGGTGATGGTCGCTTGACGTGGGGGCAGGGCTGGAAGACTGCCCTTTCCAGGTGCCCCCAGTGCCAGAATGATGAGGAACACCCGCGTAATCAGTAGCGACTGGGAACCCAGAATTGTACCTAATCGCTAGGCGCTCTTTAACTCATGTACCGAGGAGGTGCTGCCAGGGCCTCTAGGCCTTCCCCTTAATGGCCTCCCTCCCACTGCATCTGATCTTCAAAGGAATGGGAAGCATTTCCCAAAATATCCATTTTCCCATGACTCTCCAGGAGGACTGCTCAGCTCAGCAATTAAAGACAAGGAAGTCGCCTCCTCCCTGGCAACGACTCGCCGCTTGTTGGGCCTGTTTTCTTGCAGGATCGCCTCCTGTAAGCCTGCTCCCTCTAGATGGCCCGGCCTGGGAAGGACTCCAGGCTCCTGCCCCACCTATGGGATTCAAAGGGGAGCTTGAGCCCAGGGGATGTCTCCCGGAATCCCTGCCAGTACCCCCTATGATAGCGACAAGTGACATGTTCTGAATCTTAGGTAAGGTTATAGAAATATAGCTCCAAGACGATAATGGTAAGAATAACAGCTCACACCACATGCCAGGTAGAGCTCCAAGCACCCTGTACATGTCAGCTAAAAATGCCCCTCAACCACTGAGGTAGGAACCCTTGTTAAGATCATTCCTATCTTGCAGATAAGGAAGCTGAGAAGTCGTGGGACTCATCTAGGTTCACACACAAAGCTAGTGGCAGCTGGTGTCAGGATTCGAACCCAGGCTGTCTGGGTGGAGAGCTCGTAACACTACAGTGTAGTGCCTCTCTTAAGGCAGCAGCTCCCGCCCCTGCCCTCGTGCCCCTTCGCACCAGATCTCTGACCCCAAGTCCCTTTCTTTGAAGACACTTTGGAGCAGCCTCTGGTCCCAGGCACCTTCCGTCCATGGCAGACACACTGGTTTCCCCTGCTTCCGTGCCTCCCCCCAGGCGTCCCCGAAACCCCAGGCACTGAGCCCTCAGCCCTCTGGTAGCTTATCCCTCATTTAGCAGTTAGGAGGGAATCGGCAGCACCTTCAACTCTGCCCAAGGGCTCAACTCTGCCGAGACTCAGGTCCACTGGCAGGGAAGCTGAGCAGAGCTTTAAAAATCCATTTAGCCTCATTTCCCCACTGGTGTGCTGCGCGAGAACAGCCTCTCAGCAGAAGGGCCGAGGGGCAGCGTTAGGAGGCCAGGCCAGGGCTCCCTCTCCTGGGGAGGCAGCCGCAAACCCACCTCCCACCCCAGCCTCTCCCTCCTGTGTGGTGCTGCCAGCAGAGAGGCAGGTCCCAGGCTGGACGGCCTCTTGGGGATCAGCTGGTCCAGCCCTTCCGCTTACACGTTAGGAGAGGGTCCTGAGAGGCCAGCTGGCCGATGGCACTCACGCAGTGGGGGCCTCCGTTCTGCCTCTGTCGTGGAGCTCTGCCACTGCAGGGACTGGGACTCAAGCAGCTTCCGCAACCTCCTTCGGCCCTGCTGGGGTGGGGGATGTGAGGTGAAGGTCAGTGTGAGCCATGGAAAGGCTGCAGCAGGCGAGGGGCTCCGGTGGAAATGGCTCAAGGCTCTTCCAGCCAGTGCTTCCTGGTGTCAGGACCAGAATTTACTCAGGGAAACATATTTAGAGCTACCGATGCCTGAGAGGGGTACAGGGTGGAGCAGGGTGACCTCCGCCAGCAAAGAGGAAAAGACTCCAGATTTGAATCTCCCTTGGACCCCACCCTACTGGGTTTCAGGGCCCTGCTGTCCCCGGGGGGCGGGCAGGAAGGAGGGTGTCCCAGAGCCCTGAAGCCAGGCCTCAGTTCAGACCACAGGCAACTCCCAATCTCCTTAGAAGGTGACACGTTCTGGCTTCCAGGCTGCTGACTGCTTGGACCGCCCCCACCCCTTCCCGGGCCACATTCCTGCCTTTTTTCCCCAAGTGCCATGTGCCAGGCTGGGAGCCAGTTGGAGCGGATCCTAATAATGAAATAGTTGCTACACGAGACCCACTCCCATGACATCCCCCAGCACATCTCCCATCTCCTGCCACCTGTCATTTTCTGTCCTGAGAGACCTCCACCATGGATGCTCCCACTACGTAACCCTCCAACATAAGGCCTGCCGTAGGGAAATGCCACCCTGGGGACCTTCCCTAACAGCTGCCCTGTGATCCCCACCCCCGTGAGACACTGCCATGTGAGACCGCCACGGAGAGTCCCACCATGTGAAACCTGTCATTGCATTGTGCCATGTAAGCTGTCACCACACTCCCTTCCACATCTTGCCCGGCCTCGTGAGAACTGACTCATCAGAACTCACCATTCTTTTCTGCTACCATGTGAGACCCCCAAATGGGAGATTTCTCAGAAGGGTGCCCACCGTGTAATCTGCTCCACATAAGGGCTTGCAAGGAAGCAGGAAACGGCCCAGTGAGCTGGTCAGGCCTCTGCCCGTGGGCCAGTCCCGTGGGCACACATTGGGGTCACCACTGTACCTCTGTTGGGGGCCAGTGGGCAGAAAGAGGCAGGAAGGTGGAGGTAGTAAGAAAGCCCCTCCCCCCAGCTTCACCCCAGAGCCCCCCAGCAAGCCGGCTCCTGAGCTGGCCCAGATGGACGGTTAGATGGACAGTCGAATGGACGGACAGATGCTCAGTTACTCTTTGGGAGAGGAGCCACGGGTCACTTCGACTCTCTTCTTTTTCCAGACAACGGCTACCGCGAGTGCCTGGCCAATGGCACCTGGGCCGCCCGCGTGAACTACTCAGAATGCCAGGAGATCCTTAGCGAGGAGGTGAGGCTCCGAGCAAGCTACCCTGTTGAGGGCTGGGCCTGGGCCCCCAGCGCGGCTCTGCGCCTGCTACCAGCCAGTCGGATGGGAGAGCCAGAGGCTGGTGTCTCTGCCCTGCAGAGAGAAGCCAACTGGGGAGCCAGAACTAGGCCAGCCCGTGAGTGGGCATCCTCAAGGGAGGGTGAGGCCAGAGGGCAGCGGGCAGGCTCTGACAGCGGCGAGTTGAGTCTCCCTCCCTCCCTCCCTCCCTCCTTCCTAGCTCACTGGGACCCATTCTCATCCGTTTCCACCCCACCCACTGGAGTGACACATCCAGGTCCAGCCAGGGTCCTGCGTTCGAATCCGGGATGTGGGTGGGAGGAGCCATGGAGTTGGAAAAAGCCCTTGAAGAGCCTTTCAAATATTTAAATGTTTTTAAGAAAGACGTTGCTTAGACGCAATACAAAATTCAACAGGTACAAATGGGAAAACAAAATAATCTCCCGCCCAGCCCTGTCCCAGCCGCTGGGCTCCCCCTATCAGAGGTAACCATTTTGACAGTTTCTTAAGAGTTCTTCCAGAGACAGTCTGCATAGGCAAGCAATTATGTATATATATTCTTTGCTTTTCACCCAAACGTTGCATATTATACACTTCGTTCGACACCTTGCTTTTTTCATATAATCATCCATCTTGGCGATTGTTCCGTATCAGTACATAAAGAGCATCTTCATTCTTTTTTTTTACAAATCCATAATATCACATTGTACAGATGTTCCATAGCTTAGTTAACCAATCTTTATTCTCATCTTTGCTTATGACAAACAGTGCCGCAATGAATAATCTTTTAAGGGTGATGTTTGGCAGACGCGCGGGCATATCTGTCGTCGTGTGTTGCTGCTACCTCCGTCCCCCTTGTCTCATCCCCTACATCTCCACCCACCCCTTTGGTGGGTGCTGAGGAAGGTGGGGGTCATGGAGAGGGAAGAAGGAATGAGCAGAAAGGAAAGGGCAGATGGGAGATGCACCCAGTTGTCCAAGGGCCCCAGGCTGCTGGGGCGTGGGAAAAAGGGGCTGGTCTAGGCAGTTCCAAGAATTCCAGTGCCTCAAAGATCTAAACTGGAAGGGACCTTGGAGATCCTCCATCCCATCTTGATCTGCCTGGTGATAAGAATCATCCCGAGCACTTGTTCAAATACAGGGCCACCCCCAACATCCGATAAATCAAACTCTCCAAGGACAACCTGGGAATTTGTATTTTTAACAAGTGCAGGGGGGAGTGTCGGGGGGGTGATGGGGAAAAAGTGAGAGACTCTGATCTAGGGTAACCCGGTCAACTTACAGCGAGGGAGACTGAGGCCCAGAAAGGGGGAGTGACTCACACAAGGTAACACAGCCAGCGTGAGTCAGAGCCTGGACCCCGGGGCTTTGGAGGTGGCTCCCTTTGCCCAGAACCAGGTACTTGGTGTGCAGTGAGGTTGATGGTGGGAGAACAGCTTCCCCCACCTAGCACTCCGCCCACTCCCCCACCCCACCCCACCCAACGCATGCCTTGGTTAGCTGCTCCCCCAGGCTGCCTGGCCTCACATCACTGAGATACTGGGGCTCTGCTGTCTCCTTGTAGAAGCTGCAAAGGTAGGGCAGTGCTTAGCCCCAAAAGAATGACACGCTCTTTAGTAGTTCTGCTTTGGCAGACCAAAGAGTTACTTGGGATGCAGGGCAAGAGGCTTCCTGGCATCTAATGTCACACAGGCCAGGCCATATGGTCCACCCCAGGCCGGGTGGGTTGGCCCAGCTCCCCAGTGACCTGACCTGAGCAAAGATAGCCCCCAGGTTGCTAAGCATCCACATGGTGAGCCAACCCCAGAAGTCCAGGGCTGGGGAGGAAGGCATCCACCTGGACTGGGGGAGGAAAGTAAGGTTCCCATGTTGGGAAACGTAGTCAAACCAGAAGAGATGGGCTCGGGTGGGGCTCGGGTGGGCAACTCCTTACCTAGCACACAGCGGAGGAAGCAGGAGGATGGGAAAGGCAGGTCAGTGTTGTCTGCGGCTCTTAGGACCGTAGTTCACGCCCAGAGAGGGACGGTGTCGGGGAGCACAGCTAAGGCAAGAAGCCTGCAGCCCCTCCGTCGCACCCCACCCTGCGCTTTGATCGTCCTGCTGGGTCTGCAGGGCCTGAGGCTGACCGTGTGTCTCCAAGTGGAGGTCAGATCTCCAGCCTCCTGCCTTAGGACAGACACCCCTCCCCCACCCCAGAGAAGCGGGCGTCTGTTCCCTTCTTGGACATCGCCAAGCTGGAGACCTCACAGCTGCCTTCAATCTCCCTCCCTGCATTGGAGCCTCCTGAATGTCAGAGGACATTCACGGGCCCCCAAAACTCTCCTGCTCTAATTTAAGCCCCTTCCTTCTAGTTGGCTGATGGGGGACACTCAGCAGCCCCCCTTGCCCCCAACCCCCTTCAAAGAATCAGGGGCAGAGGCCCTTCTCCACTCTGCAGCTCCCACCCCTGCTGCCTGGACTGGGGTCTCCCTCTCTCCACCAGCGCGTTGCGGGGAGAAGGCGGATTAGGGGGCACCAGCTTCTCATCAGGCCCCTCTTAGGCAGTGTAACAGGAACAGCACCGGCTTTGGAGGGGTTTGGATTCTGGTTCCAGCACATGTGCTGTGTGACCCTGGGCAGGTAGCTCAGCCTCACTAAGTCTCAGCTTCCTTGTCTGTAAAAGGCCGGAGAGCAGTTCAGTCTGCCTCCTGGGGGAGGGAGGGCGGTGTCCGCCTGCGTCTTGGCCTGTAGAGGGCGCTCCATCTATCCGCCACCCCTCGGCCTCGTCACCTGAGCTCAGGGGAGGCTGTTGTGTTCACCAGGGAGGGGGGATGGTTGGGGGGGGTCACCAACCATCGGGCACCCCCGATGAGGTCAGGGGCACCCCCGTTCGTCTGCTGGCAGGGCTCACCCCTACCCGGGCTGCCCCGCCCACCCTTTCCCCGGCAGCCCCCGCTGGCCACTTTGCCTAGCACTCTGGGTAATCAGTTAATTTAATTAGTGAAAATGCCATCCCCTTCTGCCAGCCCCCAGCCTTGCCGGAACCCTCCCCATTCCCAAGACTCCCCGTCCCCTCCTGGAGCTACTGTGAAAGAAGAGGAATGTCGCCAATTAACCGAGCAGCCGATCTCTCAGCTCTGGCCCCGACTCAGCCCTAATTAAGCATCAGCGCCCCCGGAGCTGCAGATAATGGATTCGCAGAACCACTGCCTGTGAAATGAGACTTGTGAGGGCACCCAGAGGCCAGGCCAGGGAGGAGACCTGCCCACAGCCATCACCAGCAGGGGACAGGCCCCCAGCCGGGGAGCTTGCTTCATGCATGGCCCAGCCCCTGCAGTGACCCCACCCCCGGCACCAGCCTGCACCCTCCCCCCACACACACTTGTCTCCCTCCACTGCAGAGACACCCCAAACTGCCCCAGACAGCTCTCCCGTCCCCCTACCGCTCCCTTGACACTTGCACACACTCTGCTTCCCTCCCCTACACTCTGCTGAGCTGGGGGAGCCCTGGCCTCCGGCACATCCTGGGAGGGCACACACTTTGATGGGACGTAAAAGGGGCTCTGGGGGTGTGGGCTCGTGGGCCGGCGTTCACTGCTCGCAGAGGGCATTGGTTCGACCAGGGCTTCTGGAATGCTTAGGAATCATCTGGACTTCTTGCTAAAATGAAGATTCTGACTCAGTGGATCTGGGGCGGGGCTTGAGGTTCTGCATTTCTTAAGATTCCTGCAAGCTCCTAGGTGATGCTGACGCTGCTGGTCTGGGGACCACACTTTGCGGAAGCAAGGGGCTGGAGTGCCCAGGGTGGGGTGAGGGAGTAGCTCAGGAAACCCAGGTGGACAGGGAGAGCCTCAAAACGGGGTGGATGGGGGTGGGAGAGAGGCTGGGGCAGTGGGGACCAGGCGGGGAGCCATCATGCCATCCTGAAAAGGCATCAGGACAGGTCTGACACTGCCACAACTTGGGACCAGGTGTGCCTTGCAGAGTCTGGTCAGAATTACTTATTGGATTCTGGTCGTGAGGGTGCAGAGGAGTGGCTTCTGCCCAGTGCCACACTGTGCCACCCTCTTCAGGGTACTTACCTGCCAGTCTCTGGTCTCCAGACTGGACAAGGACAGAGTGCTGGTCAGGTCCTCAGGGACTGGCTGCGTCCATGTGACCTTCAGGCATCCCATCTGCTTCTGCAGTTAACGGTGGCTTTCTCTCAGGAGGTCGCTGACTCTCTCAGGGTGTCATCAGGATCTCTTGGAGTGTCACTGGGTGTCTCTTAGGATGTTGCTGGCTATTCTCTCCAGGTATCGTTGAACACCCCTCAGGGTATCACTGACCACCTCTTGGGGGTGACTGGCCATCTCTCCTGGTGACGCCGGTCATCTCTCGGGGTGACACTGCCATCTCTCCAGCAGTCTTCTCAGGCTCTTGCTGCACCATAACCCCCCAGCTGCGTTGCTGTTTCTCAGTTTGCATCAGGCTGATGTGGCAGGTGAGAAGCAGGGCTGGGAGCCAGCCTGGTCCCTGCAGCTCGAGGAGTCAGGCAAACGCGGTCCCTGCATGGTTCGGCCCAATTCTCCCCGCTCAGCCTCAGTGGAGAAAAGCCCTCATGAGCCCCCCACCTCCCCGTAGAAGCTCCCTGAGAATTCCGGGCCCAGGACGAAGACAGTGCTTCTGTTTTCAGTCCTTGCTTATCCCCCAAGAAATGCACCGCAGGAACAGAGGAAGGAGGGTCTTTAAGGCCACGCAGGCCTGGATGCCGATGCTGGGCCGATTATGCAGCCCCTTCAACTGGAGAAAGGGGGACAGAAGGACAGTCTCAGGGGCAGTTGTGAGAAAGAAAAGCAGTGATGTCTGTAAAGCCCCCGGCGCAGTGCCCGGCATACAGTCAGTGCTTAATAAATGACTCATGCCACCCCAAACCAAAGGACCCCGGCTCGGCCTGCTGTGGGGAGCAGTGAAGGGCCTCCCTGCACACTCTGCTCATCTTGCCCACCTGGGCCTGTGCATGAAGCTGGGGCATCACACCGTTCTGGGCTCCACAGACTCTGCCATTACCCAGGGGCTTCGCAGCATGGATTTGTGGAAAATTTAATAAGAGGAAATTAAATATCAGTTCCAGACAGGCTGGATGTGTGCATATCTGCTGGAGTCTCTGGACTTGGCATCTACCGCCAGGCACTCAGAGATGCTACCCCGCCGCCCCCCGCGTTTATATGATGGCAGCGAATACCCTCTGCCCCTCCCGCCCTCTCTCCCCACTGCCATTTACACCTCACTGGGTCTCAGCACTTCAGAGCCTGAGCTGCTAATGTGATTTCCTGTCATGTTCCTGAAAGCTTCCAGGAAAACCAGCCCCTAGAACAGAGCTGCCTGGGCCTCAGAGCTTCTTTGGTGAGGATGCCCCTTCAGAAGGGGGAGAGCGGGGGCTGGGGAGAGCAGGGGAGCGAGGGCTTCACCCCTTCTCAGATGACTGTTAGGTGTCCTGCTTCAGAGGTGCACCCGTTGTCCCTGGGTGGGTGAGTTTAGGCCTCACTGTCCTCATCTGGAAGATGGGTAGGGCTGGACTCGATCCCTTGGGACCAGTTCTGCTGCCCGTGGATTCTGCAATTCCGACAGGAGGGTCCACGGAGAGCCAGGGGCTCTGGTGGCTCTGAAAGGGTGCACACGTCTCCTGCGAGCTTGTCTTTTTCTCAATACTTGCCAGTTTCCGGGCATCATCATGCCCATGCCCCACCCCAGAACCTGGAAAGGGTGAAGGAGGGAGGGGTTACCAGGGACCCTCCCCTCGCAAAAGCCAGTGCCTTTCCAACAACCATTTTTCCTTCCTGCGCTCGACACACAGTTCCCCGCGCTCCACCATGTGCCACACTCTGGCTCTTTAGCCCCTGCCCTCTTGGGACCTACAAAAGGGTGAAGGGGGCCTTTGCTCTCACGGGGTCAGGAGTCTGCAGAGAGCTGGGCCCTGGAGACCCCAGTCCACCATCATGGGGTGGGGACCCGTCTTCTGCCTCAGCATCTTGTCAATCTGCACATGAAGGCGAGAGGTGGTTTGAAGCTGAGTGACCTTGAACGAGTCCGTGTACTTTGGGGCCTGTTTTTCTGCAAAATAAGGTACAGACCCCCTACTGGCTCTTCCCCCAGTGTTGCCTTGAGGGTTTGAGAAGATAACAGATACGAAAATACTCTGTAAGGAATTCCCTGGCGGTCCAGTAGTTAGGACTCTGAGCTTTCATCACTACCAAGGGCCCGGGTTCAATCCCTGGTCGAGGAACTAAGATCCTGCAAGCCGCGCAGCATGGCCAAAAAGAAAAAAAAAGGAAAGAAAATACCATGTAAACGGGAGGGCTTCCACACTCATGGAGCAAACTTTGATTGGAAAGGGGCCTGCCGCGTTTCCCAGCTTCCACCAGTGTATGAAATGAATTAAGTAATAACATTGGGAACTTTGTTTTAGTCCAGGGGGAGGAGCCCACTGACTTCAAGCAGACCCCCTGGGCCAGGGGTGGGACCCGGGAAGTAAGTTATAGAGCCTAGAGTGGTTTTTTATGGTTTCTAATGATTCTGTGGATGCTAACCCACAGCAACTGCCCTTTCCCCCCTCGCTGAGAGGAGTGGGCCTCAACTGCAGCGGGAGGGATTTAGGGGTGATGGAGAAGATGGTGGCTCAACTCAGGAACGGGAGGAGGAGAGAAGTCCTAGACGGTGGGTCTGCACCCACAAGGGCCACCTGGTGTTGGGACTGAACGGAAACGTGAACATGAGAGAACATCCGTGAGCCGTGCATGCGTGTTTGTGCACACGGGGTGGGGAACCCTATGTGATATGGAGGTTCAAGCTAACCGACATTTTTCCCACAGCACGGAGCAGTGCACAGAGCATGGGATTGGGGGACAAACAGACAGACATAGACTCAGATTGGACGGCACTGCTCTAGGGCAACACCTCACGCAGAGCAGGGGCTCCGGAAGGGACAACTATTGTTATCATGGTCCACGTTGTCCCAGGCACCCGTGGGGGTGGGCTGTCCTGGCACATCCAGTGGGCACAGGGGCGCAGCTGTGAAGGAGCCTCACCTCTGCCCCTCTCTCCTGCCTCAGAAGAAAAGCAAAGTACACTACCACGTTGCCGTCATCATCAACTACCTGGGCCACTGCATCTCCCTGGTAGCCCTCCTGGTGGCCTTTGTCCTCTTTCTGCGGCTCAGGTGAGGAGACCCTGACACTGTCCCCCGCCACACCCCCCAGGCCTTGAGCAGGGGGGAGAAGTAAGATACAGGAGGCAGTGGTGGGCTGGGGGAGTCGAGCTCCCTCACCTCAGTGGGAGCAGGTGACAGATATAGATGTCCCAGGTCTCTTGGAACCTCTGGCAGGGTCACTTCTGCAACCCTGCCCAGTGACCGCAGAGGGGAGGGGGATGGCCAAAGCCCAGGCTCACCTGTGTCACCCACACCCAGGCCGGGCTGCACCCATTTGGGAGACCAGGAAGGTGGAGCCCACTTTGGGTTTGAAGCTGCCTGGGCCCAGCACAACTGCCAAGGATGCAGGTGGCAGTGCCAGCCAGGTCTGTGCCAGGAATGGGGGCTGCCAGCAGGGGCTGAGCATCAGGGCTGAAAGCTGGGAGGGAGGCCTATTGCTGGAGGCCTTTTATGTTTTCTGAGCCTCAAACTTGGAGCTACAGGGAGGGAAGGGTGCTCATGGGAGAAGGGGCATCCCTAGCAGCCAAGCAGCCCCTGGTCCCTGCAGCATCGGACATGTGGCAGGCTCTGCCCCGGAGCTTAGGTCTGGGTGGGCCACAGTTAGGAGGGGGCCCTGTGGGACATCAGGAGAGCCGCTGCTGCCACCTCCCAGTGTGACTTAGCCAGCCCGCCCTGCTCGGAGCCTCGGTTTCCGCATTCCTACATCCCGGCTGGAGCGACGCTGGTGACCTAGCCCTCGTCTCCTCTCTCCTCCTCTTCCGCCTGTCACCCACCCTCCCCTGCTGCCCACAGGAGCATCCGGTGCCTGAGGAACATCATCCACTGGAACCTCATCTCGGCCTTCATCCTACGGAACGCCACGTGGTTCGTGGTCCAGCTCACCATGAGCCCGGAAGTCCACCAGAGCAATGTGGTGTGTCCTGGAGGGGCAGGCCCAGGGTCAGAGGAAGGGTCTGGGTGGGGCCGCCTTTGCAGAGGAGGGACCGGAGCCAGGCCTCGGAGCCCACAGCGCGGGAGTGGATCCTGGCGGGTGCCCCATCCTGCCGGGCGGAGGCCCCCGGCGGCCCCCTCCCACCCGCGCTGCCTGGTTAGTCATCAGCTCTGGGGGGTGGGCGGCAGGGCTGGTGCAGGCTGGTGACAGCTGCCTACAACTACCTCCACGTGACCAACTTCTTCTGGATGTTTGGCGAGGGCTGCTACCTGCACACGGCCATCGCGCTGACGTACTCCACCGACCGGCTGCGCAAGTGGATGTTTATCTGCATCGGCTGGGGTGAGCGGGCCAGCCCCCTGCCCTGACCCGCCATCCTCTCCCCACCCGCACTCAGACCGGCTGGCTGGGGGCCAGGTTAGGGTGGTGGGGGGTGCACACAGCCCTCCGACGCTACTTGGGGGGCAGGGACGATGGGAACATCTTAAAGGAGGCCTGGTAGGCCAGTGAGTACCTGGGGAGGCCCTGCCCGCCTCTAGGCCCTGGGCTGCACTGGGATCTTCCAGGCCTGCATCCCCCAGACTCCACCGACAGGCCCTGTGACAGCTGATCTCTCCCCCAGGTGTGCCTTTCCCCATCATCGTGGCCTGGGCCATTGGGAAGCTGTACTACGACAATGAGAAGTAAGTCACCTCTTCTTCACTGTCCTCAGGGCCCCCTGAGCCCCGAGATCCAGGCTTCTAGCCCCGCTCTGCCTGATGCTCCTCAGGGACCTTCAGCCGTGTCACCTTCCCTGTCAGGGCCACAGTTTCTTCATCCACATGGGGAGGGTGCTGGGGGTCAGATTCAAACTGAGTCACCCTAACAGTGTTCTGCCTGAGGTGGGGCTGGACAGGCAGGTCCAGGCTCTTTTATCTGTCTCGGGCTTTCACCACAGGCAGAACAGCCTAAAGGTTACTGGCGGTCCCTGGAGCCCAACCACCCAGGTCTGAACTGTGGCTCCCATCATTAAGTAGCTTTATGACCTTGGGCTAGTTACTACAGTGTGCCTCAGTTTCCTCATCTGTAAAATGGGCATCCTCATAATAGCGCCTCCCTCAAAGTGTTGTTGTGAGGATGACATGAGTTAATATATGTTAAGCATTCAGAATAGAGTCTGGCACATAGTAAATGTCATATAAATGTTTTCTATTAATAAAGACTTGTTTTAACAAACGATTCCATTGATTTAAGAGGAACTGATCCAGACAATCTCAGAGACTCCTTCCAGCTCTAAAGTCCTGAGGGGCTGTACTTAAATGGAAGTAGGTGTTCCCAATCACCCCTGGTAACTGCACTTCCGCTGCAGTGGTTCTCAGCCTTGACTTGTGTTAGAATCACGCAGGAAGCTTTAAAAAGTACCGATGCCCAGGTTTGACCTCCAGAGAGTTGGATGTTATTGGTCTGGAGTGTGGCCTGAGCACCAGGATTTTTTAAACCTACCCAGGTGATTCTAATACGAAGCTAAGATTGAGAACCACTGAAAAAGGGAGGCAGAAGAAGTGGGCACAGATGGCCAGGGGAGGCGCTAGGATCTTCTTTGCCAAAGTGTTCTCAGGAGCCCACTGTCTGGCTGGGGTTCCAGGCAGCCTCCATCACCATGGCTGTTCCTCTCCACCCCTGACAAGGAGCCTGGAAGATTATATTCACGTTTAGGAAGGATCAAGGTGATCCCTTCTGACTCTGGCCCAGCCTGGCTGGCTCTCTCTGCATTTGCACAGCCGGTGGTATGGGGGCCTGAACTGGGAGTGGGGGCGCAGCTGACAAACAGGACTGGGGGCTTGGCAGTGATTCCAGAACGGTGGCCTGGGTCTCAGAACAGGAGCGTTGTAAATCCTGGGCGATGGAGCCTGTGCCTGCAGGTGTGAAGGTGAGTACAGGGAAGGAAGAACAGGTTTCAAAAAGCTGCCCGGTGTGTGTGTCTGGGCGCATCTTGGAGCAAAAAGGGTGGCTGAGCACAGAGGAACGTTGGTCTGAGTGTCTCTGGAGCTCCACCTTGTGGTAAGATGCTGACACTGCAGGAGAAGGGATCCAGGTGTGAGACCCGAGAGAGACTGCAGGCTCTGGGGGAAGGACTGGACCTGGCCCCAGGACAGCTTGCATTTGGTCTGCCCCGTGTTCTTTGAAAACTTGGATTGCTTCCAAACTTTGAAAAACTCAAGAGGTTTCACATAAAAATCTCAGTTTAGGGCTTCCCTGGTGGCTCAGTGGTTGAGAGTCCGTCTGCCGATGCAGGGTACACGGGTTCGTGCCCCGGTCCGGGAAGATCCCACATGCTGCGGAGTGGCGGGGG
>NW_006784347.1:260379-271242 GCF_000442215.2 Lipotes vexillifer
GGGAGAGGCCACAACAGTGAGAGGCCTGCGTACCGCCAAAAAAAAAAAAAAAAATCTCAGTTTATTGTTTACGGAAGCATGCTGAGATCTAGGTACTGCGGATCTGCATGCCCGAGGGTCCATCATCTCTGCACAAGGACATGGGACTTCCTATGTGCCTCATCCCAACCCACCCCCCAGACCTCCCTAGATCTTGCTGGAGGGAAACTCAAGAAAACGAAAAGCAATTCTGCCTCTCACGACAGGTGGGACCTGTAGAGTCTCTGCCTCTAGGTCGTTCAGGCTCTGCCATTAAACAAACTCAGAGATTGTTAGCTACTGAGCGTCACTGCATGACACGTACAGGGCAAGGCCCCCCTCATGGGCATGCACCAGAGACACAGTGGGGACTGAGGGGAGCAGTGTGTGTTGGACCCGTGCCTGTTCTATTCAGTGGTCTTTTCCCCAATCCCCCTCCCTGCCACAGTGCCTGCTTCCAGCGTTACATCTCAAAGGATTCTATGCATTCTGCAGATGGAAAGCTATCTTGACCTTCTGCCAGGGTTGGAATTGGGGCACCCAGATCCTGGCGTTTGGCTCCAGTCCTGGCCTGGCCAAGCACTGTTCCTCCCTCATGCCACTGAACTGGACCCAGGTGACCCTCCTCCTCTCACCTCTGTGGCCCTCTAGGTGCTGGTTTGGCAAAAGGCCTGGGGTGTACACGGACTACATCTACCAGGGCCCCATGATCTTGGTCCTGCTGGTAAGAACTTGGGTAGGGGGACAGGAGAGAGGGGCTCAGTGGAGAGCGGCAAGCAGGGCTTACAGTGGACTAAAAGGATCCCTCTGCCTAGAAGTGGCAGGCAGAGGGCCAGGAATATGTAAGGGCTCATGAAGGTGGAGGGAGAGCAGCAAGGGGGCGGAGACCAGACCTGGGACAGCTGAGTCCCTGCCCCGTCCCAGCATCTTGCACACACCCATGCCCAGGCCATCCCACCGTGTGTCAAATTACAGATCAATTTCATCTTCCTTTTCAACATTGTCCGCATCCTCATGACCAAACTCCGGGCATCCACCACATCTGAGACCATTCAGTACAGGTAACCAGACCTGCCTCCCCCCACCCATGGGGCGCTTCAGAGATCCCAGCCTCTGACCCAGGGTGTCCCCCCAGGCCTGACAGTCCCTCCTGAAACCCCAGCTCCCCTTGTCTCAGACATTCCGGGGATCTGCTACAGCCCTCCCCCAGACCCGGTCCTTCTCACCAAGCCAGAGGCCCCAGCCCCCTCCCGGGTGGGCTGTGACTCTGGGCCTCCCCCCCTACCTGCCCCACCCCAGGAAGGCTGTGAAGGCCACCCTGGTGCTGCTGCCCCTCCTGGGCATCACGTACATGCTGTTCTTCGTGAACCCCGCGGAGGACGAAGTCTCCCGGCTCGTCTTCGTCTACGTCAACTCCTTCCTGGAATCCTTCCAGGTACGGCCGTCCCCCACCCCAGCCCCTCGCTCCAGCCCTGACTGTCCCCTGCACCTCTTTGGGTGGGGACTCTTCCAGGCAGGGGCCTGGAGGAGTGGGAGGCTGGGGACAGAAAGGGGTCAGCCCGGAAGCTGGATGGGGCCGCACCTGCCCCCGTCGCCTGACCTGCCTTCTCCCTCCGCGCCAGGGTTTCTTCGTGTCTGTGTTCTACTGCTTCCTCAACAGCGAGGTGAGGACCTGGGGCCCCAGGACTCAGGGCGGCAGGAGGCCTGCTGGGACCGGAGACTGTCCGTAGCCTCCTCCTGCCCGAGGCGGCAAGCCCACTTCTTTGCTCTCATAGGCAGTAGGTGTGGGAGCCGGAAGCCGGGGCTCCAGTCTCATCAATGAGTCTGTGAAATGGGCTGTTGAAAACCAGGAAGCTGAGCCCTGGGACAAGGGGTGTATGTAGGTTGAGGGCAGGAGATGTGTATGGGTTGAGGGTAGAGATTCTTCATGGCAAAGGCCATATGGCACCTCTGGGTGGATTTGACAAAGGTACCCCTTGCTCAGAACGCTTGAGAAAATTGTCCTAACAAATATGCAAATAAACAATGCTGGTGATGTGAATGTTGCCACCTCCGAAGTGGCCCCCTGTGCATGGCTCCCCTGTATAGCTGCTTGTGGAAGCCCTAGGGGAGAGAGGGGGGTCCTGAAACCCGGGCTCAGACCTTATGCTCTGCTCTGTGCCCACAGGTCCGCTCTGCCATCCGGAAGAGGTGGCACCGATGGCAGGACAAGCACTCGATCCGCGCCCGCGTGGCCCGCGCCATGTCCATCCCCACCTCCCCCACCCGTGTCAGCTTTCACAGCATCAAACAGTCCACAGCAGTCTGAGCTGGAGGGCTGTGGAGTGGGCCCCAAGATCCATGGCTTGGGAGATGGTTGCCAGGCTCAGCTGGCCGCCCTGTGTGTGGAGGGGACCAGCTCTCTCCCACACCCTGTGCCCCCAGGAGTAGCTGGCTGGCACTGAGAGCCCGGGAGGCCCCTCCCGCACCCCCAGCTGAGCAGGAGTTCCAGGCCTCTGAGAGCAGTCTGAGCCACGGGATGAATGGAAGATAACCTATAGGCCTGCGCTGGACCCAGGGCCTCTGGCTCCCCTTTGCCCCAAGAATGGGACAGAAATGGAGTGGAGATGGAGAGCAGGGAATCCAAAGCAGCATGTGGGTCCCTCCAAGAGGTGTTTTCTTCCAGAGCACAAGATGGCAGCCCATTGGAGACCCCGAGATGTCCTCAGCGACTGTGGGGGGGGCCATCCACTCCTCCAGGAGCATCATGGGAAACTCTTGTGACAGCGTTCAAGCCACCGTGATGATGCCTCCAGGCCTTAGCAATGCTTTCCAATACCACTGGGAACCAAGGCCATGCTGTCAGAAGCCCTGCAGACATTGTTAGAAATCAGGTGGCATCATCAGACATCAGGCCACATCACCGAAATCCTCCCAAGCCACCAGAAATTCATGTGACCCTGTGGCACTGCCACCAGAAATGCCCTGCCTCACTGCCTTGCACCCTTGGACCTTTACTACCCCACAGCCCACATGGGTTCCCCCTCCTTAACCTCCTGCCCCAGGTGTCTCCCCCTTTGTGAGACGATGGGGAGGTGGGAGGGTGACAGTGTCCTTGAGCAAAAGCCAGTGTGTGCCCCAGCCAAGGCCAGCCTCCCTTTGAGGGGCAGAGAATACTGGGGGCCACCAGCCTGCTGTTTTCAGTGACCTGGCCTCTGGGGCAACCCCTCTGCTGGTCAAAGGGACCCTGTGGCTCTTGGATGACCTCATTGGGAAGCATCATTAGCTAAGGAAAGATAGAAGAGGGTGGGGCACTCAGCCCCCCTCTGCCTCAAGTTACCCAGAGCAGGACAAGTGGCTCTTGGGGCAACCAGCCAGCTGACCGCTTACACCCCTGGTAAGGACCCAGCCACATCCAGAGATACTGGACAGCCGGAGCAGGGCTTTGGGGGAGTGGGGCTGGGAGATGGGGGTGGCTAGTGTAAATAATAATGTTTATCTTTCAACCAGCACTTGTGAAGCCTGGTATGTGCTAGGGCTGGGTAGGGAGGGTACCACAAAGAAATGGAGGCCACTTTCAGCCTTTAGGGCCACCGTGTGGTTGGGGAACCAATGGCACTCAGACACACGCCAGTGATGGGGCACTAGGGGAGTCCCTGAGGTCCAGGAGAGGACTTAGGAGAAGGCCATGGGTCTGTGGGGACCAGGTAAGGCGGGCCGGGCACAGCTTGAGCACAGGTGAGTCAGTGGGACCAGGCCGAAGTGTGTCCCAGCCCCAGGGGAGGAGATAAGCTGGGAACAGGAAGGAATTAGGAAGCAGGGGAGGCCGAACAGGCTTGAATGCTGCTTTAGCATGGAAACCCCAGAAGCATACCAAGAGACAAGGCTTCAAGAACCAACTCCAGGGTAGGGGCGCCCACGCCCACCACCATGGGCAGCTGCAGCCAGTCCTGCTGCGGAAGCAGGGAGAGCTGGGTGGGACCCACACCTGCGTCGTCCCACCCGAGGGGCGAGGGATGTGTATCCACCAGCTCCTGGGGGACAGTAAACCCCTTCACCTCCTGCGGAGTCCGGGAGAGTGCCAGGCACAACGTGGGCCACGTCCTCGGGGCAGGAGGTGGTTGGGGCACAGACGCTCCACCCAACACACTCAGGCCCGGGCCTTGCCTCTGAGTCTCTGACCCGGAAAGAGGGCCACACGGGGGTTTGTGTGTATGCACGAGTGCAGGCGCACACATGTGCACACGGGTGCGTGTGCTAACAGGACACCAGGACAGACAGATGACCACGGTGCTGGGAGCCCCGAAGCTTCGACTGGGGCAGTGGAGGTCCAGTGGGTGAGGATCTGGCTGCTCCCCGAGGGAGGAGCTGGGGGTGTCCCTGAAGGCCATGTGGGGTACCCTGCTCTGCTAACTCCCCAAGCGCTGTCCCCTTAAGGAGGAAGATGGGGGGACCAGCTGAGCAGAGGAAGCCATGAGAATAGGACCAGGGGCACCAAGACGGAGATATGCTGACAGCTTCCAGAGCAGCTGGGGTGGGACAGCCACACAAAGGGTCCTAGTTGACAAGGGGTACCAGAAGTGACTTGAGTCTCAAATGGCCACAAGTGAGGCACCTTTCTAAATGTTGCCTTCCACCCAATGAAGGAGAAGTGAGAAAGCAAGGCATTTCACGGACAATGTTGGGATGTGGGGGCCTGGGGGCATCCCAAGGACAGAGGAGCCTGAGAGGGGCTGGGGGCGACTGTGAGGGGGGTTTATAGGCAAGGGGTCTTGAAGGGGCCAAGCTGGGGCCGTGCCCCTTCTCCTGCTTGTGCCTCCGGGCTGTTTTAGCTGATGGGCACCCTTCGCATGCCTACTGTGCTCTCAGCTCTGTGGACGGGGCAGGCGAGCAGCACCCCCAGGACGTACGCCACACAGGCTGCAAAGCTCAGAGCTGCCGGCTCTGGAAGGTCATGGGAGGACATCCAAGGCGAGGCTGGGGCTCATCACAGAAGTCGCAAGGGGTCCCTGGGCCATGGGCACTGTTTCAGATGAACCTCAGGATCCCTCTCGTCCAGAGACTGTAAGGGTAGACGGGCTGCTGCAGCACAGCTGGAAACAACTGGGCTGCAGAAAACTGCAGCCCCTCCTGCCAGGGGCAGGTGTGCCGAGTTTAACCCTTCCATGGGCTGCAGGGCAGGAGTCAAGGTAGGCCCCCGATGGGATTTCTGAGGGTCATATTCTGCCCTGAGCTTCGACTTGTGGGTGGGTGGGAAGGGAGGTCCCTTGGGGCTGTGGCCGTGTGATGGGCCAACAGACACACATGTCACCCCACTGTGGGAAGGGGCCGAGCAGCTGCAGGGTGGGGATCACTGCGGGACAGGCCCCTCTCTCAAGCTGGGAAGAATTTTTCTCCATGCCACACTCAGAGGCTGCAGTTCCCTAAAAGTTCCCCCACCTGAACCCTTTTCTCCTTGGGTCCCTCCCTCATGGGCACAGATCACCAGTATAGGAAAAACCACCCTGTGGGGTTTGGGTTTTCCAGTTCTGGCTCCCCCCTCCCTGAGTGTGAAGGTATAGCCCCTGCTTTGGGGTCCTCGGCTTCCCCCGCAAGGCCTCCTCAGTCCCCCTGCTGCTGATGGGACCCAGACTGGGACCCTGACAGACACCCTGGGACCAGAAGTCAGGGCAGAGGGTGCAGATCAAGGAGGGAGGTTGGTTTTGGAATCCAGATAATAATTAATTGAGGATGTTTGTAGATTGCTTTGCAATCCACAAAATCCTTTATAGCATTCACGGAAGTAGGGAACAGAACCAGCCCATTTTACAGCCGAGAAAACTGAGGCCAAGCGACTCCCCTGAGCTCAAAGGTCTCTGGCTCCAAATCCAGGCCTCTTTCTACCCCATCAGTTGACTGAAGTCACTGGGCTTGGGTTTGGGGAGGCCAGGATTGATAAAGCAGCTCTAGGGGGAGGGGACAGCGAGGAGGCCTCGGGGCTTCAGATCAGGGACGTGTCCCAGGCAAAGATGAAACCGGCCCAAAGACGGCCCGGCCAGTGTCTGGCTGCTAAGCCCAGCTGGGTGGGAGCAATGAGGGTTCTGTATATCCAGCAACCCCCTTCCCCACCTTCCCAACATCCTGCACCCTTCCACTCCTTAAAATGATGCTTAACTGCAAACAGTACAGCCCAGGTCACCAGAAGCCTCTGTGGGTCTCCCTGCCCAGCCCATGTGAGGGTGTCACTGGCCTCCAGCTCAGGGGTCTCTCAAGCTCATCTCATCCAGCCCCCTGACTTCAAACCGACCTGCCCACCCTTGGTTCAAACAGAGGGGGTGCTTCCTACATTTCAGCAATACTGTCACTGAGCACTCACCGGGAGCCCCCTTGCTAAGCCCCTTACATACTGGTCTCATCTACTCTTCATACCACCCTATGAGGAAGGAGCTGTTATCCCCATTTAATATATGGGGAAAGTGATGCCCAGAGAGGTTGGGACGTGCCCAGCAGTGGCATGGCTGGATGTGAACCCAGTCTGGCCTCTCTTGGCCCCCACGATGTTTAACCCCTGTGCAGCGGGAGTTCTTTGCAGAGTTCCCCTCCCTGACCCACTGCTCCATCCAGTCCTCTTCCTATGGAAATTCTTCAGTTTCTCCGATTTTGTGGACGAACGGTATTCAGAGACGAAGCTGGACGCAGGAGTTTGTGCCCGCCAAGAGTGGCCTCAGGTGGGCCTACTGCCTAACCAGTCAGCCCAGCCTCCAGGCCAGTCCCAGGCTGCCTGCCTCCCGGCGTCCCCAGCCCTGTCCCTGCTCCATTTCAGATCATCACCTCCTCTTTCCTACCTTCCACAGCCCCACTACCCCTGCAGACCCTGCTGGGCAGGCTTGGGTCAAGAGAGGCCTGGAGCAAGTATAGCTTTCAAAGCTCTCAGTGTGTTGAAAACACCAATGAGATCATCATTTGGAAATAACTCCAGAGACCACTTTTGGCCACCAGGCTGCCACCCACCCCCTCTGCCCCTCCAAGGGGTCCAGGACAGATGCCTGCTGCCCAGCCTCATTGCCCACTGGTCCAAGGCAGGTGGGGGCAGAAGCAGCGTGCTCCTGCCTCTCTTGCTTTCATTACTGGGGTTTCAGGGGAAGGAGAAGACGGTAATCTGGTCCCTTCTCGGCATCTGTACCATCTCTAGAACATGCAGCTAGGACAGATCTGGGCCAGGAAACAAGGGCAGTGCATGGGCCCGGTGAGCTGGGCACCATCCCACACTTCCTGAGCAACCCCACTGGGCTGAGACCCAGCGCCCTCTCTGCCCTGAGTGGATAAAGATAAGTGTTCCAGGTGCCACCTACATCCCCCGACAGGAGGCAGAGACACTGCCCCTGGCCTGCCCTGGGCAGCGACCCTGAGAGCCCAGGCCATAGCTAAGGGGGGCAGTGGGGAAGGAACAGAAGCTGCAGATCAGGGGGATGCCCTCAAGGAAAGGGGTGGAATCTGGGGAGGGCGTAGGGGAGAGTGGGTGATGCAGAGTCTTAGAGCAGAAACACAGCCTGGGGAGTGGGCATCGGCCACTTGTGTGACTGCGCCTACCTGGGCATCCTGCAGGGCGTTGTCAGGGCACCAAGCAGCCACAGAGAGGAGCAATTCCATGGCTGGGGGCTGGGGGCTGGTGCTGGGAGATGGGATGGGGGGATCTGGGGAAGCAGCAATTGGACAGACACCCAAAAGCCTTCTGTGAGCTGGGTCCCAGGAAGAGCCACAAAGGAATTCGTTGAGCCCAGGCCACCAGGAGCCTAAGGGTAGATCGGGGTGGGGGAGAGACAGGAGCAGGCTCTGGGGGCCCCGTGTTTTTGAACCCCAAATCGGGGCATATGCTGGTCTGATTGGGTCCAGAAGAATTACAATGAGGCCTGTCCTGAGCACAGTGCCCTGGAGGGGACCGGGGCTGCTCCTGGCTTTGTTCTTTTTAAAATCGTGGTAAAACACACACAATATAAAACTTAGCATTTCAACCGATTCAACATATTAAATACACTCACAATGTTGTGCAACCATCACCTCTATCCAGTTCCAGAACTTTTTCATCACCCTAATGAAACCCCGGACGCATTGAGCAGTCACTCCCCATCCCCCCTTCCCCCAGCCTCCAGCCACCACCAACCTGCTTTCTGTCTCTATGATTTGCCTATCCTGGATATTTCATAAAAGTAGAGTCATGTGATATTTGTCCTTTTGTGTCTGGCTTGTTTTCAAGGTTCATCCACATTGTACTGTGCATCAGAACTTCATTCCTTTGTAGGGCAGAATGATACTCCATTGTACAGGTAGACTACACTTCCTTTATCCATTCATCAGCTGAAGGACATTTGGGTTCTTGTCATCTATTCCAAGTTATTGTGAAGAGTGCTGCTACAAACATTCAAGTACAAGTTTTTGTTTGAACACCTGTTTTCCATTCTTTTGGGTATATGCCCAGGAGTGGAATTGCTGGGTCATATGGTAACTTTCTGTTTAACTTATCAAGGAGCGGCCAAGTGTTTTCCACAGTGACTGTACCATTTACAATATTCCCACCAGCAACATATGAGAATCCCAATTTCTCCATATCCGTGCCCAAACCTGTTATTATCTGTTTTATTTTATTTTTTTTATAATACTACCCCAGTAGCTGTCTTAGTCTTTGGTTTTTTAAAAGACCCAGAGACTTCTCTGGTGGCACAGTGGTTAAGAATCCGTCTGCCAATGCAGGGGACACAGGTTCGAGCCCTGGTCCGGGAAGATCCCACATGCCGTGGAGCAACTAAGCCCATACGCCACAACTATTGAAGCCCACGTGCTGTAACTACTGAAGCCCACGCTCCTAGAGCCCGTGCTCCACAACCAGAGAAGCCACTGCAATGAGAAGCCCGCTTACCGCAAAGAAGAGTAGTCCCTGCTCGCCACAACTAGCGAAAGCCCATGCACAGCAACGAAGACAAAGAAAAGAACAGGGCCTAGAGTCTCCTGGACGTGGTGGAGCTGTCCTTGGAGGTAGGGCCTGAAGGACAAGAATGGGCAGCGGGTGAGGCCTTGGGCCAGAGATCAGAGCTGCAGTCAAGCCGTCAGGGAGACAGGCAGGCCCCAGGCAGTTCCCTGGACAGGGCAAGACCTAAGGGTCATGTCCAGTGTGAGAGCTGGATCTGGGAACCGGGGCTGGGGCCCATGGGGTGGGCTTCTCTGAGCCTCGGTTTACACATCCGTGAAGTGGGGGTATTCAGGTAAGTTTAAGCTGCTGTAACAAAGAGACTCATAATAAGCCAGTGGCTTAAGGAAGATAATGTATCTAACAGTCCACGGTGAGCATCCCATGCTCCATGCAGACATCCAGGGACCTGGTTCCTTTCGCTCCCTTTCTCCCCATCCCTTAGGACAATGCCCTCCTCTCCATAGCCAGTGTCCTGTCCATGACTGATTTGTGAGAAAAGGAAAGGGATGGACGAGGAGCCCCACAGTCTCTGTCTGGGTCCCCAAGGGACTCACATCATTTCTGCTCAATTCCATTGGTGAGAAATGGCCACGTGGCCATTCCTAAATCCAGGGGAGCCTGGGAATAAAATTCCAGTCACGTGCCTGCCCAAAGGGGCATGATTTAAAAGACAGCTCACAGCCTCGTGCTGGATGGGTGTAGTAATACCTCCTTGCAGGGTGCTGTGAGTACAGGTAAAGAACCTGGCACTTAGTAAGAGTTCAATAAAAGTGCACAATATCACTGAGGTCAGGGCTCCCAGGGGCCTTGGAAACTGTCTGGTCTAACGTCCTCATTTCTCTGCAGTTAAAGAAACAGGCACAGAGAGGAGAGGCCTCTGCCCGGGTTGCCCAGTGTGTAAGGGGCAAGGTGGCTCCAGAATCCTGTCTGGGGTCCTCGACCCCATCCTCTCACCTCTTGTTTCAAATTAGCCGGTCCAGCTCCACTGGGAGCTAGGCAGAGTATGGGGACCCAGATGACCTCTCCACCCAGAGGCAGGGTTGGGGGACAGGATTCCGAGAGGCTGCACAGCTTTGTGACTACATAGGTGTGGCCCTGGCTTCCTGGACAGAAGACAAAGCTGCTGCTCTGTGACAGAGGGCCACACCCGGCCCCCCGAGGGGGCAGTGGGCTGTGGGCAGCTGCCACGCGGGGACGCGGTGGTCGGTGCCTGAGGAGCATGGCGTGCCTGGGCTCCCTCTTCTTTCTATTCCTCTTCCTCTTTGCCAGGACCGTGGCCCGGGGGGAGTATGCTGTGGTCCGCGTGGTGTCGGGCAACTGGAGCAAGGACTACTGTGTCCTGTTCCGCTCCGACTATGTCACCCTGCCCCGGGACCTGCACCATGCCCCACTCCTGCCCCTGCACGATGGCACCCATGCACCCTGGTGCCCAGGCGAGGACTCCCCCCACCAGGCCCACCCCGGCTCCCCCAGCCAGCGGCCCCTCCGCCAGACCACCGCCATGGTCATGAGGGGTAACTGCAGCTTCTATGCCAAAGGCTGGCTGGCTCAGGCCCGAGGAGCCCACGGGCTGCTCATCGTGAGCCAGGTCAGCGGCCAACAGCGCTCAGACAGCACCCCGGCGACCCGGGACCGCCACAAGCCCCTGCCAGACCTCACCATCCCCGTGGCCGTGCTCCGCGACATCGACATGCTCGACATCCTCAGGTACACCCATGGCGGCGCCGGGGTCCGCGTGGCCTTGTATGCACCCCCAGAGCCCGTCCTTGACTACAACATGGTGGTCATCTTCATCCTGGCTGTAGGCACCGTGGCCGTGGGCGGCTACTGGGCCGGAGTGACCGAGGCTGACCGGCTGCAGCGGCGCCTGGCCCAAGGGGGAGGGGGGCCTGGCGGTCAGAATAAGCAGGAAGCAGCGGCAG
>NW_006784347.1:271479-287260 GCF_000442215.2 Lipotes vexillifer
GGGGGGCAAGAAGCAGCAGGAAGCAGCGGCAGCCCAGCAGGGGCACGAGCAAGAAGACGCAGCAGTGGACCTCGCGCCGGCCATGACGGGCGCAGTGGTCGCTGCGTCCCCCTGCATCATGCTGCCGCCCTACTTCTATGACTGCTTTGTCTATGTCCAGATCGCCGTCTTCGGCCTGGGCGCCAGCACCGGCCTCTACAGCTGCCTGGTGCCCGTGGTGCACCATCTGCCCCTGCCGCGATACCGGTGGCTCCTGCCCGGCCGCCGGGCCTGTCTGCAGCTGCCCCTGCTGCTGCTGGCTGGCCTGTGCATGGTGGTGACGGTCCTCTGGGTCGCCTACCGCAACGAGGACCGCTGGGCGTGGCTCTTGCAGGACATGCTGGGTGTGGCCTACTGCCTTTTCGTCCTGCGGCGCGTGCGCCTGCCCACCCTCAAGAGCTGTGCCTCCTTCCCGCTGGCCCTGCTGGCCTTTGATGTCTTCTTCGTCTTCGTCACACCCCTGCTCACCAGGACCGGCGACAGCATCATGGTGGAGGTAGCCTCGGGCCCGGCAGACTCCTTGAGCCACGAGAGGCTGCCCATGGTGCTCAAGGTGCCCCGGCTGAGCTTCTCGGCCTTGACCCTGTGTGACCAGCCCTTCTCTATCCTTGGCTTCGGTGACATCATGGTCCCCGGCTTCTTGGTGGCCTACTGTCGCCGCTTTGACGTGCATATCCGCTCGCGGCAGGTCTACTTTGTGGCCTGCACCGTAGCCTACGCTGTGGGCCTGCTGGTCACCTTTGTTGCCGTGGCGCTCATGCAGATGGGCCAGCCCGCCCTGCTCTACCTGGTGTCCAGCACCCTGCTCACCAGCCTGGCCGTGGCTGCCTGCCGCCAAGAGCTCACCCTCTTCTGGACTGGCCAGGGCAGAGCCCAGACCCCTGCCCGGCCGGTGCCAGGGCTCTGCGGTGCCCCTTCAGTTGGCTCTGAGCAGAAGCAGGAGCACGCAGCAGATGTCCACAGAGCCAGCGAGCTTGCGGGGGCCACTGAGCACCTGGCAGGGAACTTAGACGGAGGCCTTGGGAAGGACACGGCTGAGATTGTCACCATATCTGAGGATGAAGCCACCAGTCCTGAAGGCCACGGTGACAGCTCTGAGGGCTGGAGTGATGCCAACCTGGAGGCTGATGAGCTGCCCTGTACCCACCCTGGGGCCTCAGAGGAGCTGACGCCACTGATGCCACTCATGCCGCCGCCCTCGGAGCTGGGCCACACCCACGCCCAGGCCCAGGCCCACGATGCTGGCCTGCCCCGGACGGGGCTCCACAAGAAGAAGGGCCTGAAGGTGAACCGGGGGCCCCAGGGCTTGTGCCTCTAGACTATTGCAGAGCAAGGCCATGTGTGGCAAAAAGAAATCGGGGCATTAAAGATATTCCATATCTACCCAATGGAGCCTCTTTGTTTGTTAGGACTGTAAGAAAGCAGCAACCACGGAATAAGTCTATGCAGAGACTGGAGGGTCCTTAGGACAGGCCCCACCTCCCCCCGCAGCCCAACCCCGGCCTCACTGCCCATCTTTTTCTCATGCTCAGGTCCAATTGAACAATTACTCTTCCTTGATCACACCACGTCCTCTCCCTCTCTCTTTGCACATGCTTTTCTCTCTGGCTGAGATACCCTTCCCATCCCAGACAGATATACCACAGCCCAGCTCCCTCACTCATTGGAGAATTTCTAAGCAGCCTTCAAGTGTCAGCTCACTACCACCCTTCCTGCTAAGCATCCCTGCTCTAGGCATCCTGGACAGCAACACCACGCCCAGCATGTGCCTGCTGTCATCCACCTGCTGCATCCACAGACATCAAGTATGCGCCTACTGTGTACACCACCCTGTGGTGGGCACAGAGGGAGACTGCTGTCCAGCTGGGGGAAGGGTGGGGGATGGAGAACAGACAAGAAACAACTTGAGACTCATCTCAAAACGGGGATGGAGAGGTTGGAGCCAGAGTGGAAGAATTTAGGAGACCACGGCTCTAGTTCCCGTGCTTCCTTCCCTGACCCTGGATGATGGACCAATCTCTTAACCCCTTTGAGGTTCAGGAGTCTCATCTTCAAAATGGGACCTATACCATGTCCGCCTGGAGGCAGGGACATGGACAAAATGACCTCTTGAGGACCCCACAGTTTCTTTAGTTTTATGGTGTGTTTATATGTTGCTTAAGCAGAGCAAACAAACTCTGGGGTGAGGGAAGGCTTCCAGAGGAGGCTATGCGGGAGGGGCAGTGTGGTACTGTGGTTAGAGTTCTGGAACCAGCAGCCTACTGGAAATTCCAGCTCCACCACTGACCTGTCCTGTGTCATTGAGCAAGTGATTTAACCTCTTAGTGCTTTGGTTTTCTCACCTGTAGAATGGGATAATAATAGGACCTACTGTGGGGGTTCGGGGGAGGTGTGACCGCATTGGCTTATATATGAGGGCTGACGCAATGCATGTAGGGAGATCGATATGAATGTTAGCTCTGTGTATATTACTCCCCTTTGTGAAAGGAGCTGAAAGAATCAAATCCAACTCCTACAAGCCTTTGGGTTCTGGCCCCAACTTCCTCCCCTCCTCCCCTCCACACCCAGCACTCCTGCTCTTACCACCACCAGCGAACACACACCAGTCCCCGTCACACACATCTTCCCTCTGCCCCGCAGGACCTTCCCACGTGCTGGGTCCTCTACCTGCAACTACCTCCTACCCCCAGAATTGGGTCTGGCCAGTTTCTTGTCTGGCCAGCCCCAGCTCAGACGCCCCCTCCTCATGGAAGCCTACCTTGATGACCCTTCCTAAAGCAGCCCCTGGCCTCAATCACATCACCCTATACCCGGTTCATTAGTCTTCTCGTCTCCCCCAGTCATGTCAGCTTGGTGAGGGCAGGGAACCCTCTGTCTTGTTCATCTGTGTAGAAGAGGGCCTGGTATGTAGCAGGTGCTTGAGTTATATTTGTTGGAGGAATGAATGAATGAATGAATCATTGAATGAATGAATGGAATAAATGAACCAATGAATTCTGGGCAAAGCCTGGCCACTGCCTGGAGTTCTGACCCAGACAATGAAGTGAACCTGGGCAAGAGAGGCAGCCCTCCTGGGAATCCTCACCCACCACAGCCTTCCAGACCATCCCCTGCTGCAGCCACAATAGTGTGAGCCAAGGGTAGGTCTGGTCTCAACCCACCTCACTTAATTCTTGAAGCTGGTTGTAATGAATGAATGCATGAATGAGTTGTTCCAGCCGGAACACCACGAGCGAACACCCCAGGCCACCTCCCTGGGGTACTGCAGGGCCTTGGTCAGTGTGGAGATGAGACTCTGAGGGTTCTGGCTGGGCCCTGGGGGTGGGGAGGAAGGGGGCCAGGTAAAGGGCATCTCAAAGAAAGCCCCACTCACTGGGGACGAAGCGCAGCCCCCTAGGCAAACAGCATCTGAAGGCCGGGTCTGGACAAGGGCAGAGAGAGGAACCCGGGCCAGGACACTGACCGGAGGTGTTGGCAGCCCCTTCTGCTGGAGCCAGCGACCATCTGGCCTGGACAGAGGGGCCTCCACAGGCTCTGGCTCACCTCCAGCCAGGGCGGCCTCCCCACTGCTGACCTGCGTCACTGGGCCCGCCAAACATGGGCTATACCCCTCTGCCAGGCCCAAGGGGGAGGGCTGAACAGAGCTGAGGCCTCTCGGTCCCCCTCACCGCCTAGACTGGGGGGCAAGGGAGCTCTGCTCTCCCAGGAACTTGCAGTCAGTGTGGCTCTGAGGACGCTGGACTGGAGCCCCCTGGGCAGGGCGATGCCTGCCTCCAAGGAGAGGATGCTCATGGGAAGCCCTCCCCATCCCAACCCCAGCCATGTCCAAACAGATTCAGGGAAGAATGAATCCAACTCTGTCCTCACTCCTCTACCCAACAGGGGCTAACATTCAGAGACTATTCTGTCTATAAAGTGGGGGGAATGATACTGCCTACCTCGGGGGTTCTGGCACGTATTAAAGCATCCGGGTAAGGAGCCGAGCCTGGGCTCCCGACGTCTTGTAGCGCTGCTGTCGCTGCTCTTCTGATGACCCAGCATCCCCTGCTCCTGCCCTGACTCCAGAGCCAAGATCCTCTCTTAGCTGCGGGCTGTGTGTCCCTTTGCCAGTCTGCTTCCCAGGGATTGGGCCGAATCCAGGTGGCTGTCACCTGTCAGAGGTGCCCAGAGTTGGCAACCGCCATCTGAGTGCCAGAGGGACACAGAGTACTGCACATGTGCATGTACACACACACACACACACACACACACACACACACACACACACACACACGGCGGGTACGTGCAAGTAGACATGCACACACATCCGTACTGCACCCTCAGGTAGCTAATGACAGAGCAGTACAGTGGGACCAGGGCCTGACCATCTCCCCCTGGGCTAGCAGAGACGGTGGCAGGCAAGCCTGCACCCAGGTCTGATGGCTCCCCTGCCCTCACCTGTTCCCTCCTCTGCTGCTTTTGTACTTTGAACCCCATCTCAACATCTGCAGAGCCCAACCTGTGACAGGTGAAACCTAAGATGGGGAGGTGGGGAATTCCCTGGCAGTCCAGTGGCATCTCTGGTCAGGGACCTAAGATCCCACAAGCTGCGCAGCACAGCCAAACCCCACTCCCCACCCCCACCCCCCCAAAATAAAAAACTAAGATTGGACCAGGGCAGGAATGAACTCCTGAGCCATGCCCAGGGCTCCAGGTAGCCCAGTCCCAGCTCTGGGGCTGCACTGTGTTCAGGCTGCCCGGTATTTTTCTCTGTGGCCTCATTTAATCCCAGCAAGAACCCCATGAGCTGAATAGTCACAGCCTAGTTTTTTTCTAGTTGATGAGAAGTTTGGTACCAGAGCTTTTGGCTTCCCTTGATAGTGAGAACCAGCAAGGACCCAAGAGATGCTCTATCCCACAGATGAGGAAAGGAAAGCCCAGAGAGTGTCAGGAGTCGCCCAACATCACACAGCAATGGGACAGCATAAATAGAGCACAACTCTGGTCTTCTGCCTCCCAGCCCAGCAGCTGGGATCAGTTCCCATCCTCAACACCGTTCCTCTCTGCACACCCCGATCTGCAAAATATGCCTCCTCCAGGAAAACCCAGCGTCTACCCATTCCTTTGCCTTGTGCCCCTCAGGAGGTTCAGCCCTCTATTCTCTTTGAGAAGTAATTGTGTGTGGAAGGTTTGTGATTCACCATCAAGCATCTCTTCAGCTAGCACAGGAGGACACAGCTGCACTCTGAGTCACTGAGACTTGGATTCAAAGTCCAGCATTGTTATTCACTTGCCGTGTGCTGCTGGACAACTGAAGCCACCCCTCTGTGTCTTGATATCCTCATCTGTAAACTGGGCTGCAAAGGTTTACACTGTGGGTTTGTCAAAAGGATTAAATGAGGTGAGGTATGTTATGTGTTCACACAGCTAACACATGCTAAGCACTAATGATAGGCTAGATACACATGTTATCTCATTACCTGATGCCCAGGTTTCAGAGCAAAATTTCCAGGACAGCACTTGTCACACCTCCAAATGCCGTCTTTCCCAAATCAGCTTACAATTCCTCCTGGCTGAGCTCCCAGAGGGGGTGTCGTCCTCTTCCCTTCCAAGGGTTAGGATGTCCGGCCATACCCAGTGAGGTGCGGTGCGAGGGTGGGTGCCTGGCGGTGAACAAGGGCACCACCACATAACCAGAAGAGGAAACCCTCCTCAGTTAGACTGAAACGCGGAAGGTTTTGTGCCTTTTTTCCTGCAACGCTGAACTTTGTGCGCTCCCGTCCTGCCATCTCCTGGTCAGTAATGTAAGAGCAGGCGGGCTCACACTCCAAGGGCCAGTGGCATTCCATCAGGGAACTTTGGAATAATTATAGTCAGGGGTGATATTCAAAAAATGTATAATAAACTACCCATCAGCAAAGTTCTGGAGTCCCTACTGGGCCCAAGGTTAACTCTTTGGAAGCTGGCTGTGAGGAAGTGGAGGTGTCCTGGAGAAGTGTCTGAGAGTATTTTGGTATTTTATGAAATGAAATAGCCCCAATGCAGCATCACTAACCATCCTTAATGCTTGAAGGGTCCATGCCCTGGTGCTTACCCCACCCCCATAGAATCAGGTCACCGTGAATAAGTGACCTTATTGTGAATAACGAATTCTGTGTTTCAAGACCCCCGGGACGTGGACCATTGCTAGGTGAGGGGCACTGCCCATTTTGTCCTCTGGTCCCCTCAGTACTTGTTCTTGTAGGCCCACAGATGCCCCTTCCCACACACAGCACAGCGATTATTCACTGTGTTTGTGAGCACGTCCCTGCCCATCACTGGTTTACTTTCCAGATGCTCAGTTTTACCTTTGGAAATACCTACTCTCCAGCCTCTAGGACTCTTGGCTAGAGTTCTTCCAGCCACATGAGTCTGAGTCCAGGTCTCACATCTCACCTCTGAGCCCACCTAGAATTATGGAACACAGTCTCAGAGAGACCCCAGGAAGGGGAAGCTGGAAAGGGAAACTGAGGCTCCACTGGGAGAACCCTGGGCTGCTGACATTGGGAGGAGTAGTTCTGAGAAATGCCTTTAAGTGGCTTCCGCAGCCTCATAAGGACTTGAACGGTGCAAAAGACTAGGGGGAGGACGGTGTATGAGGTCTGAGTGAGGGTGTTGGCAGAGCCTCCAGGGACCTTTCAGAACTCTCCATAACTGAGGACAGAGAGTGAGAGCTGCCTGCCCGAGGTCACACAGCAAGCCACTGACAAGGCAAAGGTAACTAAGAACCTGGAAACTAACCCAAGAACCCTTCACAAACAGGAAACTCTTTCTGGAATGCAACTGCTTGCCTTTCAGGGATTGTTTCACAAGGTCCCAATTTCCCACCACATTCTTGGTTTTCTTAAAGCAGGAGGCTCTTGGATCCAGAGAGCGGAGAACTTCTCTGGGCAAAATCCTCAGCCCCTCATAAATCATCCTGGGCAAAGCCTGGCCACTGCCTGCGGTTCTGACCCAGACAATGAAGTGAACCTGGGCAAGAGAGGCAGCCCTCCTGCGAATCCTCACCCATCACAGCCCAGATTGTCTTCCCGGCCATCCCCTGCTACAGTCACAACAGCGTGAGCCTAGGGTGGGTCTGGTCTCAACCCACATCACTTAATTCTTAAAGCTGGTTGCGATAAATTGAATAGCGTTCCCTCCAAAAGACAGTCACGTCCTAATCCCTGGAACCTGTGAATGTTACCTTATATGGAAGAAGAAAAAGACAACTTGGCAGGTGTGATTAAGTTAAGGACCTTGAGGTAGGGGATCTGTCTTGTGTTATCCAAGTAGGTCCTAAATGTAATCACAAGCGTTCTTATAAGAGGAGGATTACACACACAGAGGAGGAGAAGGCAGTGTGAAGATGGAAGCAGAGCTGAGAGTGATGTGGCCACCAGCCAAGGACTGCCGGCAGCCCCCAGGAGCTGGAAGGAGCAAAGACCAGATTCTCCCTGGAAGCCACCAGAAGGTGCACTGGCCTGCCGACCTCTTGCTTTCAGGTCAGTAGTCCTGATTTCAGACTTTTGGCCTCCAGAACTGTGAGAGAATGAATGTCTGTTGTATTAATCCACCAAGATTGTGGTAATTTGTTACAGCTGCCACAGGAAACTAGCACACTGGTCAGCAGGTAACCCTGAGTGCTGTCTGAGTGCCCAGCCCTGTGCTTGAGAATTAAATGTCTCACAGAGCAGACGAGACAAAGACACAGCCCCACAGCAACACACCTAGTCCTTCCCGCTGGGGAGAGCCGGGCACCCGGAGTCAGTGAAGGAGAGACAGGAGTTGGGGGTCTCCGTTGCAATAGCCAGTGAGTGTTTCCCAGTTCCGGCTGCTTTATCAGGCTCCAGGGGTTTCTTTTTATCGTGATTTTATTGTGCTTTGGAGAAAAAGTGGAGAGCACAAAAAAGTAGGAAAAAAGCACAATTCCTGTTAAACTTCGGTATGTTTCCATGCAGTCATTTTTTTCCCCATTCACAGGTTTTTATTTGTGTGTTTCATTTACATAGTTATTATCAAAATGGATATATACATTGGTATTCTGCTATGAATATTCTATGTACCCTTTGAACCTTTATTTGGAACGGGCTATGTAGTATTCCATAGCAGATATAACTTCATAGACTTCACATTCTCTTTATTGGATGTTTGATCTGTTTCCTACAGCACCGTGAGGAATATCTTTGGCAGTAAATTACTTTACATGTTTTAGGAGATTTCTGTAAGATAGATCTAGTAATTTTACTTCTGGGAAACTAGGGGTATGAAAATCTTTAAAGATGGTAATGCATTTTGCTAAATTACTTTCCAAATTGTGTGTGTGTCAATTTACCCTCTGCGTGTGCTGTGAAACGTGGAAGTAACCATTTTACCACACTTCCACGAGGATCTTTTCCAATTTGCTATATGATGAAAAACAATATCACTTTCAATTTTCATGTCTCTACTTAACAGTGAGGTTGGACTTTTATTTCCACACTCTGGTGTATTAACAGAATACTCTCCACTTCCGGGCTTAGCACGGTGTCCAACCAGTCGCAATTTCCTGTTGATTCTATGCTAGGAAAACCTCTGGGATCTATTTTCTCCTGCCCATTTTTACAGGCTTATTTCAAGATGTCACCTCTCACCTGGGGATGCGAGGTCATTAGGATCCCTGAGAAAAAAAAAAAAAGAACACAAGTATTCTTGGTCGTGTCCTTCTGGCTGCAAGACCTTGGATGCCTCCCTACTGCCTGTCAAACCAAGCCCAGCTCCTCGGCTTGGTGTTTAAGGCAGTCCGTGATCAGCCTTCCCCACAGCCAAGCTTGCCTGCTATATCCACCAGCCACCCTGTGTGTGTAGCCCTTCACACATGCTCATGCAGCTCCGTGCCTCTGATCCACCTTCCACTCACTTGGAATGCGCTCTTGCACCTTCCCCTAATACCTATGCACGTTGTATATCCAGAGATTCACGCCACACTCTCCAGCACCCCTGTCCAAGGTCCTGGACACAAACATTACCCGGGATGTAGTTCCTGCCTCAGGGTTTCACTGTCAGGAGCGGGTGGATGAGGGCGTAGATTCGTACATTCTGATTAATTCAGGCCGTTTGGCTTCAAGGGACAGGAACCCATTCAAAGTAACTCAAGCAAAAAGAGGAGCTTATTGGAAGGACACGGGGTTTCTCAGAGCACCAGGGTAAACAGCCCAGTTGGGGCTCATGGGAATTGGGGATTAGAGAGCTGTCCGAAAGCAAAGGCGTCCTCTGCCTCTCCAGGCTGTACAGGCTCTGTGCGTCCGCTTCCTCTCTTCCCGTCCCCAGCCAGCTGCCTCTGCACGCTCATTTTCGCTCTTGCCTCATCGTGGCACTGGTCCCAACTCTGCATCGTGGTCTCTGCCCAGGGACCACCACCAGTGGGCAGTGGTCTCTATTCAGACACCATTCTGATTCTCAAGAGAGGGACTCGGCTGGGCTTAGATTTACTCTACGTGGTCGGGGTCTTTTCATTGGTTGTTGGTGAGCCCATGGGCCCTTGATCCAACATCTACTCCTGGTCCAATCAGCTGCGGCTGGAAAAGGACAGCGAGAAGAGCAGGGTCAGATAGTACAAAGGGTTGTCAGAATCTGAATTATATCACGATCCCAAGGTGAAGCCTCTGCTTATTAAGGTCTAAGAAGCACTGCTTTAGAGCAAGGGTTCTCAAAGAGTGATCCCTGATCCAGCAGCAGCAGGCTTGCCTGGGAACTGGTCAAAGATGCAAATTCTGTAAATCAACTATATTTCAGGTAAAAAAAAAAATCGGGCTCCCTGGTGGCGCAGTGGTTGAGAGTCCGCCTGCCGATGCAGGGGACACGGGTTCGTGCCCTGGTTCTGGAGGATCCCACATGCTGCGGAGCCCCGGGGCCCGTGAGCCATGGCCGCTGAGCCTGCGCGTCCGGAGCCTGTGCTCCACGACAGCAGAGGCCGCAGCAGTGAAAAGCCCGCGTACCGCAAAAAAAAAAAAAAAAAAAAAAAAAATTTTTCTTTTCCCCGGAGGAAATACTGAAAGAGTGGTTGAGAGTCCGCCTGCCGATGCAGGGGACACGGGTTCGTGCCCCGGTCCGGGAAGATCCCACACGCCACGGAGCGGCTGGGCCCGTGAGTCATGGCCGCTGAGCCTGCGCGTCCGGAGCCTGTGCTCCACAACGGGAGAGGCCACAACAGTGAGAGGCCCGCGTACCGCAAAAAAGAAAAAGAAAACACACACACACACACACACACACACACACACAAAATCATCCAATGTCTTCTTAACCAACCAAAGAAACAACCAAAAGAAATGCAAATTCTCAGGCCCATCCCCAGGGCCTGGAAGGGGCCTGGGAAGGAGCTGGGTGCTTCCCACAGGTTCTCAAAACAAGCCTCACCCCCACCCTCTGTTTTCCACAGAGAAAATTCCCACCTTCCTTCCTTGGTGAATAGCCAGTGCCTTGCTCTCCACCTGTCCCCTGTGGGGCTGACAAAGACATACCACCACACAGGCTATTGTGTATAAATGAAATATGCTGATGTTTGCTTATGCTGATCAGAGGCAGGGCATCCCTCCCTGCTGTCCTCATTTTCCTACTCAGGCAACAATGGATGATTTCTGTAGTCCCTTCAAGGATTATGGGTTTTAATGGCCTCGTTGGTTCCCACCTATATTAGTTTCCTGTGGCTGTTATAACAAATGACCACAAACCAAGTGGCTTAAAACAACAGAAGTTTATTTTCTCACAGTCTGGAGGATGGAAGTCTGGACTTCTGGTGTCACCAGGGCCACGTGCCCTCGGGAGGTTCTAAGGGAGAAGCCTTCTTTCCTTCCAAGCTTCTGGTGACCCCAGGCGTTCCTTGGTTTGTGGTTAAATAACTCCAGTCTCTGCCTCCACGTCCACATGGCTTTCTCCTCTTCTCTGTGTGTCTCCAATCTCCCTCTGTCCTTATCGCATGACAATATGTGTCATTGGATTTAGGGACCACCTTGGTAACCCAGGGTGACCTCTTCTTGAGGTTCTTAATCATTACATCCTCAACCACCTAAATGGGAAATGAATTTGCAAAAGACTAGATACATGTATATGTATAACTGAATCACTTTGCTGTACACCTGAAACTAACACAATATTGTTAATCAACTATACTCCAATATAAAATTAAAAGTTTTTAAAAAATTGCATCCTCAAAGGCCCTTTTTCCTAATTAGGTCACAATCACAGATTCTGGGTAGACATATATGAGGGGAGGGGGGCACCGTTCAGCACACTACACCACTGGCCCTGCCAAATATTTGGGACCAGACTAGGGACAAAGGGTGTCTCCACCCCATCTCCTGCCTTATCTAGAGTAACTACAAGTGACAAGATTTCTGTTTAGCCCCATTTTAGAGGCAGAGGGAGAAGAATATCGAGACACAGCCCCCCTCCTCAAGGAACTGATGGTTGGGTGGAAGCAGAGCAGCCAAGAAGGGCGCCACCTTTGCACCCCCGCCCACGGCAGCGCCCACCTCGGCCTGCCATCTCCTGTCAATTTCCGGAGCTGTGGCTGGAGGATGAGAGAGTGGCCTAGAGGGGGCTCGGAGCACCCTGGGCAGTGTTCTGGGAATTGCAGGGGCCCCAGCGATACCAAGACACACACTCCTTCCTTCTGCAGTTTCCATTCTGCCAGGGCAGGAGGTTTTATGATTGCCAGGACAGCAATTAAAGGAGGGACAATCAGCCAATGGCACATTCTTGGGCCTTGGCAGCCAGCGTTCTCTACAGCCTGCCTCAGAGGGAGATGAGAATTTCCAGAAAGCAAGCTGGTGTCCAGAAAAGGCCCATCCCAGACGGCCTCTAATGTCATTAGCCCAGCGATGATGAGTGAAATGAGGTACAAGCGAGCAGCCCTGGCCCCACTTGATTCTCTGAAGGATGCTGATAAGAACATGGTCTCCCAGCTGGGGACCACAGAGCATGGACCAGGAGAGAAAGGAAGCAACTGAGAAGCAGGAGAACTGAGGACAGGGTGTTTGTAGTGGGAATAGGCAATCAATAGACCTGAGTTTTCATTTCACTAATTAGCTGTGTGAGCTTAGAAGAGTTCTTAAATAAAGAGCCTCTGCAAATCATTATAAAAAGACAAACCATCCAAGAAGGGAAAAAATAGGCAAAGAATTTTGAACTGGCATTTTACAGAAGAAACACAGATGGCCAAAACAAAAAATACAAGAAGGTGTTTGATCTTTCTAGTAATTAGGGAAACAAAACTTAAAACAACCAGAACACAAGTGAGAAAATTGGTGATATCTGAGTAAAGTCTGCTGTTTATTAAATAGCTTTGTACCAATGTCAATTAATGTCTTAGTTTTGATCACTATATGAGGTTATGTAAGATGCTGACATGAGGAGAAGTTGGGGGAAGGGACTATAAGAACTCTGTATTTTCAGAACTTTTCTGTTAGCCTAAACTTATTTCAAAATAAAAAGGTAAATAACAACTACTATAACCACAGTAACAGAGGTATCACTGTCTTCCCAACATAGGGGCAAGAATTATAAAGATTAATAAGACCCAGTGTTGAAGGTGGTGGTGCTGAGAAGCAGGCTGTCATACATACCGTTGGTGGGAAGGTGATTTGATACATACTTTTTGGAGAGCACTTTGGCAGCATTGATTACAATTTCATTATGAGTACCCCTGGACCTGGGAATTCCATGGCTTGGTATTTACCCAAATCCTTGCACTTGTATTCAGAGAGGCATGTCCAATGGTATTCGCCACAGCCCTGTTTCTAATAACCAGGGGCAACCCAAATGCCCAAGAGAGGAAAGGTTAAATGATATAGTGCATCTAACCATGAAATACTATGCAGCAGGTAAAAAGAATGCAATCCATCCACATGAACAAGTGAAAAGGTTTCCAAAGCCAAAAAGTATAATTCCACTGATGTGAAGGAAAAACCCAAATAAAGCCATACATTTCTAAACGTACATATACAAAGGTATAGGCCGACCCAAAAGTCAGGAACAGCACCCTCTTGACTGGTCAAAGTTCCCTCTGGAGAGGACAGTGGGGCAGAGATTGGGACAGGCACGGCTGGGTGGGGCTGTGTCAAAGGGGGCTTTTTCTTTTTCCGTATTCTCTGAATTTTTAACATGAAAGCTCATGTATTATTTCTGCAGGTTTTTAAAATAATTATTTAAAATTATTTAACCTTCTCTGCCCTGCAATTTCCTGGTCTTTAAAATAAAAGAGTTAGTAATACAATGTTATATGTCAATTATGTATGTATAAAATAGAAAAACAACAAAGATATATTGTATAGCACAGGGAATTATAGCCATTGTCTTATAATAACTTTTAATGGAGTATAATCTGTAAAAATGCTGAATCACTACGCTGTACACCTGAAACTAATATAATATTGTAAATCAACTACACTTCAATTAAAGAATACATAAAAATAATAAATAAATTGAAGGGGTTGAGTTAGGGCCCCTCCGACGTTGCTTCCAGCTCTGAATTTCTTTAACCGGAATCTGAGGCTGTGTCCTATGCTGCCCCCTCCCTACTCTGCCCCCTGACACACACACACCTGCTTCTCTCCAGTCCTCACACTTTCCAGCCCATTCCTGACTTAGGGCCTTTGTGAGGCCTCCCAGACCACCCAAGATAACAATGAGGGAGGAGAGAAAGGCAGCGCCAGATCAGAGAGGGCCTGGGAGACCCAGGAAAGGAGTTAGGATTTCAGCATCAGGCAGGTAGGAAACCTCAAAAGGGATTTAAATGCTGTGGGTGGGATAGGGTGGGAGGGGAAGAGGGGGAAGGGGGAGGGGTGGTGTGAGGCTGCCTCCACCATCTCATCAAAGCCAACAACAGTCTAAGTCTTGGTAGAACATGAAATATAAGGTAGAGCCTGGCTTTAAGCAATCGGGGGCCAGTCTCAAGGTAAACAGAGCTTGAAGAGAAGTGAAGAGTCAGAGTGAATCTATTTCAAGTGAGTCTCCCCTAAGTCCATTTACACTCTGTAGTACAGTGTTTTTCCATCTCCTGAATACATAATGTCCCTCCCAAATTCACTTAAGGCATAGAGTGTCCTGTTTTGATGTCTTCTCAGATCCTTGCACTGAAACCCAAATTTATTCTCAAAAATGTCTCTCAACACCATGATATATCATTCCTCCCCGCTTTCTCTCTTTTTGCCTCTCTCTTTCTCTCAACCACTATTTTCCACCCATCTTCTTTTCGCCAGACTTCCTAAGATTTTGGCCCCTTCTCTCTCTTTCCCCGCTTAGTGAGATTTGCCATCCTTTGATAAACCCTCTTTCCAGAGGGACTTTATTGCCGGTCTAGCCTGCCCTTCCCCAGTGGCCTTTGGGCCTGGCCTCATCTTCCGTGCTCTGGCTCCACGTGACTTTCCAAGGCTGGATTCCCCAGGCTGAACACACAGAAAAGCTCCCAGGACTCTCTCCTTCCTCCTTCTTTCCCTCAAGTCCAGCCTCATGAGGTACAAATGGTTAACTGCAACTCCCTTGGATGGGGGGTTGTTGGTTCAGAACAGGCCACAGGGAAGGCAGGGGAAGGTCCAGGTGGGGACTCAGACCCCTTCAGATCTCTCTCCTTCCTGTTTCTGTTTCTCTTGGAGGGACTTTCTCCACAAGCCTAGAACCCTGGCCACCAGAGAGGAAGGGAGCCTCTTCCTCCAGTTCTGACTAGCAAGAGGCCTGCAGGTCAGCCCCGCCTGGATCAGGTGCCCAGTTGCAGGACCAGAGGGGTGGACACTATCATAGGGGCCTCCGATCAGAACCACATGGTTCCCCAAATAGAAAATAGTAATAAATATGACAAATATCAATCCAACTCTTATATCAACAATCACCTTACACATCAATGGTCTAAATGCACCAGTTGAAAGACAGAGATTGTCAGAGTGGATCAGAAAACATACTGCATGATTCCAACTATATGACATTCTGAAAAAGGAAAAATTAAGGAAACACTACAAACTCAGTGGTTGCTAGGGGCTATAGGGGAAGGATGAACAGGTAGAGGGTACAGGATTTTTAAAGCAGTGAAAAGTATTCAATATGGTACCATAATGACGGATACATATCTTTATACATTTGTCGGAACCCATAGAACAGGGGTCCGCAACCTTCCGGTACCAGTCCAAGGCCTGTTAGGAACCCGGGTTGCACAGCTGGAGGTGAGAGCACGAGTGAGTGAAGCTTCACCTTCTGCTCGCCATCGCCCGCCATCGCTCGCATCACCCGCCTGAACCATCCCCCACCCCCGTCCGTGGAAAAATTGCCTTCCACGAAACCAGTCCCTGGTGCCAAAAAGGCTGGGGACCGTTGCCTTAGAATATACAACCATAATGTAAACTATGGACTTTGGGTGGTTATAACGTGTCAATGCATGTTCATCAACTGTAACAAATATACCACTCTGGTGGGGGTGCTGATAATGGGAAAGGCCGGGTATTTCGGGGGGAACAGGGAGTACATGAGAAATCTGTGTACCTTCCCCTCAATTTTGCTGTGAACATAAAACTGCTCTTTAAAAATTGCCTTGGGTTTCCCTGGTGGCGCAGTGGTTGAGAGTCCGCCTGCCGATGCAGGGTACTTGGGTTCGAGCCCCGGTCCGGGAAGATCCCACATGCCGCGGAGCGGCTGGGCCCATGAGCCATGGCCGCTGGGCCTGTGCGTCCGGAGCCTGTGCTCCGCAACGGGAGAGGCCACAGCAGTGAGAGGTCCGCGT
>NW_006784347.1:287409-293068 GCF_000442215.2 Lipotes vexillifer
GGCTAGGGAAAAACAAAAAAAAGAGCCACGGTTCCCATGCACAAAAGGGGCATTTCTCCTAAAGAAGAGGATATCCACGCCCTAGAAAAAGGGAACAATTTTTAAGCAGAGAGAACAGGGGGTGTCCACATTGCCCCATGTTCAGCCCAGGGGCTGGCCTTGGTAGGTGTGAGGTCTGGTTCCTTAGCAGCACGAAGACCTTGGGAGACCTGGCTGGCGTCTCCAGCTGTTCCTGCTTTACCTTCTCCACCCAGATGCTGCAGTTGACAGCAGGTGCCCAGAGCGCACTGGCTTCTGACTCCAGCGGCCCCTCCTCAGGGCACCAAAAACCTTGGATGCTGACAACTCTGACTTTTTTAGGAAACCAGCCCTATCTAGAAGAAAGTTATTTTCTATTTTAAAATGTCAGATTTGGAATGTCAATTTTCTCAGAAAATGTATCATTTATATACAAAGGATGGGCCCACGTTTTTCTCCAGGATGCTACTTTTCAAAAAGTCAGAACTTTTTAGAGCTGAGAGGCCCCTGGAGGGTCTTTTATTCCAACCCACTCATTTTACAAATGAGGCAACAGGTACAGAGAAGTCAAGCGTTTTACCCAATAATACCTGCTAGTTAGTAGCATTGGCAATAAGGAATCCTAATAATTAATCAACACTCAGGGTTTCCATGTGATGTTTGCAAACTATTTAAGAAAAAATATAGTAATGAAAACTTATCCTGGACAGGTATACCTTTTTTTTTTTTTTTTTTTAAGGCTTAAAGTTTAAGCCATAGGGTTGTTTTTTTTTTTTAACTACATGCATATTAAATTTAATTTTTCTCTTTTGTGCATTTATCTACAAAATGTTTTATCTTTTTTGTCAAATGGTAATGAATCTTAGCTTCACATTTCTTTGCCATTTACCTCCACCTCTGGAATCTCGGGATCTAGAAGCAAACACTTCAGGGCACCAAGGGAATTAGGACAGAAGACTTCTTTGTAAAAGAGTTGCTTTAGTCATTGGTCACTCTTTCTGGTTTATCTAGTTTGAATATTCACATTTGTCTTCCTTAAAGAGACATGCACCCCTATCGTTATCATGTTTGGTACAATTTTTCTTCTCTAGCCTGTTCATAATTTTGATTCCACACCCCAAACCCAAAGTCATTGGCCTGAACTTACAAGAAGAAAGTAGTTATTGTGGATGAATATGCAAAGCACATGGGCCCTGAGATGCTGTTGTTGGACACAAAAGCCCCTCTGTGACTTTGTAATAGCCGGTCCCCCACATCACACAGAGCAAGAAAAAGGGCACACACTGTGCTCACGCTCTGTTTCACCCTCTTGAATTTGTAAACAACTGAAACATAACACAAACAAGCTGTTTCTTTTTTTAGCTTGCTGGTGTTTTTAACTCAATAAAATGTTTGTTAATTAACTTCAGGAAATTTTTTTTTTTAACCCCAGATTATCTTGGCATTTGAATGGACTCCACTGGCTGGTTTGAATGGGATGGTTTCTTTGAATACGGGTTGATTTCTGTGTATGCCCTTGTAACAGTCAGAATAAGCTGGATTATGGTGCAATAACAAAGGATACCCGAATCTCAATGGTTTGACAGAAGTTTGCTTTCCTCTCATGTTACATGTCCCATGAGGATCAGGAGGGAGCTTGCAGTTTATGGTAATCACTCAGGGGCCTTACCTGAAGGAGGCTCCATCTTACCTGTGCTTCCACTCACCTCAGTGGACGGAGAGAACTCCGGAGGGACTCACATAAGCAATCAAATGCTCCAGCCTGGAAGTGACACCCATCACAACTCATTGGTCTGAACTAGTCACGTGACCCTGCACATCAGTTAAGTCCATTGCCCTGTGTGCTCACCAGACCTCAGCATATACACACACCACTCGCAAGAACCCCACCTCCATACCTTGTCCAGGGAAAAGCCTCTCTAAGGAGAGCCCAGTGCCGAATCAACTGGTCAAATATTTAAGTACCAATTATGAGCAAGGCCTGAATGGAATTAAGGAATAAAGACAACCAAAGTCATAGAAAATTTTCACCTAATTTTATGGTACATGAGTTATATTTCTTTTTTTTAACATCTTTACTGGAGTACCATTGCTTTACAATGGTGTGTTAGTTTCTGCTTTATAACAAAGTGAATCAGCTATACCTATACATATATCCCTATATCTCCTCCCTCTTATATTTCAACTTCTAAAAAAATTGACGTGTTCTTCCATGGAGGAAAAAAGTCATAGAGATGCTATTGATATCTACCGGATACAGGCCAGGGATGCTGCTACATGTCCTACAATGCACAGGACAGGCCCCACAACAAAACTTGTTGTCTAGAGTTCTTCCAGGCACATAAATCTGAGTCCGGGTCTCACACCTCACTCCTGAGCCCACCTAGGATCATGGGACAAGTTGATTGTCCCATGGTTGCCATGGTTGAGAAGCCCTGTATTAGAGTAATGCAAAATTCACATTCTGAAAACACAAAACAAAAATAAATCCCCAAACCAAAACAAGCAAAAGTCTGCCTTGAGTTCGGCCCCTGCATGTTGGATTAGCTGGGAGGTTGTGGTTCCCATTGCTGAAGCCACATGGAAGCATCCATTAGATGGGCTGCAGCTGGGCCCTGCCTGGGGTGGTGACCAGATCCCACTTCTGATAAGTGCTTACAAGTGGCCTTGACTCTCCAAACACTTGTTAGCACTCCTTCCCAGCAGTGAGGGCAACCAAAAATGTCTCCAGACGGTGTCAAATGTCCCTGGAGGCAAAATCTCCCCCAGTAGAGACCCTGTTTGAATAAAATTTTCAAGTTTGCAGAGAGTACAATTCCAGTTGTGCTGCAGAGGAACAAACCCTGGACCGGGAAATGGAGGGCCTGATTTTAAACCCAGCTCTGCCATTAATCACACAGGGCTTCCCTCTTTGGGCCTATGCTTCCCTATCTATAAGATGAGAGGCTCAGACAGGATGATTTCTAAAGTCTATTCAGAGCTTTCTAAGGCTCTAGGGCTGGGGTGCTGGAGTTTTTCATTCTAATACTTTTCCAGTCACAGCCTCACCCTCTCCGCAAAGAAACAGTGGAGTGAGGATTTCAGCTGCACGGTGACACAGTTCATGTGACAGGACGGGGCTGATAAAGGGACCAAAGAACCTGGAGGGCTGACAGTCAGTGGGGTGGCTGGGCAAACAGGAGGAGAGGGGAGAGGCAGCGGAGGTCCTGAAACCACCAAAAGGCAGTTCCAGCGCTGACTCTGCACTAAAAAGTCATCTGCGATCCAAGGAATAAGAAGAGGTGGGCAGGGGCTGCTAAACGGTTTTTGGAGAAGTTGAGATAAATAGCATGCAAAGTACACAGAGAAAAGAGCAATGTACCAAGAATGGGAGGGAACTGTGTGTGTGTGTGTGTGTGTGACTCTGCTGTTTCCTTGCTAATGGCAAGAGAAATTGAAGAATTTCAATTCAGCTTGAATCTGCCTGTGAGCTTTAAAAAATCATAATCACAGGATTATTAGATTTGCTGGTCTTTTACTGGCCTCTCGACTCTTGTTCAGCTGTAATCAAAAGACAGGGGTGAGGGCTTCCCTGGTGGTGCAGTGGTTGAGAGTCTGCCTGCCAATGCAGGGGACATGGGTTCGTGCCCTGGTCCGGGAAGATCCCACATGCCGCGGAGCGGCTGGGCCCGTGAGCCATGGCCGCTGAGCCTGCGCTCCGCAGCGGGAGAGGCCACAGCAGTGAGAGGCCCGCGTACCGCAAAAAAAAAAAAAAAAAAAAAAAAAGACAGGGGCGAGAGGAGAAAAGAAAGAGATGCCCCCTTGCTCCTTGCCATCCACATTTCCTCCTGGTCCATCTCAGAATCCAATCAAGCTTTACAGTGAAGTTGAATGGGAGTGAGAGGTATTTAATAAAAGGCTGTTCTGTCTAAACAATGATTCAGGACTTTTTGGAAGCTGGGAGAGACAAGCTGAATGGCCCACTCCAGGTTCCCTAAAGAGGGTTTATGCATATCTTTTATTTGTCTTAGGTTTGTACCTGTTCTGTTTTATTCTAGCCATATCAACACTTCTCTGGATTGCCAATAAGCTGAGCTCTCAGGCTCTGCTGTATCCCACAGTCTGCACCTGTTTCTCAGAAATGTTTCACCCAGTTCTTCTTTTATCCATCCAGTCTACAGGCCTCTCATCAGCTGTTTATGAAGCACCTACTGTGTGTCAAGTACTGTGTTATGCAGTAAGGTGAATAAAATACAGTTCAGGCCTTCCAGGGCATCACACTCAGATGGGATAGACAGGTACACAAGCGATCACCCCCCTCCCAGTGTGGTAAGTGGGCCTCCCGGGGTAACACCCTGCCCTAAAAGGCACGTCTCAGGGGAGGCCTTCTGAGGAGGGGGTATCGGAGCTAAGTCTTAAAGGACAAATAGGAGCTGTTCAGGCAGAGATGAATGATCTAGGCTTATGAAAGGTTTGAAAGCAAGAGAGAGTTTGGTGATTCAATGACTTGTAAAGAATATAATGTGATTGGATGGTAGTGTTCAGCGAGGACCCAGGCTGCATTTGCCAAGCCAAGGCAGTGTGTGGCTGTTTCAAACCACCTTATTGAATATATGGTGTTGGTTTATTAACATTGAGCTCACAGCCAATAGCCCCATAACTCGTGCCTGCATGATGCCTCCCTAATGCACATATTTTCTCCATGAGGCACATCACAGCCTTCTTGTGCTTAGAAACATTAGAGCCATTTTAAACAGCAAAATCAGGGAATTCCCTGGCGGTCCAGTGGTTAGGACCCCGCGCTTTCACTGCCGAGGGCCCGGGTTCAATCTCTGGCCGGGGAACTAAGATACTGCAAGCCATGTGGTGTGGCCAAGTAAATAAATAAAATAAAGGATAGATTTTTAAACAATAAAAAATAAAAGCGAAATCACCAGCAAAACCCACAAAACTACAGAAAGCATGGCAAAGCGTGGCACTAAATAGATGGAGGAAAGGACACTTGCTTACAGGGTGAGAGCTGAAAGCAGAAGAGAGTAATGCCTTGCTAGACCTCGGCTGGGAACATGCGAAGTTGGACCAATCACATTTTTTGCCCCCTGCACATATCCGCAAATGACCACAAAAGTGCCACAAGTATTGATTTGGGGGAGTACAAATACATTTAGGGAGTGGGCAAATTCACAGATATGGAGTCGTGAGCAATGAGGATCATCTGTATTTCAAAAACATAAATATGAACCCCGAAATTCTCCGTACTGCCAATGACCACTGTATTCAGTAAAATATTTTGATTTCTCCTAGAATCCAAGTGAGTTTAGAGGTATCTATGAATTTAAGACTAAAGATCTGGGGACATTGGTGCACTGTTGGTGGGGATGTAAATTGGTGCAGCCACTATGCAAAACAGTATGGAGGTTCCTTGAAAAATTAAAAATAGAACTGCCATATGATTCGACAATTTCACTTCTGCGTATTGACCAGAAGAAAACAAAAACGCTAATTTGAAAAGATATATGCACACCAATGTTCACTGCAGCATTATTTACAATAGCCAAGATATGGAAGTAACCTAAGTGCCCATTGATAGATGAATGGATAAAGAAGATGTAATATATATATATATATATATATATATATATATATATATATATATATATAT
>NW_006784347.1:293215-304270 GCF_000442215.2 Lipotes vexillifer
ATATATATATATATATATATATATATATATATGAATATTACTCATCCATAAAAATTTAAAGAAAATCTTGCTATATGCGACAACATACATGAATCTAGAGGGCATTAAGCTGAATGAAATAAGTCAGACAGAGAAAGACAAATACTGTATGATCTCACTTGTATGTGGAATCTCAAAAACAAAACAAACAAACATAAACCAAAAACAGATTCAGATACGGAGAAAACGTGGGTGACTGTCATAGGGGAGGGGAGTGAGGTTGGCGAAATAGGTGAAGGGGATTAAGAGGTACAAACCTCCAGTTATAAAGTAAATAAGCCATGAGGATGTAATATACAGCATAAGGAACATGGTCTATAGTATTGTAATGACTCTGTATGGGGACAGAGGGTTATAAAACTTTTATCATGGTGATCATTTCATAACATATGCAAATGTCAAATCACTATGTGGTACACCTGAAACTAACATAATATTGTACGTCAACTAGATTTCAATTTTTGAAAGAAGATTAAAGATCTGGGACTCATGGAAAGCTATCTTACACTGAAGCAGGGTTTAAAACAGACCATCCTGCGTCATTCTAGAAGGACAGCCTGTCAGAGGGTGACTTACAGCTCATGCCCTGTTGCTAGGGAAGCCAGACTACTGAACTAGCAGACTCATTTCCGACTGGAGCAAAGCAAAGTGCCTCAGAGCCCCAGAGGGCTCTCTGCTCTGTCAGCTGTCAACATCCACACTGTCTGTATTCGCCTGTGCAGGAGCGTCAAGAAATCATGGGTCTTGAGCTGCCACTTGCTGACAGACATGCAGCAGGCTTTGCCCAACAACGTGTTATGAGAACAGTCTCGGTAGTCGGTGCTTCAGAATTTTCCAGAACAGTGATAAATAAGTTCCTTAAGCTGCTAACTCCCAGGGACCCTCTGGGGCAATTATTTATTTGAAATGCTAGACATGGGACTGAGAGGTTTTATTTAATGCTTTAAAGTATAGGTAGTCTCTTATATAGGAAAAAAATTAAGTTATAGAACACAGTTCCCTCAGAGTCTCATCTCGTAGCTGTCCCACTGACTTCATGGGGACTTTCCTTGACCAAAAAAAGTATCATTACAATGCTTAGAATTTTATTTTTAAAGAATGCATGCCACAAACTGCCTGGGTGGTACCTAACGCCAGAGGGTTTTTTTTTTGCATTTCCCCAATTTTGTTTGAATTTGTAAAAGGTGGATTTTATTTTTAGAGTAGTTTTAGGCTCAAGCAAAACTGAGTAGAACATACAGATACAGTTTCCACACACCTCTTGCCCCCTCCCAGGCACAGCCTCGCCCAGGATCCACATCCTGCATCAGAGTGGTAACTTTGTTACAATCCATGAACCTACACTGACACATCATTAGCACCCAAAGTCCACAGTGTAGAGTTTACTCTTGCTGCTGTGCATTCTGAGTTTTGACAAACGTATAACAATATAACAATGTGTATCTACCATTAGAGCATCATACAGAATAATTTTGCCCTAAAAATCCCTCCTCGCTGCACCTCTTCCCCCTTAACCCCTGAACAACTACTGACCTTTTTACTGTCTCCATAATTTTGCCTTTTCCAGGATGTCATATGGTGGGATCATATGTATCCTTTCCAGATTAGCTAACCCTGAATGTGTAAGATCAATATCAATTAATAAGTAAATCACTTATTAATCAATAAGTGCACATCACTATACTGAGAGCAACTTACAGTCTTGGTTATCATTGTTTTTGCCCCACACAGTTTGTTGAAAGGATAAACAACCTCCTTCTCTGATTAAAAAAAAATCAGGACACTAATAACAGTCAGTAATAGTACTTAGAACTTGGTATTACTTAGAAAAAGAAATGATAATGATATTTACTCTGAATAAAGAACAGCTTGTGGGCTTCCCTGGTGGTGTAGTGGTTAAGAATCCACCTGCCAATGCAGGGGACATGGGTTTGAGCCCTGGTCTGGGAAGATCCCATATGCTGTGGAGCAACTAAGCCCCGAAGTCACAACTACTGAGCCCATGCACCTACAGCCTGCGCTCTGCAATAAGAGAATCCCTGCTCGCCGAAGTCTGTGTGCAGCAATGAAGACCCAACTCAGCCACAAATAAATAAATAAAATAAAGTTTTAAAAAATGCTTAAAAAAAAAAAAGAACAGGTTGTAAAAAATAAAGTACAAACGCCAGACTATAGCTCATGAGATGCGACTCAGGTCTCAATATTTTGGTAACTTTTAGAATTCTTACTTTTTTCAGTTTTATTAAGATATAATTGACATACAGCACCGTATAAGTTTAAGGTGTACAGCATAATGGCTTGACAGATATATATTGTGAAATAGCTACAACAATAAGTTCAGTTAACATCCATCACCTCATATAGTTACAAAAATTTTTTTTCCTTGTAATGAGAACTTTTAGGATTTAGTCATCATGTTGTACATTACATCCCACTTTTAGAATTCTGACTACATCTTCCATAGAGTGGGATTTTGCCAGTGATGGTACAGTTTAAGTGAAAATTAATATTTAACTTGATTTCAAGTTCTGTATTTGGGGCTCCCCTTTGAAAACTCCCCAGATTACCTGACACTCCCCTAGGCAGGCAGATCCAGAGTGTCTGGGCAAAACCAAATATAAGGAGAGGCTGATCTCATGGATCTGTTATGCCTTGTCCCTATCTCTGGGCCCCAGGATGACCTTCGCTTTTTTGACAATAGAGCTACACTGCTGAGTCATGTGTAACTGAAACCCTTGTCTGCAGTTCGTCCTGCTTCTTGCTGGAATCCAGAAAACCTAGACAAGGGGCAATGTTCTCAGCAGGATAATGGAGGGAAGGAGAGGTGGGTAAGAGGCATTCAGGAAATATAAATATGACAGAAAGGAAAATTTGGGCCTAAGCGATAATTAGCAAGAAGTAAGTCCAGAGAAACTAAGGCATGGATCTGCCTCCTTTTATATAATGGAGGTGCTTACAAATTTGCCTGTAAATCAACTTACATTTCAAACGCATCAGGGGAACTGACATTTAGGGGAATCTGGATATGGTTCCTTTTGCATAGTAAAGCATTTGTCTGTAATGTTAATACTCACTTTCTAATCTAGCTGTATTATATTGATATTCCCCTACGTTGGCTTTGAGAGAGGACTGTAGGTGTCTCATCAAAGCACCTTGCCTAGCAGACAATTAGGCGGAACAAATACACTTCAGGCTGTCCAAATACTCTGCCTGGTGGTAAATATGCCTTCCAGTTGGAATGATTAGGGGAGGTTTTGGTAAAATTTGAGCTAGGTTTCGAAAGTTAGGTAGGATATTGGTGAAGAAAGAGCAAGGACTTTGTAGGCAAAGGAAAACCCCAGAGTAGAACAAGAGTTCCAGTCAAACAAGCTCAGTTGGCCATAGAGTAGATGAGAGAGAAAACTGGAAAGGACAGAGGCTCAGATGATAGGCTGGGGTGGGGGCGGCGGCGGGGGGTGAGGTGCAGACGAAGAGAAGTTTAAGGCTAAGGAGTTTAATTTCACTTAGGGAGAAGTTAGAAGCCTTTAGGCAGGATGAGCTGATATAGAGAGAAACAGAGAAGGGACACCAGTAAGGTCACTACATATCGAGAACCAAGATAAGGGTCTTTAGGATGGTGGCAGTTGGAACAACAAAAGGTCAGTTCTAGAGACTCAGAGCTTAAGAAATTGGCCCCCATCTCCATCATCCACTCAGTGCTCCCAATAATACATTAATTAAACCCCTGTGAATAAAGCATGTTTAATTACCTGCTTTTTGTATTAATCTGTAACATACAATACTGCTTTGAAAAAAATATATGAGCTATGCAAATTAAAGCTTTAAGACAAATTCCCATCTTAGGACAAGATGGCTGTCTCCAAACCCTCATACACTTAAAACCTCCCACTGCCAAGGCTTAAATTAGATGTTGGGGAGACAAAGCTAAGGACAAAACTTAGATGTTGGCTGACTGAGAGAATGAAAGCCTCTGGTCAGTTTCAGTCTGAGGCTGTGTTATCCAGGTGAGAATCTCCAGCAGCATTTAGAAATTCAGATCGCAAGCTGATTGCAGTTTAACAGTGTTTCTTTCACAAACAAGGTAAAAATAACAGTATATGTGAAAATGCTCTGTAATGTGATAAGTGCCATTTGAATCTTCATCTAATTTAAGATTTTATTCTTGGGTCACAGATGAATAATAGATTCGAATGCTCCTTGTTAAAACAAAAAACCAAAACCCCCCAAAACCTTGCACTACCGTATTACAATTGAGTTAGCCTGTTTTCAGCATATCTGCTAAGGAAAGAATTCACCTTGATCAGTAACAAAAAAGGTGGACAGATTGAAAGGAAGCAGATCCGGGGAACTGATCTCCAACAAGGGGAATCATTTCGGGAAATTCAGGGGAGGGTCAGGGTGCCAGCGATAAGGAGGGCAAGCCCGAGGGAGGTTTGAGGTCCAGGGTGGACGGACTGGAGGGCTGGCCATGTGGAAACCCGCCCAGAACCTTTCCCAGACAGGACATCAACCCAGGACGACAGGGAAAAAAAGGGGCAGCGGACCTGGGGGCGGAGCACCCAGCCTCATCTCGACCCAGAGAGCATCCAAGCCTCCCTCCCAAGGGAGGAGACCCCTCAGACAAGACAAAGGCTCCCCTAGCAGGAGGAGGGCCAGAGTGCGCATGCGCATTGCGGTCAGCGCCGCGGCCCAAGTCGTGGGAGGGAGGCGAGACCCGGGAAGGGAAGCTCAGAGAGGAGAGAGCCGAGAGGCTAGGATGGGCCGATCCTCGGAGCTCTCGCGCGCGCCTACTGGTGGCCGGAGGAGAACACGCCCGCGGAGGCCTTACGGCCCGCCCCTCCCCTCGGGAGGCTCGCGCTCCCGCTGCTCGCGCCTGCGCTGCCCGCCGGTCTCAGGAGCGCGCTCTCTTCGCTCGTGCGCGCGCTCGCAGTCTCCACCACCCACCAGCTCAGACACCAGCAGCAGCGCCGCCGCCGCCGCCCACCTTCTGCCACCGACACCACAGCCACTTTCTCCTCTGCTTCCCTCTACTGTCCTCGCCCTCTGTCGACTGTCAGGTAAGTGCGAGGCTCCGAAATTTGCCTCCCCGTCCTCCCTCCTGCAACCCCATGCCGCCTCCCCTCGCCTCAGAGATGGGTTTCATGAGGTGGGCATTGGTCGGGGGCAAAGGCGGCGGCCCCTCCTTGCGCCCTCAGCGCTCCGGCGCCTGGATTGGGGCGACTTGGAAAGGGACCCATGCAAGGGATGCACACGCGCGCGCGCGCGCGCGCGCTCGTGTGTGTGTCTGTGTGTCCTGAGCGGGGGGTTGTCTACACGACCCGCTTCTCGCGGACCCGTCAGATGTTGTGCCCACAGGGTGGGGCACGGATGGCGGTGATCTGGGGGAGGGGGCTGCCATGCACTCTCGAACACCGCCTTTTGCCGCAATGGGCGTATGACTGTGTGTGTGTCTGGGGGTGGAGGGGAGTCCGGTGACGACCCCCGAAACAGAACCTGTAATCCAATTTCTCTGCCTCGGTTTGCCATCAGCTCTAAGGAAGGTATTGATCGGGTTCTAGAAAAGATGACTGCCTGCCTGCCCCTCCCCGGCAGAGATTCCAGCGGGGCTTTCGCCGCCCTTGGTTTAAGGCGGTGGCCCACCCTCTCCTCGATTTCCTCCTTCAGAAACCCGCAGGGGACATTTGAGGGCTGGGAGCGGAATCAGAGAAATGGGGAGGGGTCCCGGCGCTGTCACTTTAGTCGCCCTTCCCCCTGCGCGCTCCTGGCACCGAGACGCAAGCAGCGCCGTGCCCGAGAGAAGACAGCGCGCGTATCCCAAGGTGGAGGCTCGAAAAGGCAGGGGTCTCCTGGCCTTGCGATGTGGAAGGATTCGGCAGCTGCCGATCCCGGCTCGAGGGCGCGCACAGCCGCAGCCCGGCACCAACCCGCTCAAGGGCTGCAGGTGCATTTCGGGGCGGGCCCCATTATCTGCGCTCCGCGCCGGGCGTCCGGCTTGTGCGCTCCCTGCCGGAGGCGAGGGGCTGGCGCGCAGGGCTCGCCCCTCACTGCGGCAGTGGGTGTGGACCCTGGTGGGCGAGGATGGGGAGGGAAGGCTTTGCCTCCTCCCACTTCCACCCCTGCTTTTTTCCCCTCCGAACGCGAGGTGCCATCTTTTTGCGGTGTGTCATGTCTTTACAGTACCATGCCAAGCCGGGTGGCTGGGCTTAGGAGGACAGGGCGGAGACTGTCATTAAAAGGGGGAGCGCAATTAGCGCTGAAGTCTTGGCATTTTGCTGCTGCGGTCTTGAGCACCGGGGGCGTTCACCCGGAATCTTCCTCGGGGGCCCGATGCTTTGTTTGTAGGGCTTACGTGATCTGCGTTGCCAGCCCTGTTTTTTTGGCTTTTATTCTACGAGGGTGTTTAACCGAGGTTCCCACCCCTCCTCCCGCTTTTTGCCCCTCATTTCCGAGCCCTTTGTTAGCTCTCAGAGCTCGTCGGGGTCGAGAAACTCGAGTTAGCCTCGGGGCACGCATGGAAAGGGCGTCACCCCGCGCAGCCCCCTCCCAGAGCCGGGCCAAGCGCCAGAAAGCATCCGCGGGGCTGAAGGGGTGGGGCTCGACGTCTCCGCGCGCCTTGCGGGTCGCCGCGAAGGGACGATGCCCCTCCCCACACCCGGAACGTCCCGGGGGCCATGCCCCACCAGGCTGCCCACCAAGGAGCACCAGTGACTCCCGGTGGGAGCTCGCAGGCGGGGCCCCGCTTCGCTTCAAGCCCTGTTGCTTCGCCAGGCAGGAGATTGTGAGGAGGGGCCGTGAGGTTTCCTCGGGCGCTGCGGGCCACACCCATTTTTATCGGGAGGACTGGGATGGGGGGCGCCGAGGGGAGGTTGTCATGGAGACCACACGCTCCCCGGGCCCTTGGGACGTGCCCCGCCCCTTCCCAGCAGAGATGGAGAACCCTGGGACAAGCAGGGCCGCCCCTTCTGGCTCCTGGAGGACGCTGGAGGGAGACCCGCACCCCCAACCCTGAAGCCGTGCCTGTTCCTAATTGGACTCCGGCGGCCGCAGCCACCCAGATAGGCATCACTCATGTGTTTTTATTATTATAGCCGAATATTATTTTAGAACTGTGCGGGATTTTCACTTAAGATCCCGAGTTCGCCGCCGCCTTGAAACCGGGAGGCGGGGGTGGGGAGGGAGGGATAGAGAGGCGGGTACGGACCCCGGCGAACAAATCCGAGCCTCGCCCTCCTTCCATTAGCCGGAGCCTGGCCGGCTTTCTGGTTAATTCTATCGCTGGAAACTGGTGCGGGGGCGCAGTTCTGAGAGGGATGGGCCTTGTAGGGGCCAAATCGTTCTCTCGAGCCGCGCAGATTGATCCGAATATTCGGGAATGACTCGGCGGGGGGTCGAGAGGCTGCCCGGGGCCAAGCCGAACCTTCTCTTGGCTTCAGGATCAGAGCCTCCCTGCAGAGCTGGGCTCGGCACGGGTGGGTTGGAGAGGTTCAAGGATCAATTCGAGCATCTTCCCCGCCCCTCCCCACAATAGAGCTGGACAGGAGATTCTGGTACCAGAGAGAGCGAGGGTCTCAGAGCGGCCCTGGGAACGGGGAGCCCGCGGCCGCCGCTGCTCGGGATGGACCGGGGGCAGAGAGGTCATCTCCTGTCGGTTGGGGGGAAAGGAGCGCGGCAGAGGCAAGTGCGTTTAACTCAGTGCCGGGAACAAAGCGCAGCACGGGCATCCGCGATTTTACTCTTTGGAAATGTGTTGGCGGTTTGGTAGGGCTCTCTGGTCGTCAAGGTCGGGGTTGGGGGGCTGTTAACGGAGGAATCCCGAGGGCCTGGGGACGGTCCTTCGTACGCGTACCGGGAAATTCCATCCCTGGCTCTGGGCGCGCTTTAATTAAACGGCTTCCTACCCGGGAACGCGAGAGATGCCCCGTTTGCGCCCACGCTCCGACGCTGAAGCTGGGGCCAGCCGCCGCGCCTGCGTCTCCCATCGACTCCTGTCACCGAATCTCCAGCAGGTGGGGGCTGTTTTAAGTCCCGGGAGACCCCGCTTGGCGTCAGGCGGTCCGGACCCATAACTCCATGCGCGAGTCTCCGGCTGGTCCGGGTTGGGATGGATGGTGGGACCCGGGACAGCGAATGCCAGCCTGCTCCTCTGGGCCACCGCGCGCTCAGGCTCAACAGGACAGCTTTGAGTTTTATCTGATCCCCGTCCCTCCAACTGACCGATCCTACGACAGAAAGAGAAATGAATGCCTTTCCTACCATAATTAATTAAGGTATTTTTTGTGTTTTATGATGCTGCTTATGTTTACCACATAAGAATTGCTTATCCATTCCTCCATCTCCAGACCTTCCCCTAAATAAATTAATAACACGCTTCTCCCAGAGCCCGCTTCAGAGTGGCTCTTGAAGCTAATCAATTTCTTGACCAACATTTGCTTCTGTAACAGAAGGTTGTGTTTACTGCAGTAACCTAGCTTGACTCTTGGCGTTCAACGTTGGACAATTTGGGGGAGGTGTTTGTTGGTTATGCTGGTTTTGGATGAATGACAGTCTGTGTCTGCCCGACCTCCTCTGCACACACCCATCTTTGAGTGGTTTCTAATATCAGGCACAGATCCCCCAACAGGAACAAAAGAAAGGGATTATTCCCACAAATTACAAGAAGAAAACTTACAATCAGTTTGATTCAAGAAGGGTCAGATTTATTCCAGTTGGGAAAGTGCCCCTTCTATTGAACATGCCCTTTGACCCACATGCCCTTTGAGAGCTGTGGCAGCCTGGAGATGTGGTAGGATTGGGGTGCCCTTTGTTTAGGCTGAGTTTTCCTTCTGCCCTTTTAACATCAATTCATGAAGCCCATTGGTTGAAAATTTTAAGAAATTGTTTTATTCTACCTTCCCTCGGCATTTATGTATATAAATGTATGTATATGATTTGGGTGGCTCCACAGCTGTGTACATGAACATATGTTAGTTTTCAGTTAGATTGTGCCTTCTATTTAGTTAATTAGTACCTTCCTTCCTCTCACCTTGAAATCAAGAATCACTCAAAAACAAATAAAAGCACCCTTAGGGGCTTAGTACAGTGCTAGACATACAATAGGTCTTTGGGCCCTGCTCATTTAACAAATAAATGGATAAAATGGGGAAATGCAGGTTAAAAAAAGGTGGTGAAAAGAAAGCAGAATGGGAGGAGGGCTTTATTCAAGGTCATGGCATCAAGAAGTTTTGGGGACAAATCCAGTCCAGTTTGTCCCCTGCTCTGTGTCAAAATGGCACCCCAAAGCTGCCTGTACCCCTTGGTGCACCTCCATGCCCTTCCCTCCCCCACTGCTTCCCTGCCATCTCCCTTCCTGCTGCTTATGGCCCCACAGCCTGGTCCCCACTGCTCACCTCACCCTCATTGGCCAGCAGAGTGGAAAGGGGAGAGACCACACTCCACCCCCAGGGGGAGGAGGACCCTGCCCTGAGACCTTTAGCCCTGCAGGTGCTGTTCCTGCAGGAAGTCAGAGGGAAGGAGGTGGGAAACCCCCTTTGCCTCTGCTCCTTCGTCCTCCCACTTTTCATCATCCCGCTTAGAGGACCCCCCAACCCCTCCACATCCCCAGAAATACCCACCTGCCCGACCACTCCTAACTTGCCAGCCTAGATGCTTCCACTAGTGACTTGGAGCTGGCATGGGAGGGCCACCTTAGCAGGTGAGAGGAAGAGAAAACCCCAGCCTCACCAACTGTGCTGTAGCAGGGAGAGGAATCCGATGTTCCAGCTGGGACTCTCAGCTGGTTTCCTGTGAAACAGTGGTTCTCAAGCCCTGGGGCCACTTTAATGTCTAGAGACATTTTTTTGTTTGTTTTCACAACTGGGCAGGGGTGCTACTGGCATCTAGTGGAAAGAGGCCAGGGATGCTGCTAAACATCCTACAAGGCTCAGGGTGCCTAAATGATCTGGCCCCAAATGTCACTAGTGCCAGGGTTGAGAAGCCCTGCTATAGAAACATTGTTACCCTGGCACCATCATCTTAGTGGCATCTTACATTCATTGAGTATCTTCTTGGAGGCACTGTTCTAAGTGTTCCCCAGAGATTATCTCATTCGATCCTCACAACAACGCCTTTAAGTAGCAGTTTGTATCATCTCCGTATTACATACGGGGAAACTGAAGTACAGAGAGGTTTAGTAACTCACTAAGGGTCACACAGCCAGTGAGTGGTGGAGCTGGGTGTCTGACAGGAGCCCCTGCCCCTTCTCAGCTACATGTGGGCTTAATAGGCCTTTGTGGGCTAGCGGGAACCAAAGTGCGATCTATAACATTGACCCAGTGGAATATACTAATTCCAAAACCACTGACACGCATGTGAACTTTTTTAAGAGTCTGTAATTGGAGCACAGCCTAAAGCACGGAATTTCGGCCTTGACACATGGAACAAGAGATTTTACTCAACCTCTGTGCCTCTGTTTATAAAACAGGGAAGATATCCTGGGGACCTTAAACCTCTTCCCCCAAATCCGGGATTTCAGGACTGTTCTGTCATACAAAGGAGCAGCCAGGTCTGACTGGCTTGAAGGCTGGAAATCAAGATCGGGGGATCGTGACATAGACTCAGCTATGGTCAAAATCAAATCACTGAAGTTTTAGGGACATTAGATCTCCATCTTAGCTTCTGTACCTCAGAGGCTGAAGCTTTGGCAACTGCCACTGGGACCCAGCTCGGAGCCTGTGGGTGTGAGAGGAGTTGGACGGGCATAGGAAGGAACTCAAGTCGGAATCTCAGTCTCCCTTGGCAAAAGTGGGCCTGGGAGCTTTTCTCACTTCCTGGGGCTCGGGCTCTGCAGTAAATATTCCATTATACTGTGGTGTAGAGGGACAGCCTGGAATCCTCCATCCACAGGACTCACTGCCACTCCACCCAGCTACGATTCTGCTGCTTCCCACAAGCGCCTGTGTGGACGATCGGACACACACCACACACACCGGACTCACTTCTGTTCCCTTGCCAAAGGGGTTGCTGTCCAAGACCTCTTTC
>NW_006784347.1:304308-338521 GCF_000442215.2 Lipotes vexillifer
CTTTCCCTGCCTCAGGTGCCATGCTCCTGCCATCTCTGCCAGGTTCCTTTCTTGCACAGATGGCCCCCACCTGAGGGTGGAGAGGGAGCTTGAGGCCAGCTCCGGGTGGTTTTTGAGCTTTGGGGATTCTTTGATTAGGAAACATTCTGTAGGTGTAGGAATCGGCTTCCACAAAATGCCAGCTTGAATGACCTCCAGGTGGATTATCTGAAATTGTGTTTTCTTTGTCGATATTTCTGTGCTTGCCCCAATCAGGAAGACTAAGAATTAACCCCCAAGAAATGCATTTTGTGCCTCAGCTATTCAAGGAAAGTTTGTGAATGCCTGGAGGGCAGATGCTGGTTTTCCCTGGATGGGTTCCCCAGTGCAAGGCGGTGTCCTGCATGTAGACACAGTAGGTTTGGCCTAATGGTTAAAGGTGGGGCCTCGGATCAGAACTCCTGGGTGCAAATCCCAGTTCACCTACTCACTGCGGGGCCTAAGCTGTGTTGTTTAGCCTCTTGGAGAGTTTTTTTTATTGTTTGTAACTTGGGGTACCTATCTCACAGTTGCTGTGGGGTTTAAATGGGGTAGTGCTTAGCCCAGGGCTCAGCACATAATAATTGCTCATTAAATGGCTTCATGGACAGCAGCCTGTGAGCAGACCCTTGTGATTGGATGAATGTGCAAACTACTGACCTTGGTGATGGAGTTAGTTGGAACAGATACATTGTTACACTGAGTAGGGATCAAGCTAGAAGTAGGCAGTTCTTCCTGGAAGCAGGCGCTGTTGTCTGGGTGGTAGTGGAGCCCCTGAAAATCACACACACCCATATTTAAATGCACACAAGAGAATTCTTGCCACAGGCAAGCAGAGTGACTTGTCATTTGTTGTCCCTGCTTCTGCCCTCTTCCTGAAATCTGCTGCATGCCAGGAATAGCCTGTGTACTGTCCACGCCAGCCTGAGCTGAGCCACCCTCCCTCCCGCCAGCCTGGGACTGGTGACCTGGCTTAGCAGGTCGGTTCCGAGATCTTACTAGTTTACTGATTGAATAAAAAGTGAGCACTGATCAGACTGAGAGATTCTACAAATGAAATAATGAAGCGCTGCTGAACTTGGTAAACTCAGAACTCGGCTTCACGGTGGCAGCTGAGAGTCAAGAAGAAAAAGTGTTAAATAAAGCAAACTCAACATGCTCTGAATCCAGGGAACGCCAAGCATTCGATAACCATAGTTATATCTGAATTAATAAATCTGGTTTAAGAAGCTTTCTTATCCATGGAGTGAATACTGAGGGTCATAATACATGTTTCTTTAAAAAAGTCATTAAATCAGAAAATCATAGGGACTTCCCTGGTGGTCCAGCGGTTAAGAATCCACCTTCCAATGCAGGGGGACACAGGTTCGAAACCTGGTTGGGGAACTAAGATCCCGCATGCCGCAGGGCAACTGAGCCCATGTGCCACAACTACAGAGCCCGCGTGCTGGAGCCCATGCTCCACAACTGGAGAGAAGCCCGCCTGCTGCAACTAAGACCCAATGCAGCAAAAAATAAATAAATAAATAAATATTTTTTTAAAGATCATAAAAAATGATACATATATATTTTAAACATTTAAATTAACCAGATAGTTGTGCATTTATTCCTCCATCTTTTGCTGTAGGGCCCAGGCCTTCTTTTGGTGTTTGGGTCAGCTGGTTGGAATTCCTTGTCTTTTTGGCCTAAGCAACACCCATAATGCATTGTCTGGGACTTCCAGCTGGTTGGAACGAGGGCTTACACTGTGTATAATCTGAATGCAGAGTCTCTCTAGAGTTTTACTTTTTTTTTTCACAGTCTTTAACATCCTATTTGACCGCTAAAAATTTACTCACCTTTATGAAGTCTCTCCAAGTATTCAACTTGATTTTCTTAGAGTCAGTGAATGATTTTCAGAATTCATCTTACATGTAACACTTGAATGTCATCAGCTTGCCCTGTATTTAAGTTGTGTGACTATTGTAACAAATATGATGGACCTAGAAGGTTGGCGGTGGTAGGAGGAGGCCCTGGCTGTGGACATCAGGCCTTGTGGACCCAGCCTTGAATATTTACCCTCTTTCATTTCTGCTTCTTACGTGGTGTCAGGCAGGAGAGGGCCTGCTGTGGAGACTTTTGTGTTAGGTAAATGTGGGCGTCATCTTCCCCGCATCTCTTGCCTGTCTTCCAGGACTAGCGTGGCACTTGGAATTCATTCACATAGAATCCCAACTAAAGGGGGCATTGCAAAATTCTCCCCATAAAACTCAACATAAATTTAAATTCTCTTTACCATGTTAACTCCCCTTAGTGAAGGAGTTTTAGATCAAAATCCAACAATTAAAAAGCCATTTTTAAATCAGCAAGTTAGAATTAAATCTGAACCCATTGATAATGATGTTTCATTCATGGGCCTCCCTTTGGTCCTGTCTGCTTCACTGCTAAATCAGGCATCAAAGAGAAGAGGGGCGTCAATTATCTCTGGTCCCAGCTGCTGGTTTTCCTTCCAGCCTATCGCCCAGTTTTCTGGTTTCCCAGGAAGGCTGGGTGATGTTGTCTTGGGACCTAAGCTTGTAGTTCTACAAAAAACCTCAGGAGGCACTTTCATCCTTGTGTCCTCCCCTTCAGGACATTAAGGATATTAGAAGACCCCTGGGTCCATAATTGCCTGTGATGTGATCCACAGCCTAATGCCAAGAAGGAAGTGGTAGAAAGGACCAGTTCATGGAATCCTAGAACTGTGCCCCTCACCCAGGATAAAGGACAGCCCTTCCTCCAGAAGTAGAACCAGAATTCTAAATTATGTGTCAACAGAATTGTCCTGGATCAAATCTAGTTCTGCCATTGATTTACAGATCATTTCAGAGGTGCTTATTTTCAGTTATTCTTGATTGGACAGTGATACCAAACCACTGTCTTACCTCATTCCCTCTCCCATGATCTCGAAAAGAGGCTTATTGGATAATTAATAATCTAAAGTCTTAAGGACTCCCCTAGTGGTCCAGTGGTTGAGACTCCGCACTTCCAGTATAGGGGGCACGCGTTTGATCCCTGTTCAGGGAAGTTCTGCATGCCATGTGGCACAACCAAAAAAACAAACAAACAAACAAACTATAAAACTCTTAGAAGAAAATACAGGATAAAAGCTTCAAATTACATTTGGCAGTGATTTCTTAAATATGATACCAAAGGCACAGGCAACAAAAGAAAACATAGACAAATTGGAGCTCATGAAAATTTTAAAAATTAAAAAATAAAGGCTTAAGTGCCCAAAAGAAGGTTACAATTTACAGAGTCTCTTTGGTTTAATATTTAAATATGAATATTCACTACCTTATTTATTTTATGTCTGGGCTTTTTATATTGGGTTTGCTGAAAACTGGAACAGCTTTCAACTTTGGTACTGGTAATGCATCAGAATTTAAGTCAATGTATGTTGATAAGCCAAGCAAAAGTTCTACATACAAATAAAATAGTTGTATGTAACCTGCTACTTTGGGGCAAGGTAATAATCGTTTGGTTATTGGTATTACTTGGTAATAATGGTTTGATTCATATGAAATCTGCCCCTTTCAAAGTTGCCACTTGCCAAGAATCACGGGGAAGAGCTGTTTGGAAGAGTCGCTAACTCTTCTGCCGTCCATTTTCTGCCTTGTCTTTTTCCTAAGAACAGGGAAATTCTATACTGTCCCCACCCCATGGCACAGCAGTTCAGCTTCTGCCTCTGCTGTCGCCATGAGGCTGGCTTAGAAACGAAAGATTTTGCAGAACAGCCCTAAACCTGCTTGAATAAAGGACTGATCATTCAGAGACTCACCTGAACCTTCTTTAAACCTGTTTAATCTTTTCCCCAGCGTTAATCTTGTGGGGATAACATGCCTCCTGGGTGTCTCTCCACTGGGTGCATTTCTTCCCCCTTTAGTTCTGAAGTCCCTCCTTTCTTAGCAGCGCAGTGAGTGATGGCTACACTCTGTTCCCTGCAGAGTATTAATACAGACTGAATACATTGAAATAAATCCCTTTCAGTGTCACTAACGTGCTATGAATAATTATGAACCAATGTTTGATGTCTCATGGCAAATGCAGGAAAAAAAATTTTTTAACCGACAGGATTCATGTTATAAGTTGACAATCTGGGCCAAGTGAAAATCTTTTTAAAACATCTCCTGATGTGAACAATAAATCTTGCCAGCAAGACTGAATTCCAGAAGTTAGCCATCCTCTTATTTTGTGGGGCCTCTGTTATCACTCACTGCTTGGGCTTACCCAGCCCTGAATTTAATTGCAATCTTCCTGTTTACCTACCAGTTGCGGCAATAATTAAGATTTCCTGGAATTCCCTTGCGGACCAGTGGTTAGGACTCCAAGCTTTCACTGCCAAGGCCCCGGTTCAATCCCTGGTTGGAGAACTAAGATCCCACAAGCCGTGAGGTTTGGCCATATAAAAAAAAGATATCCTGAACCTTGATTTTTCCATCTGTAAAATGGGGATTATTCAATCTTCCTTCTCAAAACGGACAATAATGTGGTCTTTCTTTTCACTGGGTAATCACAAAACTGAAATGAAACAATCTAGGAGAATTCCTTTGGGCTTTTCAGAAAACAAGTGCCACAGGGGTGGGGGATGCCTCCTGGGAGCCACAGTCATGCACCTGATCTGAAGTCTCTCTTGGGCTGAGCCTGGAATAGTATAGCCGCTGCTGCTACCTCTCTCCTTTAGCGCCAGCCAGACGGTGCACACTGCTTCCCAGGAGTGCGCACCCAGTCAGCTGGGCCTGAGCCCTGGATGGATAGACAGATGGCCGCAGTCCAGCCTGTACTGGTCTTATCTGCCCCTTCTTTGGAGGGGAAGCCGATAGCCAGGTGCAGGACAGTGGGTGGGGTTCCTTTAGTATGACCTCAGACGATATCCCATCCTGCCAGTGGGACTTCCTTGGCTCATGCTGTGACCCTCAGAGGGAACTAATTTCCTGGGAGCCTTCCTGTTTTCTCAGGGGGTTCCAGTTTCCTCCTAATCAAGCAGGGACTTGGTGCAGAATCTCATATTCTAATTATGCCCAGGGGCAGCCTCTTCCCGCCACTGTGTGTAGCACGTGACAGGAATCATTTAGGTCAAGAGCGATTAAGGTCTGGAGTTGACTTTGATGGTATAATATTCTGATGGCTGTTTGGCAGCAAGAGGCATAGTGAAGGCTCATTAATTGAACGCTTGCACTTGGAATTTGAATTGAGCTGGGGCTGGGCTGCAGTCTATTTGCCTTTGCCCTGGGAATGGAGGGTTTCTCATGCAAGGGGACAGTGGGAAGTGTTTCAGGGGCTGTGTGTCACCCCGCCCTGACAACAGCCCAGCTGTTCTACTGAGTGGCTGGCCTTGAGCATCAGTCCTGGGTACCTGGTGTCCCCACATCATCAACCTTTGTTTACCCTGCTCTCCCCAAAACTGTCCTTGTTACGCCATGGTCCTGTCCGCTTTGGTCACTGGAACCCGCCATCCTCGAGTCCCCATGTGGCAAACCTTGGAGTCTTACACTTTTTCTCCCCGGGGCCCCCCCACCTTTTCCCGGAACAGACTTAACCATCATTTCCTTCCTCCCAGATGTCACCTGGACCCCTCCCTTTCCAGTGCTTCCTCACCAGCACTAAAAGGAATGTAGGTCTTATCACCTCACCCTCGGATCATTGTGGAAACAATAATGGATTGTTCCCAAGTTCGGTTGCGAAATTGACACCCAGTCCATTTTGCAGACCATTGCCAAACTCTTCCTCCCAGAGTCGCCCTGTCCTCTGCCCTGCCCCATCCAAGCATGAGTCCAAGATTGCCTCTGCTGTCCCTTGCTAAGTCACGTCCCACCTCTCGCTGCCTGCCCAAGTCCGCATGCCTCGGCCTGTCCTCCCTGTCTAGTCCTACGGGTCCGGTCTCACCGCTGGCCAGCCTGCCTCTTGACTTCTTCATAAACATCATGCTCTTTCTGCCCCAGCTCATCCATGGTACCTTTGCTGAGAATGTCCCCTCCTCCTTCCCCTCTCCCGACCTTCCCTAATCTCTATCTCCTCTGAAAGCCTTCTCCAGCTGCTGCACTCAACAAGATCCATAGCTCTACACGTTTCATCTCTCAGCGGTCGTCAGCACTGCAGTGGTTAACGCTTAGCTGTTTTTACCTCTTGCCTTTCTGTATGTGCCTGTCTCGTCTTCCCACAGGTTGTATGTTCTCTGAGGGCAAGGCTTGTGTCTTGTGTGGCTTTCCTGCTCCCCTGGGTCACAGAGCTTGCCCAGTCACAGAGCTGAGCACGTACATAGCTCAAAATAATTACTCTTGAATCATGAAGCTGGATACTAATAAATCAAACAGGCTGATGTCAAATGAGTTTTACCCTTTTAAGTAAAGTACATTCTCCACCTCCTAGTATATGGTTCTATTGTTCTATATACTTAAAATAACAAAAGTCACATTTCCTTTAACATATTCTATAATTGTTGCTTTGCCTTACTTCAGACCAACTTAACTGTTAGTCCATATTAGTTTTGCTGTATGAAGATGCTGATAATAATGGTAGTAACAGGTTGCTTTTATTTTCCTAAAAGCATTGCTGCATTTAACCCTCACTCCCCTACGAGGCAGGGATTATCATCCTCATTTTGCAGAGGAGCAAACTGAGGTTCAGAGATTTCACAGCTGGGGAGGGAGCCAGATGGTGCCTCAGTCCAGGACCTTCTCTTGCTGCCTCCATGCCCTCACAGAGCCCCCCCATAGTTCCACCCTTCATGCCAACGGACATGTCTTTAGTGCTAATGACCGGAGAAGCCGTGCGCTCCGGCCTCGGTGATCGGGTCATATGTAATACGAGCCCGGAGAAAATATTTTAAACTGAAAGCTAGCCTCTAAACTGGGCTGCTGCTTCATGTCACCGGTGACGGCAGAACCAAATTTAGTGTCGTGGGCGCGTCTACACTCACCAAATAGTGAAGCTCATTTTTCTGCCAGCATGAAAAATGTTCACACCTGCCACACTTCCATGGAGGGGTACATGGGACCAAAAGCCTGGAAAATGTGACCCCAGAGGAGCCCTGGGGTGTAGACTCAGGAAAGATGACATTCAGGTTCCCAGACAGTGTCTGCAGGGAGAAATTTAATTCAACCTGAGTGGTTTCCCTGGGCAGCCGAAGCAAGTCCCCGACCCGTTAGGGAAAACGGGTTACAGTGGGAGGGGAGGGAGGGAGGGAAGGGTTGGGGCCAAACCTGCAGCACCAAGCCCCCTGGGTACTGCCCCATCCTCCTTACTCAGCAGCCCACTTTATATCCGGAAGGTCTACACCACTGCAGTTCACGCTGTAGGACCAGGGAAAGTGACAGGGATCAGGGAAGAGAGGCACAGACAGCCATGACGTTGAGGTTGCACATACTACATTACTTAAAGCCGCAACCTCACCAGGCACTTTGATGGTGTTGAAATACAGTTCCCATAGCCACCCTTCCATCTAACTAAAACAAGAGTCTGGTCTCAGTTCTGTTCTTGCCTCCTACTTTCTCCCCCAGATTAAAAAAAAAAACAAAAAGACCACCGGCTATGAAGCCAAGGTGCCACCTGTGAGATCCTGCCCTAGTTTCTGATCTGTTGGGTTTTGTGTTTTTTTGTGTTTTTTGGCAGGGGCGGGCACAGGGATCGTTTCAGTCTATAAATTGCCTTCAGGGTGAGTAGTAAGTGTTTCCTCAAGAAAATTCTTAAAAACACCACAAACAGCAAGTTGGAGTACCTGGTGGTACTTGGTGCTGGGCACAGACCTGGTTAGCTGCGTGGTTCCGGGCAGGAGCTGAGGAGTGTGGGCCCCTTTGCACACAGACCTGGATGCAGAGTTAGGAGGGGGAGGGATAAATTGGGAGATTGGGATTGACATATACATACTGCTATGTATAAAATAGGTAACCAACAAGGACCTACTGTACAGCACAGGGAACTCTACTCAATATCTTGTAATAACCTATAATGGAAAAGAATCTGAAAAAGAATAGATATATATGTGTGTGCATAACTGAATCACTTGCTGTACCCTGCTTCCCTCCCCTACCCCCGACAGGGACAAAGAAAATTTTTTTTTTATTTATTTTATTGGAGTATAGTTGATTTACAATGTTGTGTTAGTTGCAGATGTTCAGCAAAGTGAATCAGTTATACATATGCATATATCCACTCTTTTTTTAGATTCTTTTCAGGCAAACCATTTAAATCCCAGCCATTTCAGGAGTGGCTCAGGCCCAGGTAGGGCTGTCAGAATTAGCAAATTAAGACACAGAGGGCTTCCCTGGTGGCGCAGTGGTTGAGAGTCCACCTGCCGATGCAGGGGACACGGGTTCGGGCCCCGGTCCGGGAGGATCCCACATGCCGCGGAGCAGCTGGGCCCGTGAGCCATGGCCGCTGAGCCTGCACGTCCGGAGCCTGTGCTCCGCAATGGGAGAGGCCACAATAGTGAGAGGCCCGCGTACCCAAAAAAAAAAAAAAAAAAGACACAGGATGCCTAGTTAAATTTGGATTTCAGATAAACAATAATTTTTTTTTAAGTGTAGTAGGCTACATAATGCCCCCCCCCCACCCTGAGATATCAGATCATAGTCTCCAGAACCTGTGAATATGACCTTATTTGGGAAAAGGATCTTTGCAGATATGATTAAATTAAGGATCTTGAAATGAGATTCCTGTATTATCTGGGTCCTAAATGCAATCACATGTGTCTTATAAGAGCCAGACAGAGAGAGATGAAAAACATGGGAGAGAAGATGATGTAATGATGGAGGCGGAGATGAGAGTGATATGTATGCCTGCAGCCGCCGGAAGCTACAAGAAGAAAGCAAAGGATTTCCTCCTAGAGTTTCTGGAAGGAGCATGGCCCTGCCAACACCTTGCTTTCAGCCCAGTGACACTGAGTTTGGACTTCTGGCCTCCAGACCTACGAGTGAATAAATATCTGTTATTTTAAGCCACTCAGTTTGTGATAATTTGTTAACAGTAGCCACAGGAAACCAATACAATTAAATACGTCTCATGCAATATTTGGGAGACACACTCAAAAAATTATTTGTTGTTTATCTGAAATTAAAACTGAACTAGGCATCCTGTATTTGATGTGGCAATCCTAATTCCCAGGACCAAAGAAAGGGGCTTTTGAATTTGCAAGAAAGCTGGTTGAGCCTGTCAGGAAGTGTACCTCCTTATGCTAGGAGCCTTTGTAAACACAGTCCAACTGAACCAATTTGAACTTTACTAACTACCCTCTGGACAAAAGAGGGGGGCAATTAGACAGGTGTTAATGATTTATTTTTTCAGCAGTCATTTGAGCACTTGCCATAAAACAGAAGCTCTGTGTAAGGGTGGAGGAGATAGCCGTTAATCCGGTACATCTAGGCTAAGTTACAAACCATTCCAGCTACATCACATGAAAAATGGCCATTAGCAGAGCCTGAGTGATGCCACAGTGCATTGCTGATACTTGAGCTGCCCCTGGGAATCTTGTACCCTTTCACTGTTGGATGGTGGGGCCCCGAGCAGAACAGCTGGGTAAATCCCAGTTGCTGAAGGAGAGGACTTCATGGCAGACCTGAAATGGAGGGAGGGGGGCAGATGTTGCAGGAATGAGCTAGCTCTGGATTCCCAGGAGGAGCTCTCAATGGAAGTAGATGCAAAACGTCTCCATTGTGTCTCATGACATCACACCCTAACATGAGTTAAAGACAAACTGGCCCGTTCTCCCATGCAGAGAGGGCTGCCATGCCCAGGCCGGGACATCTATCTTCAGAGGCTCAGACTTAGGCTCAAGGGGGGCGCTGAAAGTCGCAGCTTTCCCTGCTGGGCTACGGAGGGCTTCTCTTGGTTACCATTGGGCTCTCGGAAACCTGGACAGTCCCTGGACCCTCGGGCTTTTAGTGATGCTCCCAGAATCCACGGTGTTAGAGCTTCAAGGGATCTTGGGTCATCCAGAACTGGCAGGGGGTCCTAGGACACCCCAGAATTGCCCCCAGATGCTTTACCATGCCTCGGAAAAGAGGCAAGCAAGTAGTTTACAGGAGAAAAAAAAAATGGGTGGGGTTACTAAACATGAAAAAGATGCTTGACCTGGCCCACAATTAAGGGACTGCTGATAAAACCACAGTAAGATGCCACTGTTACATGGATGAGATGGCCAAGATCCGGAGGGGTGGTAACCCTTGGCTGGCCGGGGTGTGCTGTCGGTGGGAGTGGAAAATCACCACTTCTGGAGAGAAGACTGACCAGATGCCCTTTGGCAGAGCATCACTGCTTCTGAGAATTTGCTGTTTCTGTGTGAGCAAAGGCTTATATATGGGGGTTCATTAGGGAATTATCTGTTATGCAAAAGTCTGGAAAGAGTCGGTATGGAACTGGTTAAATAAACTGTGGTCCCTGGAGAAATGCACTAGGTCCATAGTCACGGCTGTGGCTGCTCCCTCAGATACCTTGTTAAGCAGGGAGCAAGGTAGGCATCATGTGTTACCATCTGTGTAAAAGGCAGGAGCGTACATGTGAATGAGTCATGCATATGGAGCCTGACACTGGAAGGAAAGGCGAAAATCATGTTTTGATGGCAGCCTCTGGGGTGAGAAATTGTGGGTGGGGGTAGGAGATGCCATTTTCGCTCTGTACTCTTTTATCTTGTGTACATATTACCTTTTTTTTTTTTTTTTTTTTTTGTGGTACGCGGGCCTCTCACTGTTGTGGCCTCTCCCGTTGCGGAGCGCAGGCTCAGCGGCCATGGCTCACGGGCCCAGCCGCTCCGCGGCATGTGGGATCTTCCCGGACCGGAGCACGAACCCGTGTCTCCTGCATCCGCAGGCGGACTCTCAACCACTGCGCCACCAGGGAAGCCCTACATATTACCTTTTTTAAAAAAACTAAATTTATTTATTTTTATTTTTTGGCTGCGTTGTGTCTTCATTGCTGTATGCGGACTTTCTCTAGTTGCGGCGAGCAGGGACTACTCTTCGTTGCAGTGCACGGGCTTCTCATTGTGGTGGCTTCTCTTGTTGCAGAGCACGGGCTCTAGGCGTGCGGGCTTCAGTAGTTGTGGCACGTGGGCTCAACAGTTGTGGCGCACAGGCTGAGCTGCTCCGCGGCATGTGGGATCTTCCTGGACCAGGGCTCTAACCCGTGTCCCCTGCATTGGCAGGCGGATTCTTAACCACTGTGCCACCAGGGAAGCCCCCATATTACCTTTTTTAAAGGTAAATTTATATATATGCTCAGGCCCTAGCTCACTTCAAAAGGATAAGCATATCTGGAATAAGGTTCTTTGAGAGCCTCCCCAGGTGTTGCATGACAACCCCTAGTGGAGAAGCTCTGATCTGGCCTCACCCTCATTTCCCAGATGGGTGGAAGCTCTGTTACCTGGCCTGCTAGCCTGAGCACTGCATGCCTTAGACAGGGGAGCCTTCCAGATAAGCTGGAGGAATCGGACTTAGCAGGAGCACACGCACAGTGTGTGTGTGCGGTATATATAAAATGTGTAATGGAACACAAGAGAGCACCTTCTAGAATGCTCCCTTGAGAGTAGAGGAAGACAGGGGAAGGTGGGCTACTGTGTTATGTAAGTGTCTAATCCTTGTTGTGGTTTGTGACAACCCAGACTAGCCCCATGAGCCACCCTGGTCCCCAGAGTGCCTGGTGACCTGTGTTGCAAGTGAGACCCCCGTGGACGAGTTCTGAGGCCAGGCTGCATGATGTGCCACTTTACAACGTTAATGCCCAATCCTTTTATATCAAAAACAACCTCAATGTTATTTTTTCTCTTAGTGTTTCATACAGATGATCTCATTTCATCCTCCCAGCCACTCCAGGCTGGGTGGCACTTCCTGTTGGGAAAGGGAAGTAACGGAAGCTGCCATCCCAGAACCTCAGCAGTGGGACAGGGTGAGGGGTTCCTGGTCCCAGCCCTGCTGTGGGGCAGGAGCCTGTCTCTTCTGGAATAACTTCCGTGGTGCAGGTTCCAGAGTCCCTCCAGAGCCCCCTCATTCCCTGAAGGATGTAGGCCACAGCCCCTGCTATTTGGGGACGCCTGCCACGCCCAGAGAAGCAAAAATGCACTGCTGGTCTTCTCTTTCAGACACAGAACTGCAGTCCTCAGGGACGTTGCAGCCAATCCTCTGAGGGCCTCGTTTTAATTATCATGTTGTCCCATCGGCTCTCTCCAGAGAGGCTGACGGGCTTGGCCACTGCTAGAATGTAAGTTTCCTGAGCCCAAGGCCTGAGCATCTCCTACTGTTTGTTAGTTAAGTGTCACTCTGCCTGGCCTGTGGGCCCCAGACCTCCCAGTACCATGGAGGGGCAAGAGCCCCCAGAGCCCACCCAGTCCCGCCTCCCAGCCTCCCTGCAGACCTCCTCCTCTGTGTTCCTGACAGAGTCACCCCAGCTTCCCTGTGACGGCAGCTCACAGCCTGACAAGGGGGCTGGGAGGGAGGAGAAAGAAGGGGCCAGAGAGGAAGATAAAAGTGTTGGGAGCAGCCCCCAGACGGGTGACATCCTTAGAATGAATCACCACCATCCCTTCAACTCTTTCTTCTCCTATCGGGACCTCCCTTCCCCCACACCTCCCCGCTTTCTAAAGTTATACTGAGAAAAATCCACAGAGGTGCCAGCACAAGGTGATATGGACCACAAATTTGGCATTTTAACAGATGCCAGAGCCACTTGAGAAATGAGGACACAGCCCAGAGAGGTAAAGTGACCTCCCCAGAGTCACACAGTGAGCTCTTGGCAAAGCTGGGCTAGCCCAGGTCTCCTTCCCCACACAGATGCCCTCCCATGCCCCATCTCGCCTCCTTCCCCAGAGAGGGACCCTCAGACCCACCTGGCCAGTGGAGCCGACCCATGGTGGAGGCCTGACCAGGAAGCACCAATATTTGAGATCCCAGCAAGTGAAGGTGAAGCCTCTCGGATGATGGAGGCCAGTCTCTGGGACACACGATCTGATTTACGGATGCGTCCCTTGAGCAGCAGCTTTCCAGAACATTCCCACTTTCTTGCATACTGAAAAGACCTCCTCTCCTGCAGTGTCCTGCTGGTCTCCTCCCGAGGATCCCTTGTTTCACTGATTTTGACAAATCATTTCACTTCACAGCAAGTGTGAGACCTGCCTCGGAGGGATCACATGAGCCTGTGTTGAGTAATCAGCTCTGAAGCCAAGTAGTCACCCCTCAGGGGAGCAGCAGCGGGAGCTAGAGTGGGTATTGTGCCTGGACGTGCCCTAAAGGAGAAAAACAAAAGCAAAAACAACAACGAAAAGATGTCTCTCAAAGATTGGCTCTGAGTCAAGGTTAAGAGACCTTTCACTAAAGCATCCAGGCTGGGGCTTCCCTGGTGGCGCTGTGGTTGAGAATCCGCCTGCTGATGCAGGGGACTCAGGTTCGTGCCCCGGTCCGGGAAGATCCCACATGATGCGGAGCGGCTGGGCCCGTGAGCCATGGCCGCTGAGCGTGCGCGTCCGGAGCCTGTGCTCCGCAACAGGAGAGGCCACAACAGTGAGAGGCCCGCGTACCGCAAAAAATAAAAAAAAGCAGTCAGGCTGAATTGTCTTCACTCCTTTCGAAAGGACAAGCATACACCCTGCTTAAAAAGAAATGCTGGGGGCTTCCCTGGTGGTGCAGCTGTTGAGAGTCCGCCTGCCGATGCAGGGGACGCGGGTTCGTGCCCCGGTCTGGGAGGATCCCACATGCTGCGGAGCGGCTGGGCCCGTGAGCCATGGCCGCTGAGCCTGCGCGTCTGGAGCCTGTGCTCCGCAGCGGGAGAGGCCACAACAGTGAGAGGCCCGCGTACCAAAAGAAAAAAAAAAAAAAAAAAAAAAGAAATGCTGGTTTTCCTAGAGAACGTCTACCATTCCTGGAGGATGCATGGGCGTCCCTAGTGGAATAGCCTTCCCCTCCGGCTGCTTAAATAACAGATGCAACATTTGTTGCTGGAAGATATCAATTAGGTTAATGAGGTTTTTCTTACCCAGAGAAATGAAGCAGTTCCCGACAATGGACACCCTGTACGGGAAAGAAGGGCAGAACTGCCAAGCCATTTGGCCCACCCACGGGGTGACCCCCAAAGCCCTTCATTTTTCTGTCCCCTTTGGTTATTTCCCCCATTGCTGTCTCCTGGAACCATTTTCCTTTCCAAAGTCAGCCCATCCCACTGTTAGCACAAAAGCTGCTAAGGGGGCTCCTCAACGGTCATCTCTCCCTGCACCTGCCTGGCCTATTCTTAGCCACTCAATTTTCCCCAAGTGTTGTTTTAATCATTATATTGTTACCATGTCATACTTAAGTAACTGACATGAGATGCAATTTACCCACCTCTCCCTGCCATCCTGGATTGTGCATGAGATGTAGTGGGAAGCACCCAGGCCTTGGAGGAGGGCTGACAGGGGTTGACTCTTGGCTGCTCCCTCCTAGCTGTGTGACCTTGGGTAAGTAGCTCGACCTCTCTGAGCCCGGTTCCTCATCTGAAAAATGGGAATAGTAGTACCTCTGTTTCAGGGCTGCCGTAAGGAGTGGTGGTGATGTCTGTAAAGCACAGAGCACAGTGAGTGACTGGCCCTTAGTTACACTACTGAACACCCACGGTGGTAACCAGTCATCACGGTGGACCCATAGGTAGTGACCTGGAAACATGCTCCTGCTTTGATAAGCGTTTAGAAGGCGGTTGTAGAACTGAATGGGGGTTACAGAAGTCTCTCACTTTCTACTTTCCGCACTTGCATTTTTTCTTAAATTCAATAGGTCTGTATTTCTTTTGTGTGTGTGCGTGGAATTTTTTTAATATTACATAAGTAATATGTGAACAGATTCTCATCAGAAATTCAGACAGCAGCATGAATTTTATTTATTTTCTTTAAAAAAAATTATTTATTTATTTTGGCTGTGCCGGGTCTTAGTTGCAGCACATGGGATCTTCAGTTGCGTGCAGACTTCTTAGTTGCAGCATGCATGCAGAATCTAGTTCCCTGACGAGGGATCGAACCTGGGCCCCCTGCACTGGGAGCGTGGAGTCTTACCCACTGGACCACTAGGGAGGTACCATGGATTACTTTTATAAGCAGGAAAAAAGAAACAAATAACATTTGGAGAAAATTCATCTCATCAACTTCACTTTCCACCCTTCTGATGTTATAAGTCTTTACTCCTCCTTCCACCTGGCCCAGAGGTGCCTCCCCAGGAGATGTTTCTTCCCAGGTAGATTGTGTTTCCTCTTACATCCAGCATGCCAGGACTTACAGAACAGGAGGAAGGAAAGGGTGCCCTCCTCCCAGGGCACCCTCACCCCTACTGAGGCCAGAGGCCCCATCCCAGCCCCTCACTTGCCGCTACCTATGAAGGATCCCGAGGTTTCCTCAGACCCGGTGCAGAGAGCTCTGCTTACTGTTAGTTCCTGTGGCTGCACCCACAAATGACCTTGTGGGACACAGTGGGCTTGTCACCGGAGCTGGCTCTCATTACTCTGCCTGGTTCACATTTCTTTCCTCCCCCCTCCCCACCTGCCCCCACGGCTGGGCTCAACTGGAGGCAGGTGGGGCTTAAAGCTCAGAGGAGTTTAAAGGGGCTCAAGATGGGCCCGGCAGCTCAGAGCCCCTAAGGTCTATCTCAGACACACGCTGTGTTACTAGGCTTTGGTGGGCTGGCCTGGGCACCTGGCTGCCTTAGACAGAAGAACCTTCCAGATGAGCTGTAGGTAGAGAACACAGGAGCCAGGAATGTTTTCCTGGGCTCCGTGTGCACCTGTGATGCACTGGGCACCACACTTGGTTTGTACAGATCCTAGGCCTCGGGTTCCTTTTTTTTTTTTTTTTTTTTTTTTTTTATGTTTTCCTGGGCTCCGTGTGCACCTGTGATGCACTGGGCACCACACTTGGTTTGTACAGATCCTAGGCCTCAGGTTCCTTTTTTTTTTTTTTTTTTTTCTTTTTTATGTGGAGGGATGGATTTGGCTTTTCTCCCAAACCTCTGCTCCCCTGTCACCTGTCTGGTACTTGAAGCTGTTGACCAGCTGCCTGGCCGGAGTTGGCAGTGGCGATGGGAACAGAACAGTGATGGCTGGCACGCTCCTGCTTCATCTCCTTTCATCACTCTATCGCCTATTGAGTTTGCAGATTCTACCTCCATTTTTTCACCTGGGGAAACCGAGGCTCAGAGCGGCTAGGTAACCTTCCCACACTGTCCCTCAGCTCTCAGGGACCACACTCAGCAGCACAGCCTGGAGGACCCTCCAGGCCGAGCATTGCTTCCGCAAGGGGCCTCCTCTCCCCAAGCTGTGGACTTCCTGCCTGCCTGGCGGCTCCATCATCCTGCCCTCTTTCAGTGGCTCAGATCTGGCCCTGGACCCTCCCCTGTCCCACAGGGATACCAGACTGGAGCACCCTGGCAAAGCCGGGGGTGGCTGCTCAGTGCCTGGGAATCCCACAGACACGCCCCCCTCGGTCACCCGCTAACTCGCGAGGAACGCGTCTGAAGTCTCCGAGGCAGCGGGGGTGGCTCTGCAGGAGCGCTAGCGGCAGAGCTGAGCGGTTCTAGCAACAGCTGACTGGCGACTCAGGGCCTGCATCACGTCCCGCCCCTCATGTGGTATTTCGCACCTGGCACACCGCGGGTACTTAATGATAATTAAATTCAGAATGAACTCAGAAAGGCCAGCATGTGGTAAATGTATGCATCTTTGCACAATTGTTATACAGCATGATGAACAAGCCATTAACAGTTCATCAGGAATAAGAATGAATGTGGGGAAATCTGATCGCAAAGATTTGTACTCCTTCCTCCCCTCCCCAGACTTTTAAATGAAAGTTTAGGGATAATTGCTCTTCAGTGGTTCTTGTAGTAGGATTTGTCATGAAAAGAATTGGGACTAAAACCTTTATGCGCTTCTCCGTGTAGATTTGGGCAGAAAGTTGGAGTGTTTCTCACTGGTGAGGGCCGTTGCAGAGCAGGCTGTGGGAAGTTTTCCGGAATGGGCAATCAACATCCCTTGCAGAAAAATTCTCTTCTCCAGACCCAGATCCCGCGGCCTGGCAGCCATCTTGGGGGTGTGTCCTGCAAGACAGTGTGGGTCAGAGCAGCTCTCAGCCCAGAGCACCGCAGCCCCTCTTTGCCTTCACGACCAGGGCAGCTTGCCCTGGAGGAAGCTTGGTCCCCGGCCTGGGGTCACCAGGCGTGGAGGAAAAGCTGAGGGGGTTCATGCGTTGCTTAGTTAAATGGGTGACAACGAATCACTTGTTACCAAGGGACAAGGAGCAAAGAACGCAGACAAGCATCCTGTCACCAAATGCCAACGTTGGGGGGGCCTGGGGAGGCCTCCAGACAATGATAGTGTCTTGTGGACCATTCGTAGCCAGATCATTCCAAGTTTTCAAGATACATCAGAAGTTGTCCTTCAATCAAATATCCCTATTTTCAAGTGTGGCTTTACTAATTTGGCAGCTTTAAACTCTGTAATATACTCCTGGGCTGTTGGTCTGGTTTAAACTCTATCTGGAGGAATTCAAGCCAGACAGCACTTCCTGGGGTGGGGATTTTGAGGCCTTGGGGAAAAGGGGTATGGTGTGTCTTTGGGGTATTTTGGTGCCATCCAGCTGGAAGTAAGGGGCAGGGACTAGAAGATTCCTCAGGGAGGTTCAAATCACCTAGCCCATGACCCTCAGCAAGTGTTTTTTTGACCGATGGACACTCCCTGAGTCCTCTTTCTGGCTCTATATAATGGCAACTCTAGGCAGGTCTGTGACTCTCATTCCAAAGGCCTAATATTTTGCTCTTTGAGGATTCCTTTCATCTGATTCCTGTTGGTTGCCATCTTTTAACTTTTAAGGTTAAGGGATGTTTTATCAAAATTCCCAGCCAAAGTGTCCAGACAAGTTACACTGTAAAACGTGAGAAGGTCCAATGTGTCCGTTTGGATGCCTGCTATGTGCCGGTACCAGGCTACTTGGGAACCACTCAGTCCTGGCCCGTGAGAAGTTCAGAGTCTAACTAGGGTACACACACATGTATACACCCACACACTCACACTCACACACACTGTGGTTTTATAAGTCAGTTTTATATGTACAATAAAGGTGTTATGTTATTATGTTGAGACATCTTGATATACAGACTCTTAAAAGATAGGATGCCTAGAACAGGTGTTACCTGAAGCCTTCTTCCAGCATTGGTTGCCTTCTATCATGATTCAGGTGTTTCACTAATGAGATCGGAATGTGGTCCAAAGGTGGGGCCGACATTGGGGCTGGATCCCCACCAGGAAGTCACGCCAGGTTAGGGCAGATCCCCGGAACCATCAGGAAACAGCAACCCTTCCATGGCTGGTTTAGCTCAGAAGCCCCATAGAGTTTACTCCTGATTCAAGAGCACAAGACATGCCTGGGAAAGGGCAGCCTGGACATGGTTTGGCCATCCTGGGTTTACTTGTGGGCACTTGGGTGAATGCCCAGAGCCAGCCAGCCTTCATTTTAGGTTCTGTGTGGTTCTGAGTTGCTCCCATAAAAGGTAACCAAAGTCTTTACATTAGAGTCTTCCTCACTCTGCAGCACATCATGGGACTGCAGCTGTTATTGACTCAGCCAGTATCATGTTTCATGAGACCCTGATCTATGCACACACTGTGGAGCCAGGTGGCCTGGACTCAAATCCTAGCACTGCTGTGTCCTAGTGGTGTAAACTTGGCCAGGTCATTCAGCCTCTCTGCCTGAGTTTCCTCACATATAAAATTGGAATAATGATAATACCTACCTCATAGCGCTGGGAAGAGAATTAAATGAATTAAGATTTGTAAAGTGCATAGAAAAGAGCCTTGCATGTAGCAAGTACTAGCTAAGGGTTTAGATTTAAAAGATCCTTAAGTACACTCTCTGTGGATTTCACAAGCCCTTTATTTTGCACTTCACACCCAAGCCCGCTCTCCCTTGGGATCCAGCCCTGGTTCTGCTTCACAGCTGTGAGACAGGCCTGGCAGGTCTACACAAAGAGGAGAGAAAGCAGCCCCTCGTCCAAGATGGTGAAACCAGGATATAGCATCCTCACCACCCCATCAGGAGCTCAAAGTCTGGACTCTCCAAAGCCCACTTCAGATGCAGGTGTAGAGCTCATGAGTGCAAGTCACCTGGGCCTCTGAAGGCTCCTTTGCTCAGTGCCTCACCATTATCAGGGCCTAGGGAGTAGAGGGGTGGCTTATTGGAGAGTGATGGGCTGGCTTCCCAGCCTCCCCCACACCACGCTTCTTTGCCTGCTCTTCCATCACTTCCTCTTTGAAGGTAAACAAGGCCAAAAATCAGTGCACAAGGTAGGAGAAGAAAGGCCCCAGAACTCCATGACGTCACAGACCCGGCTTTTCTCCCAGGGTGACTGTGATGTTACGCCCGCCCTCCCTGACCATGCAGCCCCTGGGGGCACAACGCGTCAATTCCATCACATGTGTGCGCCTGTGTGTGCCCATAGCCTCCCTGCAGGCCCTGCTCAGCCCATCTCACCCAATAGGGGTTGCTCCTGCCCATGTAGACAACCAGGAGTCGCTTACGGAAAGCCGTCCCAATGGAGTGACAGCACGTCCGCGGCAAACCGCTGGGCCGGGAAACTGCCTTTCATCTCTGTAGCCACTCTTTGTCAACCAGCTCCTGGCAGAGAAGCAGCTGCAAGAGACCCCCCGCTGTTTCCTTAGGTAATGTCACTGCCCTTGCCTGGGCGATGCTGAGGGAGTGGCACTTAATTCACCCCTGACTCTTCCCTCCTGCCTCTTCATAGCTGCTTGGATTTGGGAGCTGAATTAGCTCGGGGCTTTTCTTGTCGGGGTGGGAAGTCTGTAAATGATCAGCCTAAGCAGAGGTCAGTCTCTCCTAAGAAAACCTGCCGCATTGCCCATGGGGTGGATTTTGTTTTGACGCCTGTGTGCCCACTGGCACGGTTCACCCCATGAACCCTCGCTATTTTCTTTTCTTTGTATCTTGTGTTGGACGTGTGATGGGAGTGCAGAAATACATGTTTGTGGATTTGTTTATTCATGGAGCAACCATGTCTCAAGTGTCTGCAGTGGGCCAGGACGAATGGGAGGCCTTGGGAGGCTGGGGTTTCTCCAGCTCCCCCTCCTGGTTTCCACTGTGGAAGGTGATTTGTGACAAGTTCTTCCCTTGGGGGTCACCCCCTGTCTCCATCTGTGCCCCTCAGTCCTTCCCCGATTCAACAATAGCATTTACTCAAGTCTGCTCCCGTACAATGCTAGTGGGAGTAAAATTTGGACCAATTTCCAAGAAGCACTTTGGCAGGATTTAAAGAGAGGCTTTAAAATGTTTGCTGCCCTTTGACCCAGAATTTCGCTTCTAGGAACCTGTCCTAAAGAAATAATTAGAAACATGAAAAGGATGAAAACACTAAGATGCTCATCAGTGTTTACACTAGGAAATTTCAAAAGCCGGCTACGTGTCCAGTCTCTGGGAAGTGGTTATGTAGAATATAGGTAGCCATTAGAAAATGATGTCTATGGAATTTTAAATTATCGAGAAAATACTTGACATAATAAAAGAGTATGGTAAAAAAAAAAAAAAAAAAGAGTATGGTACAAATTGCATATTCAAAATAATCTTGACTGTGTTTGAAAATGCATGGGAGGGCTTCCCTGGCAGTCCAGTGGTTAAGACTCCACGCTTCCAGTGCAGGGGGTGTTGGGAGTCGATCTCTGGTCGATCCCTGCGGCTATCCCATATGCTGCGTGGTGCAGCCAAAGGAAAAAAAAAAAAGAAAGAAAATGCATGGGAAAAACCCAAAAGAAAATACATGAAAATATTGATAGTGATGTTTCTTGGGGTAGGATTATAGGTACATACTTCCTTATACTTTGCCAGTGCACAGAGTCCTAACCACTGGCCTTCCCCTAACCAGGGAAGTCCCCATGTGTTGCTTTTATAGTAAGAAAAATATTGTTTAAAATTAGGTTTTGTATATAATTATACATACACATGCAGAGACTGACAGAGAGAAAGCAAATGTTGCAAATATTAACAGTTGGTGAGTCTAGGAGAAGGATATAGAGGTGCTGGTTGTATTATTTGTGTAACTTTTCTATAAGTTTGAAAAATTTCAAAGTAAAAGATTGGGGGAGGGGAGAGGACCAGGCCACCCCTGAGCTCTCTTTTGGAATGCTGGGAACATAACCAATGTGATTTTTTCTTTTTTTAACCACATAGTCTTTATTTATTTTTAATTAATTTATTTTATTTTATTTATTTTTGGCTGCATTGGATCTTTGTCGCCGTGCACGGGCTTCCTCTAGTTGCGGCGAGCGAGGGCTACTCTTTGTTGAGGTGCACAGGCTTCTCATTGGGATGGCTTCTCTTGTTGCGGAGCATGGGCTCTAGGCGCACGGGCTTCAGTAGTTGTGGCTCGCGGGCTTTAGAGCGCAGGCTCAGTAGTTGTGGAACATGGTCTTAGTTGCTCCGCGGCATGTGGGATCTTCCCGGACCAGGTCTCGAACCCGTGTCCCCTGCATTGTCAGGCAGATTCTTAACCATTGCGCCACCAGGGAAGCCCAACCAGTGTGATTTGACAATTTAATTGGTTTTCTGTTGTGGTCAAATGGTCCTTAAGTGTTGGGGGGATACTGGGATTTGGTAGTCTTAAGAAGTACCCCCAGGGGTCAAGGTGTTTTGCAGGGTTGACCTATGTGGGCGGCCCAGAGCACCTCACATGCTAATTCAGCACTGTTCTGTACTTGGCCAGAGTTCGCTGTGTGCACCTCTCCAGCAGCTCTTGGGTGACTCTGCTAAAGCCAGACCCTCCCCGACCCCATGCCCTGGATTCCATCCCTCCACCTCTCCCACCATTCAGGAAGCTTGCTTAGCTTTTATTTCCCACCTTCTCCTGTTCTGTCCTCTCTTTCTCTCCTGACTCCTTGCTGTTTTTCTTTAAAACAAAACAAATGCCCCCATTCAGTCCACCACACTAGCTCTGTCCTCCTCTTCCCAGACAGATTTCTTTTTAAAGCATCATCAAAACTTCTGCAAACTCCATTTTCTCCCCACATGCCTGCCCTCCTCAGCTGAATCCAAGCTGGACTCCACCCCCTATCTTTCTACTAAAACCACTTGTATTAGTCAACGAGGCCAGGTTTATGCTGCAGTAATAAACAAGTCCCAAATTCCAGTAGCTTCACACCTCTGGCACCACCACTTTCCTCATCTTCCAGCCTCATGGGTCACCTTTTAGTTCCTTTTAGTTTCCTGCCTCAGGGCCTTTGCATGCACTGTTCCCCCTGCGTGGAATGTTCCTTCCTACCCCCTCCCTTCACCTTGCTCACTTGTACTCATCCTTCAGGTCTCAGTATAAGCATCACTTTTTCAGGGAAGTTTTCTCCAACCCCCCAAGACTAACAAGTGCTCATCTTAGACTCCAGTGACCTGCTGTCGTTTCCTTGTGACACTTGTCTCACTTGATCGTCGACTATCTCCCTCATGAGATGCCTTCACAAGGGCAAGGACATGTCTGTGTCACTGCTGTGGTCCCAGCCTCTGCACCCTGGTTGCCAACCTTAACTACACATTAGAACCACCGGAGGAGCCTTTAAAACTCATCATACCCAGGCCCCATCCCAGGCCAAATGAATTCTAATTTGAGGTGGGCCCAGCTAGCAATAGGTATCTTTTTAAAGCACTGTAGGGAATTTTATTTTATTTTATTTTATTTTATTTTCGGCCCCGCTGCACGGCTTGCAGGATCTTAGTTCCCCAACCAAGGATTGAACCCAGGCCGCAAAAGTGAGAGCACTGAGTCCTAACCACTGGACAGTCAGGGAATTCCCACTGTAGGGAATTTTAAGGCGCAAGCTTGAGAACAAATGACCTGCATTGTGCTTAACACTCAACTTTTCTTGAATGAATAAATCAATCTCTGAAAATTTAATCTCCCCAAACCCCTCCAAAAGACAGGAGGCTAAGGATATTCAGCTTAGGTAATGATATGTTAATTTCATATTTTGTGAAATTTCATATTTAATTTCAACCAAGCTTTATTATGCACCTTGCATGGGGCAGGCCCAATGACTGGGAAGGGTATAATTTATACCCACTGTACAGACAAGGAGAAGTTACTTTAGGTGAGGGAGGCACAAATAGGCAGTAAAGGATTTCAGGGTTCAGCCAGGGTGTATTTGTCTTTCAATTGCAACTGACAGAAGCCCAAAGAAACTGGCATAAACACAAAAGATAATTTATTGGTTTCCAGATTTTAAAAAGTCAGGGATAGATCTCAGTTCAGGTACAGCTGGATCCAGTCACCCAAATGATGTCACCAAGAACCTGGAATGCACCCTCTCTTGGCTCTACTTTCTACTATTCAGATAGTCTTCCCCAGGCGATGGTAAAAAATGGCCACCCATACCTCTAGACTTGTGTCTTATTTAGTAGGGATATACAGAAAGATAAATGTTCTACGACAGAACAAAAACAAAACCTTCATTATGGGACTTCCCTGGCAGTCCAGTGGTTAAGACTCCGCTCTCTCAATGCAGGGGGCACGGGTTCAATCCCTGGTCAGGGAACTAAGTTCCTGCATGCCGCACAGCACGGCCAAAAAAAGAAAAGAATCTTTTGGGACTCCCCTGGTGGTCCAGTGGGTAAGACTCTGCGCTCGCAATACAGGGGGTCCGGGTATGATCCGTGGTCGGGGAACTAGATCCCACATGCATGTCGCAACTAAGAAGTCCACATGCCACAACTAAGAAGTCCACGTGCCGCAACTAAGACCCAGCGCAGCCAATATAAATAAATATTAAAAAAAAAAAGAGCTGTGTTGAAAAGAAAAAACCATAAACCTTCATTACTTTTAAATCACAGCTTAGACCTTCCTTCTTTCCACCTTCCTTCCTTATTATTCTCTCCCATCTGCAATCTAGTCTCGTAATTCCTAAGTATAGAGTGTTCTGGTGATTTATTCTTCATTAACCACAGTTTGCACATGTCTATTTAAAATACCAGGATTACCTGGCCATGGTTTGCTGCTAACAGGTGTCTGAAGCCCAGGCTCCAAGGGGAATTGGTAATAGGTACCCAGCCCCTGCTGGCAAGCTCTCCACCTTTTCGCAAGCAAAGTTCCTACCTGGATAAACTTTGGTATACTCATCATTCTTAGAGAAGTTTCTCTGCCTGACCACCAATGCAGCCCTGAGATGGGATGCCTAGGCCCTACCAGGCTTTGGTTCTGTCCCTGTAGAATATTTTGTGTCATTGTTGAAAACTAAAGGAGAGAGAACTAAGATACCGACTACCAGCTACTCAGAGAACACAGTTCTCCATCTCAGGACAGCCTCTAGAGATGGGGTTATATCCCTACATTACAAATAAGGAAGCTGAGGCTCAGAATGATTGTCACTCGCTCAAGATCACACAGCCAGTAAATTGCAGAACCAGAATTTGAGCCCAGATCTTTCAGCTCCAAAGCCTGTTCCTTCTACGACCCCCTGATTAATTTTTTAATTTCCAAGATTGAACTCTTCCTCTATCCATGTTGCCTGCCTCCCATCCCCAGAAAAAGTTGCGCACTGCTCAAACTTTTTCTAGCACGGGCTCACTTCAGATCCGCTTAATTTTGCTTCGTCACGGCTGCCCAGTTCCCTGCCGGTAGACTGGGAAGTAGGTCATGGCTGCAGGGACCACACACGCTGGCTGCTGAGAGGGCCAACCTCTGGTTTCAGGGCTGGGCAGGGGCCAGACTTTGCTGGGAGCATCACCCTCTGAGGGCCTTGCTTGGATTTCTCATCCCTGGCCCTGTGAAGTCATCACAAACCTTCACATCATTGAACTTGACATTGTAGAATTCACTGTCATTGTGGCTGCTGTGTGAGGTGGTGTTTAGAGAAAGGAACATAGGGATTAACAGGGAAATTGATGGTCTGGGGGAAAAAAATAATCTTCATTCTGTTGTAGATCTGTGGGTGATTGAGACTCACTGGTTGTTGAAGGAGTTTGCCCTGCCATCACATGGCACTTTACAGAACAGAGGTACCGAGCCACTTGACACCCAGCCATTTAACTGTCCCCTCCTTTACGTGACAAAATTATCTTCAGAAATAATCGTGAAGGGCTTCCCCGGTGCGCAGGGGCTAAGAATCTGCCTGCCAATGCAGGGGACACAGGTTCAAGCCCTGGTCGGGGAAGATCCCACATGCTGCAGAGTGACTAAGCCTGTGCGCCACAACTGCTGAGCCTGAGCTCTAGAGACCACGAGCCACAACTACTGAAGCCCGCGCGCCTAGAGCCCATGCTCCGCAACAAGAGAAGCCACCGCCATGAGAAGCCCGTACAACGCAACGAAGAGTAGCCCCCGCTCACAGCAACTAGAGAAAGTCCACACACAGCAATGAAGACCCAAAAATGCAGCCAAAAATAAATAATAAATAAATAAATTTATATAAAAAAGGAATAATCATGAAATGAAACAATCATAATAATTGCCAGAAAAGAAACACAGATAATATTCCTCTTATTGAACTCTGTACATGTAATTATGCCAGGATTTTTAAAATAAAAGTAAATATTATTAGTACAAAAAAGGAAAAAAAGCACAACTGTTTATTAAAAAGTTTTTTCTTTACTGAGTTTTGATCCTTTGGTTGCAGCCTTATATAATGATTACATAAATTATTATTTGTTACTAATAGGTGAACTTTAATAAAAGTGAGACATCTACAAAAGTTGCCTGTAATTTAGCAACTGCTAAATCATACCACTGATGTACTGCTTTATTTTCTTGCTTAATTTTTAGTTGTTTTTTTTTGTTTTTTTTTTTATTTATTTTTTTTTGCGGTATGCGGGCCTCTCACTGTTGTGGTCTCTCCCGTTGCGGAGCACAGGCTCCGGACACGCAGGCTCAGCAGCCATGGCTCACAGGCCCAGCCGTTCCGCGGCATGTGGGATCTTCCCGGACCCAGGCACGAACCCATGTCCCCTGCATCGGCAGGCGGACTCTCAACTACTGCACCACCAGGGAAGCCCTAATTTTTAGTTTTAAAAGCTAAAACTCACAATTTTAAAGAACAGATTTCCATTTAAAAAAATACTATTCAAACTCAGTAAAATATGTCACGTATGGAGTAAACGTACTTACCGAGCAAAAGGAATACACTTTGCAGTTCACATCCGGTGTCACTGTTTTCAATTTTAAAAACAAAATCTCCAAGTGGCCATGTGGAATGATAGAATTGAAGTAATTCAGCTTCTTTGTGATCACGGCACTACCACTGTTCAAGCTTAGAATCTACTGCTTAAATGCAGGAGTATGTGGTCTCACAGAGGTTGGAAATGCAAAGGTCACCTGAAGCAGGCTTGAAATTCTGAACAGTTGATGATTTTTCTCCAAGCGGCTGTGTGTAGCCAACTCCGCATATATTGGGGCCGACTGTGTAACTAGGAGTTCTCCAAATGACTTCCATGGAGAAGACAAGGTTTAGTAAAGGACTCGTTGTTACACGTGCGAATTTGAACTTAAATATGTATTATTGACAGTCAGTACCAATTGTTCATAACTTGGACCAAAAAGACGTTTTTCAGGGAGGAGAATGTTATCACTGACGTTGCTGAGGATTTCCAACACGTGATGCTCATAAAAATCATGCTGACTTTTCGTCCGTTTATTATTGTTTTTGGATTCTCTACAGACAGTCCACCCTTTACTAGCTTGCCATGTGCAGCCCTCCCTCTACCCTTCACTTGGTCCCAGTATTATATCCAGCCCCTGGTCCTGGTGGAGGTGAAGGGAGATGGTAGAACATCTCTGGTGGGAATTCCCTGGTGGTCCAGTGGTTAGGACTCCATGTTTTCACTGCCAAGGGCCCGGATTCGACCCCTGGTTGGGGAACTAAGATCCCACAAGCCGCATGGTGCAGCCAAAGAAAGAAGAAGAGAAAAAAAAAAAGATCTCTGGCAACCCTCCTAGGACTGAGGAGACCGAGGCAACTTGCTAGATCCCAGGTCCCTTGACCTTCCTCCTGGACAGGACCAGCTCTCCCCTTGCGCCCAAGAGTCTCTGCATCTTAACATGGTTTCTGATGGAACTTTTGCTCTGTTATATTGACTTCCTTTATAAAAGAAAACAGACAAGCAATTAAATGTTAGGTTTGAGAAGGTTGATGTGAGCAATTGAGCTAGAAAGTGAGCTTGCAGTAAATTCTAGCAGGTTTTTCTTAGGAATAATATCATCTCCAGCCACTCGCAGTAGATTTATTCTGAATTCAGAAAGAGGCTTCATTTGTTGTTTATACTTTGTGTTATTGGTGTGTTTCTTTAAATTATGATCCTTAGTCATTAGGATATTTCAGTGCAGTGTGTTGGATCTAAATGATGCATACATTTGTTCTTTTTTGCAGAGTAGTTTATATTGTGGGTTTTAATTTAACTTAAAAATAATAGGGCTTCCCTGGTGGTGCAGTGGTTAAGAATCCGCCTGCCAATGTGGGGGACATGGGTTCGAGCCCTGGTCCGGGAAGATCCCACAGGTCGTGGAGCAACTAAGCCCGTGCGCCACAACTACTGAGCCTGTGCTCTACAGCCCACAAGCCACAACTACCGAAGCCTATGCTCTGCAACAGGAGAAGCCACCGCAATGAGAAGCCCGCGCACCGCAACGATGAGTAGCCCCCGCTCACAGCAACTAGAGAAAGCCCACGTGCAGCAACGAAGACCCAATGCAGCCAAAAATAAGTAAATAAATTTAAAAAAATACTAACCTTTTCTTGGACAATTGCCCAAATGGTATCATCAGCCATACGGTTGAGAATGTGTGTTCTGCAGGCGCCTTCTAGCGTTTTGCCTTCTGAAGGCCACAGGCTAGAGACTGCACATGAACAGGCATGGGCTGGAGCACAAAACAACGCTGATGTAAAGTCATCAATCCTCTGAAAAATGGATACCAGCTTTCTGAGCCTGTGGTACAGCCAAAGGAGCTCTCTATATAATTAAAGCAGTGTCAGAGGCAGAAGCTAATTTCTTGCCTTGCTTGGCTGTTGACTAGCTGGGTGGCTTTGGGCAACTTGCTTAGCTTCTCTGTTACCTTCTCTGCAAAGTGGAGTCATCTCCTTACCAGACAGAAGGTGGACCCTGAGCCCAAGGCTGTGTAATTTCCCCCTCTTAGAAGGACCTCTGATCCTACCAGCTATTTAACAACCACAAGTTAATAATGGGGAAAAGCAAAGGGAACACTTCTGTTTAGATAATCATGCGTGGTTTTGTCCTTTTCTGGTTGGAAAGATGTAAGTGTGACTGGGGAGGTAACCGTGTGCAGTTGCAGCCTTCCAGGGCGGCCCTCTCTGGGGAAGGTTGCTGTGCCCAGAGCCCATCACCAGAATTTGAAAATTGACTGTCGTGGGGTCTGCTGACCTTGACAGCTAATGGTGTGCTGAGAAGTGTCCCTCCAAAGAGGCTTTTCCATTTGGTCGGGAGTCTCTGGCCATCCCTTCCTAGGTGCCGTGATGCTGTCTCCTCCCTCAACCCCCCACCCCAACTGGTCCCTCTCCTTCCCTCCCCAACACCCTCAACTTTCTCACAAGCCTTTATGCTGCTGCAGCCTTTTCTAATGACGAGGTTCTGGCCAGGGCCTCTCTGCAGCTTGATCACGTGGTCCAGGGATCACCCTGAAAAGGGTGTCAGAGGTGGGCACACAGCCAGGGCCACTCTATTTACCGGACGCACCTCCTTTGAACTTGGAGGCGAGGTGGTGCAGGAATTTGGACTCTGCAGGAATTAACAGCTCCAACACCAGCCCCAGAGCCAAACGTGTGAGGTGCATGCTCTTTGTTCTTTGTTAAATTCCAGCAAACAGGACTGTCACAGAGAAGCCTGTTGGGAGCTGTTCCCCTGATGTTGGCTCAGGGCTCCTAGCTGGCGCTTGGCCTTAAGTCTCTCAGAACTGGGTTCCACCAAAATGTCTAGTCTCTCAGCCATCACCCCTTTGACCAATGATGTCCCTTTGTCCGGTGATGGCACGCCCCCCACCCCGTGCCTGATAATGACCCTGTCTCTACCCCATCTCCAGCCAGAGGAAGGAGTTTGTCCCTCCAGGTCTGCGTTCCCTTCAAGTCTTAGCTCAAGCTCATCTTCTTTCCAGAGCCTTCTCCAGCCTTCTTGAGCTCCGTCTCTTTCCGGCTGCTACAGCTTTGTCTCTAGCACCTATTCCACACTTAGCTCACAGAATTACAGACTCTTGGGGCACAAGCCAATCTGCCTTCTATCTTCTGACCTGTGGCCTTGAACTGTATTTATCTCTTTGTCTCCCGTCCCAGGCCAGATCCCAAGAAGTCTTCCATCCCTTTGTCCAGCCTGGAGACCCCCACCCATGGGAGGCAACATTCCGAAAATGGAGTTGACCATGGGGTTGCCCTGAAATTATCCCTGTGTCATTCAGTATTTGCATATGTATCTCCCTGGCCAGACTGACTATATCCAAGGGCAGGGGCCACATCTGCCCCCTTCTGGGGGCTGGTACATGGTTTTCTCATAGTCTGCTCACTGCCCTGGTCCCTGAGGTCTCCCCAGCTGCTCAGCCAGGGCTGGGCCAGTGGGATTGCTCTGTCCTGTTTATATCATCTCTCCCTGCCTGACTTACCCTCCTGCCCAAAGCTATGCCTTTGAGACTGGAGGGCATATATGCACATGCATGGGCACAGTGCACATAGACACAGCCCCTAAGCTCAGCGTCAGTAATGCATTTTGTACACTGAAAGCTGCTGTAAACTTTATTTATTACACAACTGACATGTCTGAAATGGTTCCCAAATCCACCACCAAGCGTGTGGTGATTGGTGAGCCTGTCACTTAGGAGCCCACTTTTCTCTTTGTTTGTTAATAATAGATGCTTCTTACAGCCTCAGCTTGACAGCTTTGATTTAAAAGGGATATTAAACCAAAGAGACTAATGGATGGGTCTGAATTTGTGCCTTTTAAGCACAAAACATTGCTCTTCTTAACTAACTGGATTTTGTCCCTTGGTTGGAAAAGGCGCTCTCCTCATTGCATCATTAACTACCGACATCTGGACAGCGCCCAGAGCAAATCTCAGGTGTGTTCCCCGAACTCTCTGGAGGCATTGAGAACCACCTAGATACACAGAGCGTGTATGCCTGGGGCTGTCTATCAGCGTGAGACGCCCAGAGAGATGACTCCCATCCCATCTCTCCCCACCTGGGAGAGGAGCTTTCTTCCATCCAATTCACCATTCAAAGTGGAAAAGGAGTCTTCCCTGAGCCGCACATGCCCACTCCTGGTCTGCAAATACATAATGTGGTATGAGAGCATGTCAGTCAGCTGTCCTCAGCGTGGGTCATGGGTCGGACTCCCCACTCCCCCCGCGTCACTTCCTCCTTCCCGCACAGGATCAGGTGCATTGTGCTGCTGTCTTTGTGCCCCTCCAGTGGACAGTGCAGAAGGTGGGACCAGAACTGTGGAGAGAAGCCCCCTCCAACCACTGCCCTGGTCTCCAGCCCCATTCCCTCCGGGAAGCTGGTGGGTGCTGACACGGGGGAGAAGGGAGGAGGGGGTCCAGCAGGGCATGTGGAGAGGATGTGACCACCACTCTGGGGCTGTCCATGTGCACAGTCAGACAGACGAGGCCCTGTGGGCTTTTTGTACCATTTAGCTTGAGTGGAAAGGAAGGCGACACCATCAAATAGAAAGCACTCTGGAGGCAAGCAAACCTGATTCACACCCTGGCTCAGCCACTGTACCAGCCAAAGCGTTAGCACCTTGGCCTCTTGGAGATTCAGAGCTGTGGGCTGCACGCTGGTGCTATCAATGCCTACCTGGCCAGAGGGTGGAGGAGCCTGTGTGGTATGTACTACAGGGCCTCACACGATGCCTGCCACATGGCAGGTCCGCCATCCACATCCATTTCTTTCCTTTCTTTTCCCAAAATCAAGTTGTCATTATTAACGTGCTGGTCCACCTTAATGAGCAGACTTACAGAAATTAACTGTTCGTTTTCTATTTGCTCCTGTAACAAACTACCACAAATGTAGTGGCTTAAACCAACACAACCGTTTTATCTGGCAGTTGTGGAGGTAGCAGAAGTCCGATACAGGTCTCACTGGGCTAAAATCAAGGTGATGGCAGGGCTGCATTCCTTTCTGGAGGGTCTAGGGGAGAATCTGTTTTCGTGCCTTTTCCAGCTTCCTCGGCTCATGGCCCCTTCCATCTTCAAAGCCAGCTTGACTGGTTGAGTCCTTCTCAGATCACATCACTCTGACACTGACTCCCCTGCCACCATCTTCCACGTGTAAGGACCCTTGTGATTACATTGGGCCCATCTGGATAATCCAGAATAATCTTAAAGTCAGCTGACTAGCAACCTTAATTCCGTCTGCAACCTTAACCCTCCTTTGCCACATAAAGTAACAAAGTATTCGTAGGTTCTGGGGATTAGGACATGGATATCTTTTTTTTTTTTTTTTTTTTGCGGTACGCGGAGGCTCCGGACGCGCAGGCTCAGCGGCTGTGGCTCACGGGCCCAGCCGCTCCGCGGCATGTGGGATCTTCCCGGACCGGGGCCCGAACCCGCGTCCCCTGCATCGGCAGGCGGACTCTCAACCACTGCGCCACCAGGGAAGCCCCAGGACATGGCTATCTTTAAGATGCTGTTCTTCTGTCTACCACATTAGCTAAATGCAAATACATATTTTTACTTAATCAAAGAAGATTTAATAACTAATCTTTTTCAACAAGATCTGGAAGAGGTGGTATAAATGTGTAAATTAAGATGCAAGTAATCTGAATCATATTTGTAATATCCTTAGTTTCATTGCACATTTTTAACCAGATTTTACTAAATAAAATCAGCTTCTTTGCAGCCCTTTTGCAGTATCTTATCTCATCTTGCATTCTTTCACATAGAACAAGCCTGTAAATCACAGGCTTAAGGTGTTTAGACATTCTTTGTCCCTTGGATATTGCTTATAAATCAACATTTCATGGCTCCCTGGGAAATACTTTCTAAACAATAAGCCCCAGGACACAAAGGAAAGGACTGCTCTTTAGTTGCAGATGGTCTTTTACAAGGAGGTTTCTAATTACTTTGCTCTTTCTCTTGAGCTGAGGCATTGAAGTGTGGGTGACAGAGAATCCTATGATGTGCCTTCATCCTGAGCCTCCGAGGACCCAGTCACAGAGCAGGCACACCCACTCCCAAAATGTCCCTGGGGCCACATCTGAGAAGGACCCTGGAGTTCGTGCAGGGCCTGCATTGGCGAGCGTTCCCTCTGAGTATGTTTCAGATTCTGATGTCCTTTTTTCCTTCAGTGGAAAGAGGCATTCAGTGATCTTTACTCTGTTCTCAGTGAACTCACTTTCTCGTATTTTTGTTTATCGCTTGTGTAACTTGAAGGAATCAGATTATTTTCCTCCTCCTTGACAGGAAGCAGAGATGCAATGTCCTAAAATTGTGGTGGGGACTCTAAGAGAACAGAGAGTAGTAAAAATCTATAAAAAGGGACAATGACGGCCTCTATACTACAAGTTTCTAATTTTATGGCAAAAACACTGTGGTATTTTCTAAGAAAACGGAACTGCATTTGACCTTCAGTATCAAATGCATGGATCTGACGCTTGGAAAACAATGGTTTCTGCTTTACTTGGGGTGTGTTCAGTGAAATGTGCTCCTGACATAGGTTTGAATCCTGGCTTCACTGTCGACTAGCTGTGTGACTTTGGGCAAGTTACTTCACCTCTCTGTGCTGTCGAGGGCCTCTTTCTTTTTTTACTTTTTTTTGTGTGTGTGTGGTACGCGGGCCTCTCGCTGTTGTGGCCTCTCCCGTTGCGGAGCACAGGCTCTGGACGCGCAGGCCCAGCGGCCACGGCTCACGGGCCCAGCTGCTCCGTGGCATGTGGGATCTTCCCGGACCGGGGCACGAACCTGTGTCCCCTGCATCGGCAGGCGGACTCTCAACCACTGCGCCACCAGGGAAGCCCAAGGGCCTCTTTCTTTAAGGTCCATTCTAAGCTTAGAACCCAGGATTCTATGATTCTGACCTAGTCAAGCAGGGGCACCCAGACAGATGCCTGGAGAACAAGTCTGTTTTGCGGGGAGGAGGAGGAACCACAGTGGGAGAGACCTTGATGACAAATTCAAGGTCATTCCTGGTTAACCCAATGCCCAGATGACTCAGCAGTTATATCTCATTTATTTTGGTCATTTGAGGTTTGCAAAGCGGGGAGAGAATTTGAGTTCCCTCCCGTACCACAGAGGAATATTCTCTCCAATGGGGTGTGAGAGGTAGTAATCCAGGGGGCTGGGGTAGCCCACGCAAGAGAACAGGTCTGCTGTCAGATTTGCAACTGACGACGAGCTTGGGAAGTGTTATCGATTAATGCTGTCACCTCTCCTCCTCCATCCCACGGGAACCCATCTCCCTGCCCCCAACTCCTTGGTTCGGCAGCATTATTGGGGCCTTCCTCCAGCCAGGTGTGCGACCAGGTGCTGAAGACATGATGGTGAAGGAGGTGGCTGTGGCCCTCCCATCCTCAGGGCATCAGCATCCCAGAGGATTACAGCACCAGGCACGTGTCTGTGAGCGACACACTCGAGGGAGTTTGGCAGAGTCAGGAAGGGTTTCTAGAAGCAGTGGCTGCTTTGATAGATCCTGAAGCTTGAGTAGGAAGGAGTCAGGCAGACAAAGGGGAGGGGACGTGGAGGACAGGGCTTCCCTGGCAGGGAGACCAGCCCTGGCAAAGGCCTGCGGGGGAGAAAGTGTAGCAGTTGGGGTCGCACAACTGCACAGGTGTAGCAGTCAGGGTCGAAGAGGTGTGAGGGGCGGCTTTCAGTTCACAGTCATTCTTCCGTTCATCCTGAGCAAGCACTGCACTAAGTACTGAGTTGTTTACAGTGGTTTAAAAAAACAAGTACAGGAGAGTCTCCACCCTCGAGGAGCTTGCATTCTAATGGAGGGACTCATGGGTACAATTAGGGTACGATGTGACAGGTGCAACAGGAAAGACCGGCCCCAGTGTTGAGTGGAAGGAGGCCAGAGAGGTAATAGATTCTTACCCATGTCTCGGGAATGCATGAGTTTCCAGCCTAATCCCAGAAGTGGGGTCAGGGAGATGTGGTGAATTCTTTGGAAGTGAGGGAGTTGCGATGTTTCTGTTTCCCCAAGGCACCTGGTGTGTGTGTGTGTGTGTGTGTGTGTGTGTGTGTGTGTGTGTGTGTGTGTGTGTGTGTGTGTG
>NW_006784347.1:338680-349993 GCF_000442215.2 Lipotes vexillifer
TGGGTGTGTGTGTGTGTGTGTGTGTGTGTGTGTGTGTGTGTGTGTGTGTGCGCACACGCGCGCACACCTCCCCAGCAAGCCCTGCCCCTCTCAGCCTCTGCCCGCCCTGAGCTTTGCGGGGACAGGATGGTGAATGCTGCCTGGGCTCATTGGCCTGGAGGGGCCCCTGAGACACCCATACTCCATCTGCAGTACAGCAGCCTCTTCCCAAGCAAGCAGTTCATTCGTTCACTTTCCCTCTTTTTGCTGTGTGTATCCAACTCCTGGTTTTAACAGGGAGGACGCTGCACCTCCCATGCAAAGATGTTTTGATCTGCCACCCCCTGACAGCCCGTCGCTTTTCCTGGTGCCCCTCTGCACCCTGGTGGGCCACAACCCCCCATTCGACAAAGGCCAGGACCGTTGAATGGGGTGGGGTCGTTGCCCACCGGAAGGAAAAGCTCAGGTCATACAAACAATGCAAAGCTACCTTCGCGGTTTGTTTGTCACAGACTCCCCCAGGGGTTAGATTTGAGCCGAAGCTGGATGGCCCAGCAGAGAGAGGGTTTGTGTACAAGCTGCTTCATCTCCTCTGTTCCTCAGAGAGAGCCGCTTTCCACCCGCCTGGGCAGAGGGCTCCACCTCCCCACAGGAAGGTTGGAGGGCATCTGTATTTTTAGATTTAGCAAAAGAAAATAAATTTGACTTTGAGCCTCTTTTGCAATGTTTTAAAAACATCTTTATTGAGATTATGGTTCATGTACCATAAAAACCATCCCTTTTAAGTTACAATTCAGTGGGTTTTAGTATCCCTGTACAATTTCGACTTTGATGGTAATTCCTAAGACACTAGGAGGACCCAGAAGCAGCTCAGATGGGGGCAGGGCGACAGCGCCGAGTCAGCTGCCCCTCTCTGTTCTCCGGATGCGTGACCCCAGGTGTAGTGTTTTCTCCTTTTCCAAGAAGAATTTCATTTCCTATCATGTTTCTAAGTTCTTTGTACGTCTTTCTCGCCAGCTTTTTCTCTTATCTGCTCATTCTGTCTTCCTTCCCTCCTTGACTGTAATTTCTGTTTCTGAACATAATGTCCAGGCCTTTCTGCTGGATAATGAATATTTTGCGACCAACAGAGGCTGCCTGGGCTTTTTCTGAAATACGTACTTGGGGGCCCAGAACCTAAATATACGCCCCTGGCTTTGACTTCCTGTTTCTCCCTGATCTGAATTTCTGCTGTGCCCCTTTTAATTGAACCAGATATTTGTACGCCTGGATTGGATCTCTTTCCAAAGCTGTGTTGAAATTCTTTCTTTCAAGATCATTTCCTCACTCCATAAATTTTCTGTTTTCCACTGTACTCCACTTTGTCAAGCATAATTATTTTATCCAAATAAGAGAGCATGACCCAGGGTCCCATGCTGGATAATATTTGCATTTTCTTATTTTAATTTTAATGAGAAGTTTTATTGATAAATATTGAAACTACTTTCCCAACCTCAATAGATGCAGCAAAATTGTCTGGTTTCCCCTTTATCTAAATAAAGAGCCTGCATTTTTATATTCTGACGTGGCCATGAACCCTTACCGCGCACATTGCATTGGGAAGTTACCTTTTCTAGGGCTCGTAAGGCTGTAACTTCAGCTCTGGTGGGGCTTCTCACCTCCCTGCTTCTCTCTAAATCCCTTTTCGGAACAAGCTAGATATAAATACATGAACAATTACAGCCCCCCAATGTGTTTGGACTTTTCACTGAATCTTAGAGAATCACACTTGTGATAGGCAAGGGTTTGTGACATCAGAGTGCTATGTCCAGGTGTCCCTGGCTCTCTGCATTAAATGTGTACCTGAAAGGCTGCATGTCAGCTGTTAGTGAACCCCATCTCTTTGCGTCATGACTCCCCGCAGTGTGTGAAGCTTCCCCATCCAGGAGCCATCACTGGCTCCATAGGGCTTCCTCCACTACCCCCATCAGACACCTCTGGTGGTGTTCCTCCGGCCCCAGGTTAAGAATGCCCCCCACACAGTGTCCCCCTAAGCGGCCTCTGTCTTCATGGTTGATCACAGATGTAGTTGAACACATCACACTGACGCCTAGAATCAGTATTAAGCCTCTTGGTCACCTTGACCCGTCAGCCATGCCGGTGCCTACAGGCAGCCCATGATTTGTGAATAAAAGGAGCAGCACACTGTGGGACAAATCCTTGACTTTGTTACAGGGTGTTTTGTTTTGCCAAAAGCAGAATGTATTTATTACTTTTTGTCAGATTATAAACACATGTTTAGAAAACAGTATGATAAAACAAAAATGTACACAACAACAAGAGAAAGTCTCCCTAATTCCACTTCCCTTCCCAGATCACATGTCCTTTACAATATCTTTTTATTTTTTTTTATTTTTTTTTTATTTTTGGCTGCGTTGGGTCTTCGTTGCTGCGCGTGGGCTTTCTCTAGTTGTGGTGAGCGGGGGCTGCTCTTCGTTGTGGTGCATGGGCTTCTCATTGCGGTGGCTTCTCTTGTTGCAGAGCACGGGCTCTAGGCATGCGGGCTTCAGTAGTTGTGGCGCACGGGCTCAGTAGTTGTAGCTTGTGGGCTCTAGAGCGCAGGCTCAGTAGTTGTGGCACACGGGCTTAGTTGCTCTGCAGCATGTGGGATCTTCCCGGACCAGGGCTTGAACCCATGTCCCCTGCATTGGCAGGCTTATTCCCAACCACTGTGCTACCAGGGGAGCCCTCTTTGCAATTTCTTGTCTGCACATATGTGTATATATGCTACTGTCTTGTTAATAAACATTCCGTGCGTGCACATTTCTAAAACTGCTTTTTTCCCTTGGTGATACAGGATGGAGCTCTCTCCATGCCAGTGTGTTCGCTTCTCCCCTGTCCTCCTCACAGAGGGGTCAGCTTCACACAGTGTGCTCCGGGACACGGTTTTGGCCCCATCTCCAGGAGTCACGGGACCAGGGGATGATCTCACCGGGTACACCATCTGCCCTGTCTGGCCAGAGGCTGCATCGGGAGGGCCAAGGGGGCACCATGTGTCATTGGATCCAATGTAGGGTGGGGCTCTGGGCCCTGAGAAGCTGTTTAGTCTGAAAATACAAACAGGATACAGAAAGGTTTGGCTCAAATAATGGGTGATAGGTTGTCATGATAATAACCACAGCTGGCACTTCGATCGCATTTTCTATATTAACTCATTTAATCCCCACACCTTACGAGGCAATGGAGGCTCTGAGAGGTTGAGTGACTTACTCAAGGCCACCCAGCTAGTAAGTGGCGGATCTGGAGTAGAACCCAGACAGCCTGACCCCAACGTGTTCTCCACGCCCCAGAAATGCACTGTCAACTCCGCCCCTGATGCTGTGTGGGCACCTCTGTCAAGGGGGTAATTCAGGGACGGTGTGCTTGACCTGGGTGGCATTTCTCCCATGGGTTCAAAGGACACTATTTTTTTTCCGTCTTTCCAGCCATGCTGAGTTCAGGTCGCTCATTACTGAGGGACATTGCTGATTAGAGACAGACTACGCCGTCCTCCTGTGCCCCGCATCCTTCAGGGTGTGTCCTCAGACTCAAAAAATAGAAATGAAAGCATCCTCAAAACTACCACCTTCCCTTCCTCGTTTCCTCTCCCCTCCACTTCTTCCTTGTTGTTCCATCTAATGAAATGTTGTGGCAAAAAGAGCCAATTTCTGGTCATTGCATGTGGCCTCTCAGACTCCCACCTCCTTCGCTGCCAAGACTGGTGCGGGCGATTCGTCTCTCCCCACCTCCCAGCATCACCTTCTCCGCATCACCTCCCCTGTCTCCTCTGTGCTCCGGGTGCCAGTGCTGGGAGGAGTGGGGAGCAGAGACACCCCAGTTCTTCCCTGATGCTTACCTTCGCTCTGTCACTTCCGAGACCTTCCTGGAAGGACCCCCTCATTTCTCCTCCTCTCCCTGGGCCGACCCGGAGCTGCCTCTCACGTCTCCATGCTCTGTCTCCCCCTCCTTCAGGGCAGAAGCACAAAGGCTCTTGTATCGGCCCCTGATTTTATCCCTTCAGGTTAGGCCTCCTCTTCCCCATCCTCAGATATCCTCTCCTTGCTCAGAACCCACGTGTCATAACAACAGTACCGCGCATCGGTCTAGAACATCGCAGTTCACTGAAGCACTCTCTCTCACATGCATTTTTCCAGTGACCCTCACAGCCACCCTGTGACACAGGTATCCTCGTGCCCATGTTACAAATGAAGAATCTGTGATTCAGAGAGGGCAAGTGACTGGCCCAGCATGGACCAGCCAGTGAGTGGTCCCTCCTAAGCCTAGAACCCAGGGCTCTGGACTTCACACCACGTGTCCTTTCTACCCAAATCCATGGAGAGGTCTGAACCGGCCATAAGGTCCTCAGGAAGATTTGGAGCCAGTGCACCAAGGGCACAAGGAGTCCAGCCGTTCATGCAACTAACAAGGCTGGACTTGGTGCATTCCACGAGAGGCGTTAGGGCTGAGTGGCCTCTCAGGGTAGATGCAAATATGGCATCTCTGGATCATGAGACCCTGCTTCATGGGAGAGACCCAGGTCCAAGGGGAAGCGAAGCAAGGGACCCTCCAGGCTTACCTTTGGGGGCAGGATGGAGGGTGCCTCCCCAGCCCCTGCTGTGAGGGTGGAGCCGTGCAGCGTTCTCAGAGGGCCTTGAGAGGGGGCAGCCTAAGTGCTATTCATCAGTCCCAGTAATGGCTAATGGAGAAGCAGGTGCTCCCGAGAACCCATAATGGTCTTTGGCAAATGGCCCGAGGTGCCTCTGAAAGGCCTCAAGACCCTGACTGTGGGGGGCCCATTCAACATCGGGTACAGCCGTGTCCTCATGCCCCTGACATCATTCCGCCCAGCGTTCACTCCCAGCGACTTCCTAGCCCTAAGCTGAGCTTTCCAGGAAATCACTACACGCCACACTCTGTCCCCAGCTCTGGCACTATCTCTAGGTCCACTTGATCCTCTCTGTGCCTCAGTCTCCCCAGCTGCAAAATGGAGCTAAGATGACCCGTGTATCTCACAGAGGTGCGGTTGGAATGGCTCCTCCTATATCAGGGCTTCAGAGTGGGGCTTCATGATTTGTCAGTGAAGGTCTCCAAAGACCCACCCTGTGTCCAGCTGGAGGCTAGGACTGCAGATTCAAAGCCATGCATGCATCCTCCTTCAGCCGGGGCTACTGAGCATCAATTCAAAAATGGGGATAATAAGATAATAACATTTCCTCCTTCACATAGGTCATTGTGAGGACTGAATGAGGTGAAATGTGTAAATAGTGCCTGGCTACAGAAATATTTATTCAGGGAAGATCATGGATGGCTAAAAAAAAAAAAAGGCAGGGTCGGGGGGACTTTAAAAGTCCCCCTCCAGAACTTTTTAAGTGTAATCTTGTGTTGAGTTGTGAACCATTTGCTGCCTGTTAGAGCTAGAGGGCAGAGATATAACAGCAAATCTAGAAATTGTAGCCATTGACGATCAACCAGAAATTAATATAAAGCTTATTAATATCAGTATATTTATTACACAAATAAAGTAGGCTACAGAACAACTGGTATGATATGGTCTCATTTGGGGAAAATTATATGTGTGCATAGGCGAGGTGTTTGCAAAGAAGTTCCCTAGAATGTTAACAGTTGTTATTTTGCTTTCCTCTTTTCACGTTTTTGTATTTAACTTTTTAATAATGACTATGAATCACTTTTATAAAACAACAAATTCTCTCTCTCTCTCTCTCTCTCTCCCTCTCTCTCTCAGGATTAAGAGTGGCTTGCCCTAGAAAAAAAAAAAGCAATTTTTCGCTGTGGTTTTCCCAGCTTTGACATCAAAAGAGACTGCTTTTTATCCATTTGGTGCTCTGAGTTCAGGGGATTCATCTCAGATACAGTTAAGTGGTGACCAGGGCCATTGGCAGTCCCTGAACGGGACAGAGGCTCAGCAGCCTGCCGCCACCCCCCGTAGGGGTGTCACATGGCAGTGCGGTCCTCGTTGAAGGCTAACTGATCAGAAAGGGGGTTGGAGGGAAAACTACTGCAGTTCTAAAAACAAAGGCCACCCAAGCACGCCGTATCATCCTAACAGATGCTACAGCACTGTTTGACTATACCAGCAGTTACAAAGGAGGTAAAAAAAATAAAACAGAATCCTTGAGCTTAAAACCAGAATTGTCCCCTCCGACACAGTCTATGGATTTTCTTAGTGGTGGACGTCAGCCGGCTGACATCAGCCATGACACATGGTGTGTGCACAGCAACACCACCTCCCCCCCAGAAAGCGGCCCTCATTCATGCTTTCATACAACTGTTGATTGTTCTCTTTGAATTGAAGCCCGGGATTATTCCAGTTTCTTCTCACCAACCTAAGTCTTTCCTCTCTGTGGGCTCCTTTATCTTCTCTGCACTTAATTTGGCAGTTTTGCTTGAAATCCATGTATTATCATTATTATTGTTCAGATTTGGTTCTAGAACATTCTCTGGTACCCTGTGACAGGATGTGAGCACAAGCTCACACTTTAGAGTTCCTCTGATGTTTGCCAGGCCGTCTTCCCTCCAGCAAGTCTTCCTGAGAATTTCCCCGTGGTGCCTGGGTGCTGGGTGCCACCTGCCTGGTGGGGGCGGGAGAGAAGAGAGGCAACACAAAAGGAGATGCAGCTCCCAGTTGGGACCAGCTGTGAGGGAAGAGCATCTGAAGCAGCAGAGTTGCCACGAGCCAGCCCAGAGTTCTCTTGAACCCTGGAGGCTGTTTAGGTGCAGCTGGCTCCCCGCTTCATAAGTATAGGGATTTCCTAACAACCTTGGGCCCAGACTTCACCTCCTCCAAGGAGACCACTATGCCTGCCCTTTCACTAATCTTTATATCTTAAAGTAAAACAATTGAACCGTAAGCATTAAAGAATAGACTGTAAATACAAAGAGAAAGTTTTCAAAGGAAACGAAAGCTTTCACTCAGTTGAGTGGGTCCTTATGTTCCTGAAATGGGTGATCTCAGTCACTGCTTGATTTAATCACTGTGTCAGTCGGCCTCACAAGGTCCGATTCCGGTGCCAGGCTGCTTGGGCTTTGAGCCCTGACTCCATTACATGTTTACTGTGTGACCTTGGGCAAGTTACTCAACCTCTCTGTGCCTCGGTTTCCCCCTCTGTAGAAGCAGACATGATAATAGGGGCAGTTGTGTTGATTAAATGAGTCAATACCTGGAAATGCTTGAAACATGGCTCCTGTCATGAGGAATCCTGTTTTCCACCTGAACGCACTGGCAAATTCATGATGGTGCAGAAAAGGGACCAGAGCAAAGGAAAGATGGGATGCGGGACCCAAAAATAACCTTGGAGATCAAAGTTCATTTTAAGGTTAGTTTTTTAGATTTCTCTCTACTTGATCTTCAACTATCTGAGAGATCCATTTAGGGTGTTTGTTTTTTTAATAACAGCTTTATTGAGATATGTCACATGCTACAAAATCCACCCTTTGAAGTGTACAATTCAGTGACTTAAGTATAGTCACCACGTTGTGCAATATCACCACTCTAATTCCAGTTGGGTTTTTAACCTGAGGGAGTTTTAAGGGCCAGCGTCCTTTTTTTGGACGGAGCCACCTGTTCTGGTGGCGGTGATTCCGCTGAGTCACGGCAGCGGCCCGGGAGCCTGCAGTGCTGCCTGTGGGAGAAGCTGGCCGGTGGCTGGGCTGCAGCGAGCGGGCACTGCGCCCCGGCATGTGCTGCCCCCTAGCGAGGGCTGCAGCTCCGCCCTGAACAGCCCACCCGGTGCCTTCAGGGAGGGGGCTCTAGGATACAAAAAACTCCTCCCGGGCTTGGACTGCACAGGCAGCGCGTCCTGCTTGGAGCCTGGTGAGCCAGGGTGCGGGACCAGCCCCTGACACGGGCTTTCTTCTTACCTCCTCGGCTCTAATTCCATCCAGCCGGGACAGGGTCATTTCTCTGGGTCCTGGAGGGGAGAAAAGGGCTATGTTTTTAAACTCTCTGTTGGGAAGGCACTGATATGATACAATATCCGAAAGATGGGTTTTAGCATCAAAAGATCAGAGCTCACATCCTGCTCTGCCTCTTACTAGCTGTGTGACCCTCAGCAGGTTACTGAACCTCTCTGAGCCTGTTTCCTCATCTAGAAAGTGAGGATAATTCCTCTCTTGGGCCTGTTGTATTACACAGATTCGCTTTCTCTCTCTGAAGCCCCTGAGACTGGCTAATAGTCACGACTCAAATAAACAGATGCTGTTAATATTCCAAAACTGCCAAAAATGGTGTCCACTGTTGTCCTGGCTTACCCGAGGAGCTTTCTAGAATCAAAATGCATTGCTGTAAGAAAATTAAAAGGAATAGGAAGGATGGCAGTAGGTGTAGGAAGGCTATTTGGTCTTCATCTCCTTCAGGTAGAGACTGCCCCAGGTCAGCTGAAACCCTCAGACACCCTGGAGAACTGGGCAGGAGCAAAAGCTTGGGTGGGGAAGCAGACAGAGGCATCAGAACTGCCGGGAATCTGTGTTCCAGAGGGGAGTCAGGTCCCAGGCTGCCTTGCTGGCCTTGGGCAAGTCATTTAGGCCCTTGGGGCCCTTTACCTGGCTGGGGTTTGCATCCTGCCCACGTCATAGGTTTGTGGTGAGCTTATATGTTCTGTCATGGGAAAGTGTCCAGGAAAATGGCAGACGCGCTTCAAATAGCGAGCAGGGTTCCCTGATGATCCTCCAAAAGTCACCTCTGAGCTGGGCTAGGTACCTGGGCTTCCCTCATCCACCTCTGGATGCCTCAGAGGGCAGCCTGAGTTGGTCAGAAACAAAGCCGACTCTTCAGGTAAGACACACAGAGCAGGTGAACTCTACCAGGCAGAAAATTTATCCACCTTGCAGCCTGGGAAGACCCTCTTCTTCCGGAGCAAAAGGGACCCGGGGTCTCACTTGCACATCCCTGGGCCCCTGAGGGTCTGGAGGGGCCGGGGGCCCAGCCTTGGCCAAATGAGAAAGAAGTTGAAGGTTGTCTGAGGGTCCCTGCCATCCTTCTCATCCATCACCCCACCCCTTCCTGCCCTCACCTTTCCTCCCGCTCCACCCCGATTTCAGCATGATCAGACAAACATCACAGTAAAAAATTCCAGGGCTTCCCTGGTGGCGCAGTGGTTGAGAGTCCACCTGCCGATGCAGGGGACACAGGTTCGTGCCCCGGTCCGGGAAGGTCCCACGTGCCGCAGAGCGGCTGGGCCCGTGAGCCATGGCCGCTGGGCCTGCGCGTCTGGAGCCTGTGCTCCGCAACGGGAGAGGCCGCAACAGTGAGAGGCCCACGTACCGCAAAAAAAAAAAAAAATTCCATATTATCTTGTTTCCAAACTTAAAAGACTGTGGGTAGTCATCAATGTATACACGGATAAACAAAATGTGGTGTATCCATACAATGAAATATCATTCCAGGAGTGAAGTCCTGACACGTGCTACAACGTGGGTGAATCTTGAAAACATTATACTAAGCGAAAGAAGCAAGACGCAAAAGCCCAGTGTTAGATAATTCCATTTATTTGAAATCTCCAAAATTGGTAAATCCATAGAGACAGAAAGTAGATTAGTGGTTGGCAGGGCATGGGGGGAGGAGTGGGGAGAAACTGCTTAATGGGCACAGGGTTTCTTTCAGGGGTGATGGAAATGTTTTGGAACTAGACAGAGGCGATGGTTGTTCACTTTAAAATGGTCACTTGTGTGTTGTGTGGATTTTACCTCAATCAGGAAAGTAAATAGAAAAGACTGGGTTGCAGCAGCCACAGTTTGATTCAGGGGGTTCCCTCCCTGTGCCTTCACCCCTTTCCCCTCTCCTGCCTTCTCTTTTATCCTCTCATCACCTGCACTGTCCTCCTTTTTCCTCTGTCTCTCCCTCTCAGCCCTGTAGACACTTTTCTCCCTTTTCCTGGCTTGCCCCCGCCCAAGCCATTGGCAAGGCAGCATTGGGTCTGGGGGTGTGATCTTGTAGGACCAGGCACTGTGAACAACTTAACAAGCCCCTTCCCCTCAATTTCCCAGCTACCAAATGACAAGGACAGACTCCAGGACCCTCTGGTTCTCATTTTCTCTTATCAGGAGGCAGTGCTTTTCCAAGGGTCCCTAAAGAGTGACCCGTTCTTGTTTCCAGGTTTAACTCAACTTTTGTGCTCCTCCTAAAATTTCTTCCTTACCTCACACCCCACTGCCTGTAGGTCACTGCCTGGGAAAATGGGAGGTAGGAAATCAGAGAGATTGAAAAAGAGATTGGTTGATTTAGAAGAATAAGAAGGCAAAGCATGGCCTTAGGACAATAGCTCCTGGCGTGTTTATTTTCCTGTCTGTGCGTCTCTCTTAGGCTACAGGGATCCATGGGGTGATATAACCACGTCTAGTCTGGACTGTGTACCCACCTCAGGGCTACGCTTGTTTCTGTGTTTTCAGTCTGCTGTCTTTGCGTGAAAGTCCTAGGGCTGGGACATACGGCTGTGCTGTTTGTCAGTTGCTTTACATGGTCTTTGCCCAGTTCTTCCGGAGAAATCATCCTGCCCTTGGCTCTCGTAGAGGAAGACCACAGGGGTCAGACACGGTGGGAAAAGAAGGAGGCGGGGCTGAGCGTTCAGACCCTTGGCTGGGATGTCAGGGCCCCCTGCCTCTCAGCCAGCCCTGAGCTAGAGACTCCTCCTGCCCTGTGACCAATCTTCCCAGGGCTCTGAGCTGGAGGACACAGGCCTAACCGATCTGCTTAAAGTAAAACGCTGGAGCAGGAAGGGAGCTCAGAGGTCACTGGGTGACATGAAGGAGGTTGAGAGAAGTGACTTAGTCACAGCTTTGGGGTGTGAGTCCTGGACACTGCTGCTTCCACACCCCAGATCTGTGCCCCAACGGAAAATTGGGGAACATTTGATGGTCCTGGACGGAAGGACCGGCAGTGAGGGCAGCTGAGTGCCCCTTGAGGACACAAGCTTTGCATCCTGGCGTCGCCTCTTCCTGGCTATGTGACCTGGGCAGAGTACCTCCCAGATTCCGCATCTGCCTGTAAGTGACCCAGACAGGTCCAACCCGACGGGACTTGTGTTCTCGTGCGCAGTATTTGTCCTAAGACTGAGAGGAAGAACTACTCCATTTTACTCTCCGAGGGCATCTCCTCTGGGTTCTATTTTCTGCTTACGTCGAGTAGCCTCTCAGAGATGCTCCAGAGATGACCTGTAGGTACCAAAACATTAGCACAGGGCAAGTGGCCCAGCCCAGATGAGTTGGGGAGACAGCACTGGTAGCCTCGTTGAATCAGGAGGTCCATGAACCTAAGGCCATTTGCTGGGGTCAGTGGGAGGGGCGGGGGGGGGGGGGCCCCCC
>NW_006784347.1:350158-361398 GCF_000442215.2 Lipotes vexillifer
GCCTCCCTGCTTAGAGAGTTCTTCCCATGCATTCCTCTTTTTACCCTAAAGGAAAATAGTGGCACCTGAGATGCACACGGTTTATTCATTTTGCATAGTGAATAGTAGCCTATGTTTTAAAGGATGATTTAATTTCTCCAGAGGCCCCTGTAATTTGTTCAGCTTCCTATTAGTGCTTCTGACTTTCTGCAGCCATGCAGGGGTGGTGCTGGTGGTAGGGAAGTGGGGGGATCATCAGAATCTGGGACAGTGAGACCCATTGCCTTGCCTTTTGCTCTGTGGCACTGAGCGAGGCGGCCTGGCAGCCGAAGGGCTTATGCCACAGATGCTGTCTCCAGTCCCTAGAACAGTGCGACACTGCCCCAAGCCCCAGCATGACCCTTAGTTCTCCTGCTCCTGACTTGTAACTTCTGGAAACTTCTGGAAGGAGACCAAAATGTACAATGATTCTTGCTAAGACTTAATTACAGATTTTTTTTTTTTTTTTACTATTGAGAGAGGAGAAGAAATACTGGAAAAGCCAAAAGCAGGAGTCTGTAAACTATGGCCCATGGGCCAAATCTGGTGTTAGCTACGAATGGTTTTTACATTTTCAATTGGTGGAAAAAAACAAAAACAAAAAAAAATATTTCATGGCACATAAGATTATATGCAACTCAAATTTCAGTGTCTGTAAAAAAAGTTTAACTGGGACCCAGCCGTGCTCATTCATTTACGGATCTGTCATCAATAGATGCTTCATCATCAATGCTTCCCTGCTGCAGCAGCGGAGGTGAGTAGTTGTAACAGAAGGCACAGCTCCCAACGCCTAAAATATTTACTATCTGGCCCTTTACAGAAACAAATTGCTGACCCTTGACCTGAAATAGATCTATTTTAAAAAAAGATCCATAAAAAATTTAAAATTATAATGGAAATCAAGAGGGATAGCAGAATCTACTTCCTAGAACTTATTAAGTCAAATCAATCACCAGTTGGTAAAGTGCAGTGGGGGAGATTCTTCTTTTGAGCAGGGATCTTTTAAAGACAGAACCCACCCTTGTGGACCAGCTGCCTTGGACCCTGTTGCCGTTCCCTTTGACTGTGCTGCCCCCTCCCATTTTCCCAGCCTTCCAAGCCCTCACCTCTAGTGTAATTCTGGATCCTGATCTCTCTCTCTCTGACCCCAGCCCAGTTTTAAAGCCCAGTCTAATGTTATCTAAAGTACACTTCTTGGATCTGTCCCTTCCTTTCCATGGCCTCTGCCCCCGCTCTGGTTCCAGCTTTTTTGCTGTATACCTGGATCAGTGCAGTCACCTCCCTGCCAACAGTCCTTTCTTACCCATCCAACTGGCCCTGCCGACTGCTGCTAAATTGACCTTAGAGCACTTCTTTGATGCCGCCCTGCTCATGCCTGTGAACAAAGTCCAAACTGGCCACCTTGCCCACCTCCAGACTTTGAGTGAGAAGCAGCCACCATGTCATGTGGTTCACCCCATCCACCCCCAACATAGTGGTCGTGCAGATGGGCAGGGAAGAGACCAGGGCATGCGGGATCTTTAGTTGCCACATGCATGCAGGATCTAGTTCCCTGACCAGGGATCGAACCTGGGTCCTCACAAATCACTGAGAGATTTTCTGCTAAGAGATCTCATCTCTGATAAACAGAAGGCTAGAAAGTGGTTCTCCCATTCATTCCCCAGAGACCTTGAGGGGAACCCGTTGCCACTGTGCCAGTACCAGTGTTAGAGCTCCAGCCATAATCATCTCAACTGTGGAAACCCAGAGCCCTTATTATTATATCACCAACACGATGAAGGGGAGGGTCCCACTCACAAAGGCAACGCCAAGGATGAGGAGACATCAAGAGTGGCTGCAGCAAGATTAGAAAAGATAAGAAAAAAAGAGACCAAAAAATCAAACAAATAAAAATTAAAAAAAAAAAAAAAGTGGCCTCAGCAAGATGCAGGACTACATCCTTCCTTCCACCCCAAGAGATTTAGAAACAAGAATAAATGGGAAAACATACCTTGCTCTTGGGTGGGGACACTAAATATTGTGAAGATAGCAACTTTTATCGTTTTGTCTCGTCATGCAGTTCTAGCCAAAATCCCAATGGAATTTTGAGAATTTGAGGAAAAAGTGTTCTAAAGAGCATCTGGTAGAGAAAATGTGCAAGAAAGTCAGACAATTTTGAAAAAAGATGATGAGAGTGTCTAATCCCACCTAGAGAATAAGACTGGAGATTCAACACTTAAATCGGGAGGCTCTAGCACCAAAATGGACAGGTGAATGGAGCAGAATAGATGGTTCACTCACCTGGGGAAAGAGGGAAGACTGTTCTATGAATAGGGCTGGGCCCATTGGTTTAGCTGTTGTATTTGGGAGAAAATTGTTTAGATTCCCACCTCATATCATACACTTAAATAAATTCTAGATGAATTAATAAATTGAATACAGAGAATTAGATCACTAAAAAAACAGTAGAAAATATTTATGATCTTTACGTACTATAGAGCAATGGAATAAATCACAAAGAAAAATAGACTTGACTGTATAAAAAGTAAAACCCGTCAGTAGAAGCCATCAGAAACCAAAATAGGGAGTTCCCTGGTGACCTAGTGGTTAGGATTCAGGCTTTCACTGCCATGGCCCAGGTTCAATCCCTGGCTGGGGAACTGAGATCCCACAAGCTGTGCGGTGTGGCCAAAAGAAAAAAAAAAAAAAGAAAGAAACCAAAGTAAAAGGAGAAGCTATTAGCCACAAATATGATAAAGGGTTCATGTCACTTATAGATTAAGAACTCATTCAAATCATTACAGTGATCACTGAGGCATGACACAGAAGCAAAGGATGTAAATGGGCATTTTATAAAAGAAGCCAGTGCATCAGATTTTTACTTTTACACTTCCATCCACCATGTTCCAAATGGGAAAACTTAGTCCTTGAAAGGAATTGATCAAATCTACAAAACAAAACCACGGGGCTCATTACACTTCTTAGTGTTCACTAAAACCTTAGCAGCAGGTTGAACAGGACGACCTGATTTGGCTGATCTGGCTCTCCCGGGCCGGGTGTAGTGTCTCCAGCCAGTTTGGGAGGCTTGCGCTTCTGGGAGGATTCCACCGCTCCCGGGTGGGGCTCCTGGTGAGTCAGCAGGTGAGGTGACTCATGGACCAATCCCGGGCACGAGCAGCTGGGCAGTGACCAGGGACATCCTGAGAGAGGCTTCACCAGGAAGCATCGGGGGAGGCGTTATTTTCTAGAGTTGGGTGGGGAGCAGTGGTTGACTCCTCTGATAATGAAACTTGTTGCTCTTAGCACAGGGGTTCTTGTTTTGGGGCTTTTCTAAGGGAAACAGACCATCAGTATATCTCAGGGTAGAGAATATCACCATAGAGAATATCACCACCAAATCCTAAGTCTTGAAGGATGAATGGGGCTTTGATCTTCCCAGGATAAAGTCCTGCTCATCCTTGGGGAGATATCAAAGGTTTGGAGATGTGGGCATATATCAAAGGTCTGGAGATGAGCAGCCTCAGATGCCTCTCCCAAGAGCTCTCTGAGAGACAAGGGCCTCGGTCAGAATGAAAAGTAGCTGCCTAGGAGGGGCCAGACCACCCACCCTCTGCCTCACCCAGAGGAGGTCTCACTGACCTCATTCTTAGAACCATCCTAAGCCCTCCCAGCTTCTTATCCTACATCATGGGTGGAGAAGAGAGCTCAGACACCCACACCAGCGTGTCCTGCCTAGAAAGGAGAGAAATGGAGCTGGACCTGAGTATGCCAGTGGCCAGCTGGTATAAACTCAGTGCCAGTAGGGCTTCCCTGGTGGCGCAGTGGTTGAGAGTCCGCCTGCCGATGCAGGGTACACGGGTTCGTGCCCCGGTCCGGGAAGATCCCACATGCCGCGGAGCGGCTGGGCCCGTGAGCCATGGCCCCTGAGCCTGCGCATCCGGAGCCTGTGCTCCACAACGGGAGAGGCCACAACAGTGAGAGGCCCACGTACCGCAAAAAAAAAAAACAAAACAAAAACAAAAACAAAAACAGAAACACAGTGCCAGAGGCTGGCTGTCTCCCCACACCTTTGTCAGTCTGGGAAGTATAAGGTGGAGTGTCTGCCCCAGGTGGACTCTCCGACCCTGTAGCCCACCATTTATTTATTTTAATTTTTTTTAAGTTTTTAAAAAACTTTTTAAAAAGTTTAAAGGGAAGAAGTAGAAGCAGCTAGAACAGGGGAGTTTCAAAGACAAGAAAAAATATAAAGTAGAAAATAAATAATATGAGATAACTAGATCATTTAAAAGGGAGATATCAAAGTAAACTACAAGAGACTCAAATTACAGAGATAAAAGTGTAAAACATGGAATAATCCAAAGTAACATGAATGAACCACAGCAAAATGACATACTCAAAAGTTCAGAAATTCAAAATTATGAGTTATTTTTAAGATAAAGAATTAAATATTCTCAGTAAGGAAAAGGGCAGAGTAGGATTAAATGATCGTTTCTAGTGGGCTTTGTTGAGCTGAAGCCACCTCTCAGCTGGGGCTTTTGCGGGAGGGGAGTGCATGCTGCTCTTCAGCCCCAAATTCATGCCCCTGCACTGTGCCCTGTTAAGGACTTAGCCTGGCCCTCAGAATGCACACCCAAGGGTCCTGGTGGGAGCCAGTGAGGTGAGTGAAAGCCCGTCCCTGACCCCGGGGGGCCACCTGACTCAGAGCTGGGGAGTCAGGACACCCAGGTCAAATTGGTTCCATGGCACAGCAGCGTGTGATTGAACGATCACGTTGCTTCTCTGTGCCTCCTTTTCCTCACCAGCAGTGCCCAGCTGATACCTTCCCTCTCAGTAAAAAAAAAAAAAAAAACCCATCAGGGACTTCCCTGGTGGCGCAGAGGTTAAGAGTCCGTCTGCCAATGCAGGGGACATGGGTTTGAGCCCTGGTCTGGGAAGATCCCACATGCCGCGGAGCCACGAAGCCCGTGCGCCACAACTACTGAGCCTGCGCTCCAGAGCCTGCGCTCTAGAGCCCACGAGCCACAACTACTGAGCCCACGTGCCACAACTACTGAAGCCTGCGCGCCTAGAGCCCGTGCTCCGTAACGGGGGAGGCTACTGCAACGAGAAGCCCGGGCACTGCAGCAAAGAGTAGCCCCCGCTTGCCGCAACTAGAGAAAGCCCGTGCGCAGCAACGAAGACCCAAGGCAGCCAAAAATAAAAATAAATAAATATATAAAATAAAAAAAAAATGTTTAAACCCCATCAAACTACCAGTCAGCAGCATTTACTTTCTAATGAAGTGGGAAGAGCAGTGAGCATAGTAACAAGTCAGGCCTGCTGACCCTGCCCACCTGATGGTTTTGGACATGAACTGATGTGATGCTGGTGAATTAAAAGTGCACATACGAGTAAATAACACTTTGGCAGCGATACACCCCGTAGATGAGGTTGGGCATCTGGTTGTTGGGGAGGAGAGAGGGGAGGTGGAAATCTGCCTGCTGTGAACTGGGGAGGTGGCACCTCTCTCTCCCTGACCCCTACCTCACCCCCAAGCACTTAGCCTCAGCACAGCATCCCAGCCCTCACCTCCCATCTTCATTCCCCAGGTGGGCTTTGAACCAGGATGGCTGAACCCCGCCAGGAGTTCAACGTGATGGAAGATCATGCTCAGGGGGACTACACCCTGCTGCAAGACCAGGAGGGTGACGTGGAGCACGGCCTGAAAGGTTAGTGCACGGCCCTGCGTAACGGGCCCAGGCGCTGTGGGGATCGCGGCCGACCCGATTGCTCTGGAAAGGGCTGGCAGGAAAAGTTCGCATCCTGAGTTTTAAAGGAGTTTTAAATACTTTATTGTGTTAGATTGTCAATAGGCTTGAAACCTCATTAATTTGAGCGAGCCAACAGAACTCAAAATGTGAGGCTATTTGAAAATCTGCCTTTTGCAAAGGAGAGTTTGCCACATACGTGGATATAGTATGATAAAGATTGCTGGAGGCTTGTTGGTCTAATTAATACAAGGGTGCTCTGTTGAGTCTTTAACCATACCCATTAACCTATAAATCAGCAGGATTTATTAGCATGCAAAATACATAACTTTATACATTATTTTTTTCTCTTCCTTAATAGGCCTGTCTGGCCCCTCTTTGGCCAGAGTTGGTTAGCTCTGGGTTTCTTACTGTCCCTATTATACCTTAATAAACCACATCAACCTCTAAATGTTCTATAGTACAGTCTTTTGGCCCAGTTGGCTTGGCCTCCTCTCTCCCCTTCAGTGCACTGTCTGACCACCGAGATCGGGGAGCCCCGTGGAGCACACAGAGCCCTCTCTCTGGCTCCGAACGCTAGTCCCTGCATCGCTGATGGGAGCACCAGAGGACCTGTAGGGCACTGGGTTGTACTATAAGGAACCCTCTCCCCACAGTGTCACTGGTGGCCAGTGCCCCACTGGAGCAGCCCACCGTGCAGCCCCGGGATAAGAAAACTAGGTCCCTGTCTTCTAGACCCATTTCTAAGGAGATGAAATGGCAGTCTACTTTTCTCTTTTAATGCTAAAAGTAACAAGCCTGGGGTGTGCGGTGTCGATGGCAGTGGTAGAGCTCCAAGGTGGGAAGGGAACTCTTCTGGGTACATCTATCTGGGAAGGTTCCCTGGAAGAGGCGGGGTTACCAGAAGGAGGCCTGGGTTGGGGAAGCACATGGAGAAAACATCCCTACCTTGGAGAGGCTTCAGGACTCTTTGGGGGGCCTTGTTTCAAAGGCTGACTTCTCTGTACCTGTTTAAGCAGAGAACACATTAGGAGGCAGAGCTTGGGAATCAGACAAGTGGGCTCCAAGGTGGGGGAGGTGAGGGAAGAAATGGGCTGTCCCCGGAGCTCAGAGGCCAACCTCTGGCCTTCTTGGAAGCACACCCAGCCCGAAGCTCTGGGTGAGGGGAAATGCCTGCTCCCATTCGGCTCAACCCTCCCCTCCTGGTGTCAGGCACCAATGGTGGCAAGAAACGTGCATTCTGACCTCACCCAGGCCACAGCCTGGCTCCAGCCAGAGCTGCTAATTTTCAGCTCCTCAAGGGGTTGGAACGGCAGCTGGGCCCTGAGAGCTCCCTCATCTGAGGACCTGATCCCACCATCCCTCCACACGAGTGTTCTGCCTCAGTATCAGTATCACTGCTTTCACTTTCAAGTGTCCCTATTTGGGTGATAAAGTATGTGGCTACCCTACTTATAATGGGACTTCCTTAAAATGATGATTCAGGTGACCTCCCTGGTGGTCCAGTGGTGGAGACTTTGCCTTCCAATGCAGGGGGTGTGGGTTTGATCCCTGCTTGGGGAGCTAAGATCCCACATGCCTTGTGGCCAAAAAACCTAAACATAAAATCAACAGAAGCAATATTGTAACACATTCAATAAAGACTGTGAAAATGGTCCACATCAAAAAAAAATCTTTAAAAAAAAAAGATAATTCAGGCATTTTTGTAGGACTCTACAAAAGTTGGCAAAGGGCTTTGGCCACCGACGTCTCAGGTAGCGCTCAACAGTAACCAGTGAAGGCGGAGGTTGCCTTCCCCAGTTTACAGATGACAAAGTTTCGTGTCTGAGATTATGGGGCTAGTATAGCCTTCAGCTCCATGTCAGCTGTTTTTGCCCCTGGTCACCCTTAGCCAAGTCTCCTTGAAGCTTCAGTTATTAAACTCTTGTGGGTGGAATCCAACTTAGAATCCCAACATACTGAACTCTGCCCCAGATGAATTGTGCCAATGAAAAAATGATGCTCTTGGGAATTCCCTGGCAGTCCAGTGCTTAGGACTCGGCGCTTTCATTGCTGTGGCCCAGGTTCAATCCCTGCTCGGGGAACTAAGATCCCACCAGCCAAAAGAAAAAAGAAAAATGATGCTCTGTTTAGGGTAGCCTGGTTTAAAAATTAAGTTAAAATATATATATTGTGTTGTCACAAATGTACCATAATAATGTAGGAGGTTAACAATTTGGGAAACTGGGTGTGGGGTATCCTCTCTGGTCTGTCTTTGCAATTTTTCTGTAAATCTAAAACTGTTCTCAAATAAAAAGTTCATTTTTTTAAAGTCCGGGGAAAAAAGTCGTTTTTACCACTTTTATTTTTTGAAAGAGAAACTAAATTCAATTTGTAAAGTAAGAACAAATTTACCAAGTTATTTTGTGTCTCAGAGGTGCTTAAAGTATGTTTACTGAAACTCCTCAATTCTTTTAACATAAAACATGATTGGAAGTTCTATCCTGAAACAGATGTATGTATGAATATGTATAATATATATATGCAAATTTTATGATGCTAATAACCTTTTTGTCCCTGCTTTGAAAGTGTTTGAAGACAGTTTAAACAAACTTACCCAAAGAATATACTTGCCAAGAAAGCAAGTTGATACCTAAGAGATTTTCATAGTTCTCATCAAATTTGTTCTTGCCACTAAGGATTTAGAATGAGTTGTTTTTATATGGGGAGTGAACAGTGTGACTTGACAGAAGGTGTCACTTTACAAGCAACATTTTAGATAAGTGACAGAGACTTTTTTGAATAATGACAAGAAACCACATGTAAAATACTAAAACAAAGAGCATCTGCATTGATGCTAAACGTTGGAATAGGGTTAGATAGAGCCAAAGAGAGCTGCAAAGTGGGTAAAAGCTGGTTAACTGATAAAATAATGCACCCACATGAATTAAAAGATGTTAATGAGTTAACTTGTTAGACCTTCCAGAAGACCCTCAGAAGAGGCTTCTTCCTCCTTCCTTCCCTCCCTCCAAGAAATTTAACAAGGAAAAAGCAGATGATGACAGTTGTAGGCTGGGGATGGATCGTGGGAGGGGTGTTTGGGGGACAAGTGTCTGAGGCACCATCATGCCCATAGGCTTCTGTGCTCTGACAGTCGAGGCTGGTCCATAATAAGACCTGGCAGACAGTCTGCATCATGCTCGCTCACCATTTGTCCAGAGCCTACTTGAGAGAGTTGGCAGGTTTTTGCAAGCTGCAGGACCGGAAGCTTCTTTAGAATCAGCCCTTCTTTGGCTGGATGGGTGCAGCCAGGGCTGAGTGTCCAGGGATGGCGTTCTAGCAGAGGGTGCGACGTGTCTGATCTCGAAGCGTGCTAGAACACCACTTGCCTTTTTTCGTCTCGTGAGTCTGCTTCATGCAGAACCAGCTTCCTGTCCTCTATCTCCAAGGCCGCCCCCACCCCAGGTGGAGTGGCTTTTGCAGAGTCCATCAGAGCTCCCTTGGCTTTGGATTCTGAAAGGACAGTTTTCTTATAACTAGCGATGGCTGACATTTCAGGTGTAACTCAAGGCTTGTTGGGCGGTACTTGGAGACACAGCCAAGTGTGCAGTTAGAAGTAGGTACTGTGTCTGCCCTGAGCTAATTCCTTTGCAGAGGAAGGAGTTGGATCTCTGAGTGTTTTCCCAGGTCATTATTTGTCATTAATTCATGGCAGTGATCTCCCATGAATCTCTTCAGTAGGGAAACACAAAGCCTCAAGTTTACTTGTGGCTTAGCTTTCTGGTGTCTGCTGCCCGTTTGTCAATATAAGAGCCTTTGTCTCAATTGGAACCACAAGCTAATTAAAAGGCAATTTCTCCTCTCGTCCCAGAACAGGTAAACATCGCGTGCCTCTTTGCCTGCTGACCCTGGTTTGGGGGCCCAGCTGTGTTGGGGTGGGGGTGGGATTGGTCCCCTTTGTGGTTTTATCATGTGGCCACAGTCCATCCATCTGGGTTCCACGCTGGGTGATTTTAGCTCCAAAAGACACTGTCCCCGAGGTCCTCTGAGGTCGAAAGCAGGGGTGGAGAGAAGCAGCCATTCTGAGGGGCTCATTGTATATGTTCCAGAATCTCCCCTGCAGACCCCGGCCGATGATGGATCTGAGGAACCAGGCTCTGAAACCTCTGATGCTAAGAGCACTCCAACGGCGGAAGGTGGGGCCTCCCTCTTCTCATGGCTTTATTCAAGCAGCTCCTTCCATGCTCCAGCCTGCGCTTAGCCACGCTTTGAGCTCATACGTGCCACCTTTCCTGGCTGCATTTGCTGCTGCCTCTCCCCCTGGCTGAGAGATAGCTCGCTCAGTGCTTTGCAAGACGGGGCTCAGGCCCCGGATGTTGTGGGAGCCACGCTCCGTTTTGATGCCTTGCTTGCTAGGGTCAGGTATGGGCAGCTTCATCGTGTGTGAGTTTTGAGGCAGCCACACTTGAACAGGCTGGGATCTGTGGCAAAGCAGGGCCTGACGTCAGCTCCACAAAGCCCCTGCTCCTTGCCCATTGTCCTCCCCAAACTTCTATCATGAGCCACCAGGTCCTAAAGCAGCCGTTTGGCTGAGGAAAGGGCAGGTCAGTGCACATCTCCAAGCTCACACTTTGGGACTGGTCTTGGTTTAGTATCCTTCATTTCTTGAGCTTGGCCTGGGTGTCTGGATCTTGGCCATGGTGTTAGTTCCAGCCCATCTTCTAACCTGTCCTCTGTAGACATTTGGTGTCTAAGTTATTACAAAGCTGCTGACGTATTTCCTGAAGTGTTCCTTGGTCCTGATTTTGACCATCTTCTCTTGCTTCCCATCTATATCAGTCAAGACTGTGTTGATCGCAGGTAACGGAAAACCCAACTAACTGTGACAAACATATGAAGAGGTTTATTTGTCTCACATAATAAAATGTCTGGACTTGGGCAGCAGCTTCTCAGTGTCAACTATTTTATCTTCTGCCATCATTAATGGCTGGATTGTTGCCTTATAGTTACAGAATGGCTGCTGTACCTCCAGGCATCACATCTGCCTTCAAAGAAGAAAGAAAGTAGCAAAGCCAAAAGAACCCTGAAACCAAATGTGTTCCCTTTTTATTAGGAAAGCAACAGTTTTTCTGCAGGCCCCACCTAACCAACTTCTGTTTATGTATCATTGGCCAGAACTGGGTCTCATGGCCACCCCTGGCTGTAAGGGAGGCCGGGACATTGAGCATTTTGCCTTCCAGGCTCTTTAGCAGGAAAAATCAAGGGATAAGGGCATTGAGAATGGCTTTTGAGTAACCAGTAGGCAGTATCTGCCCCTCCATCTCTCCATCCTCTCCAAGGTTCTATTTTCAGCACTTCCCTGGGCCCTGCCCATGACTTTGATGAGAACCTGGCCCCAGCATCTCCCCAAGTGTCCACCTTTGGATGAATTCAGAAAGTGGCTGTCAAGTGCCTGCCAATTGATGGTGCATCCATGGAGGATATAGTGGATGTGGCCCTTCCCCCACTTTGCGCCCC
>NW_006784347.1:361735-363135 GCF_000442215.2 Lipotes vexillifer
CCGCCCCCCGCACCTCTGAGGTTTTCAGCCTAGTGAAGAGAATACCAGACCAAATGCTGTTTGCTCTCCTTCTTAGAGCCAGTGATGTTAAGACATAGCCTGCTGATCTTGTTAGGATAGTTTTGCAAGTTGCCTACCGCCCTCAGAAGGTCCTGAAACACTAATGGCAGATTTTATGCCAGCCTTCCAAATCAGCTTTATTCTGGAAGAACCTACCAACCAAGTCTTGCTGCACTCTGGATCCTGTCCACGTGTGCATCCCAAGAGCTTCAGCTCTGGCCTCGCAGGGAATGGGGGAGCCTGCTGGGTCTGGACTCTGCCAGGCTGCTCCCGAGACAACCGTAATAAAATGGACTCCTTCTGACGAACCTGAGTCAGGCTCTTGGGAAGCTTTCAAAGCTGACAACTCCTTATGTCTGCCCAGAATGGCCTGGGAGTATGCCAGGGCATTGCTCAGGGAAGAATGCCGATTTGGAAGTGTTCACCTCGATGAGAGACCGACAGCAACTCCTGGTGGTGGATTTCTTCCTCCAGCCTCTGCTCTGAAGGTGGATCCATCTGTGGGCCTGTTGTCAAGCACCTGACTCCAGACAGGGCGGGCCTGTTCGTTGCCACCCAGGGGAGTCTGTGGTTTTAAACCATGGGTCATGGGCTCCGGGAGACAGGGGGATTAGAACTGGAAGAGAACTTGGAGGTCACCTGGTGGTGATACTCCCATTTTGCAGATGAGAAAACTGAGACCCTAAGAGGACAAAGGACTTGCCCAAAGCCAGCCTCCCAGCAGAGCCATAGACTCCAGCCCTGCCTGCAGGGTTCCTGCACTGCCTTGGTCCCAATCCCATTCTCCTGTTCTGCCCTGCTCTAAGGATCAAACACCTGTGACCAGTCATCTGATTTTCAACACTTCCTCCTTAAAAACACTTGCAACCGTCCCCAGCTGTCCCTCTCACTGCAATCTTTACAGGGGGGCTTTCCTGGCTTTCCTGGCAGAGGGCCTGGGTGTCTCATGCATGGGCACCACTCAAACAGAGTATTGATGTGCTCCCTGGAGAGATGTCAAGGCTGGAGCACAGCTCTGGGCCCTGCTCTGTGGGGATGCTTTTGTGCATGTGGCTGAGTCCCCTCCCCCTCCCCATCCCTGCATCTCTGCATCCCCAAAGAGCAAAGGTGAGGGGTGTGGCACAGCTCATCCTGGCCCCCTAAGGTGACTCTCCGTGGTTTCCAGATGTGACAGCACCCTTAGTGGATGAGGGAGCCCCCGGTGAGCAGGCGGCCGCTCAGCCCCCCATGGAGATCCCAGAAGGAACCACAGGTGAGGGTGACTCCCAGGTCGGGGTGCCCAGCTCCCCTGCTGGAGGACGGGTGCACGTGGGGTCATGCCCATCTCCAAGTGCAGCAGG
>NW_006784347.1:363189-381966 GCF_000442215.2 Lipotes vexillifer
GGGTGGACACCAGCCTCTGGGAATCTCTGGTTGTTCTGAGCCTGATGCCCTTTTGCTTCCATGGCTGCCTGCCTCCCAGAGAATAGAGGACTTTCTGGATTCCTTCTAGCTCCTCCTCTCCTTGTCTTAGCTCCAGGGAGTTCTCTGAGGCAGACTGGTGGCAGATTCAGCCTTCACCCCCAAGGTCAGTCCACCCTCCTCCTGCGACTCTGCCAGCAACAGGGTTACTTCCTCGGAGGTAAACAGCTCCCTGCGGGGGGGTAGCCGAGTGTGCAGCAGCATCAAGGTGGCCCACCCACACCTTTGGAGGATTGTAATTGGACAGTCCCCGAGGAACTCAGCGATGTAAACTAGCATCCATTTTTAGGACTATCTTTTCCAACGTATCAGTGTCGAACAGACATGATGAGACTGTCCTGTCAACACAGATGACGGGGCGTAGCCCAGACAGGGCACTGACCAGAAATAGCACAGGACTCGGGGCCGCCAGAGTCACCTGTGAGCTGCCCAGGCCCTTAGGGAACAGCGAGCACAGCCCAGAGCCCTGGCTGTCACTTCCTTCACGTCCCCTTCCCTGGGCTTACGCACGACTCCAGCCGTTGTCTTGGTGACTTGGAAGGTGCTCAGCACGAAATGCAGAAGAGTTCTGGACCGTATGTCACCAGCAGTGGACAGCGGGGGAAATGTCCCCTGGCAGGAGTTTTCTTTCCTTCCTGAAGACAGGGCTCAGGGCAGCCGTTTGGGAAGCCTGCAGCCCTCTCCCGGGCCTGTGTGCTGGGAACACTGGGCAGGGGCCGAGCAGTACCACGGCCTCCTCCAAGTAGCTTCTGTTTGCAAGTTGGTCTTCTGAGATGGGTGGAGGGGGATGTTCTGGAAGCCGGCAGGCCCCGTCCTTGACAGTGAAGGTCGTTTGAAGGCCGTGGAACGAACGACTCGTGGTAACTTGGCTTTTGTCTCCTGCTGTCCCTTTACAATTGTGTCAGTGGGCGAAACTCTTCCCCTGCCTGGGATGAAAACTCTAGCCACCTCTTGACTTTTGATCACTTCTGAGTTATCAAAAGTGTTTTAAGTTTCCACAATCACAAAACCCAGTCTGCAAATGCTGATTAGAATGTCCAGTCCTGCATAAGAGCCAAAGCTGCAGCCCCTCCTCTCTGGGACTAGGGGGAGGCGAGGACGGGGCAGGGGCAGGAAGGTTCGTTCTTACTGCGTTGGCGCTGCTGTGAGCCAGCTCCACGTGGTCCGCAGGTGTTTAAAGCTGACTCTTTCTCTGTGGGGACCTTTCTGGAATTCTTCCAGACACCCCACGCTCACCATCCCCATCATCCCTCCGAAGGCCCCTCCCTCTGCGTTTGATTCCAGCAGACATTTCTTCTCTCTTTGGCCCCTTGGGGTCTGAAGAGCCACCTCCAGCCTCTCGCCTGCTGAGGTTGGCTTGCTCACATCAGTGGCCCTGCTGCATGTGGCCTGAGGCGCCCCCTCCACTATAGCTGCCCTGTGCCCACAACAGGTCCATGGGGAACATGGGTGTGCTCTGCCCCAACAGACTGTGGATATGCAGACTACCCGTAGGCTTTGCTCTGCCACCAAGGCAGGGCCAGCGTGTCTCTCCTCCTCTGATTTTCCCAGGTGGGCTTCTGACAGCCGTCCACCATGTCCCTAACCATAGAGAACTCACACCATGTGCCTCCCCCTGGTGCCTTGAAACCCTCTCAATGGGATGAGATGGGAGGTGGCCAGGCAGCCACCCCCCACCCCGCAAGCTGCTGTCTCTAAAGAAATCCTCCTCAAAAGTTCTCTCCCCCTCCACCCTTTACATCCTCAATGAAGCGGGAGGTTTTAGAGTTGGGGGGACATTTTTTCAGCTGGTGGCTTTAACAATATGTACCTTAATTTAGCACCTCACTTGGGCACGTCCCCTTTGCTGTATCTTGGTTCTCCTGTGAAACTTCCCATCTGAGGTCCATTTGGGGGTGCAGTGTGGCCATCCCTTTGCAGGAATCCCTGCCTTGCGGGGTGAGCATGGAGCCCTCTTGGGGCTCCAGGGATATGTAGAAGCCGTATAGGGATGTGATGGCCCAGCCACTGTCACACACCCTCCCTCTCTTTGGCTTCTCTGAGCATCTCCCTTGCTGGGATCAGGGGATGTCAGAGATGTGGGCAGCAGCCCGCAGTTTCTGATTTGCATCAGGACCAGGATATCAAGACACCGCGTGGGTAAGCGAAAGCGGTGGGCTTCCCAGTGCCACGACGGTGACGTCATCAGCATGCCTCCTCGTGTCCTCTGTCTCCAGGACTCTGTGCCATTTAGCTGGACTTGCTGTCACTCTGAGCCTTTCTTCCATAACCTTGTCAGAAACTCAGATCAGACCTATGCTCGGAGCTGTGCTTCCCAGACAGTCGGCTGTTGTCAAGTGACGCGGAGCTGTCACCGTTAGACCTCACAGGCCGTACAGTGTCAGCGTGCAGGGGACCCAGAGATGTTCCTGCCTAGGAACTGGCAGTGGGGGAGCTGCCCGAGCCCACTGCTGGCCCCCTGCCCCTCGCCACAGCTGCCCTGGGCCAGCCAGCGGGCTGGCTATTTATAAGGCCATCATGCGTCTGTCCAGCGACCCAGGGGCTCTTTCTTTTGCCTCCGCCGTGTTCTCTGTGGTGGAGCCGTATGGCAGGTGGTGGTAACCTGGCATTTCTGGTTTAGGTGTAGAGACTGAGTCATTGCAGGACTGGCAGAGAAGACTGGTGGCCCAGCCAGCAACTGGTGGGCATTTCTCAGTGTGGTGGCCTCTCTGTCACTGTCCATCAGGGCACGTTGGCTCTCCTGGGATCATGGGGTCACTGCACGTCAGTGTGTGACGTGACCACCTTGCCTTTTAGGGGCTCTTTCTTCTGGACAGTTGTATCCATTGTCCTGCCGCAATATCCCGATTTTTTTCACGATGCAGAAATTGGTGCTGTATGAAAGCTTATTGATTTTGGTACCACTGATGATCACTAGCTTGTCTCAGTCTTTTTTTGTTTGGGATGGACTGTGCCTCCCTAAGCAGGAGCCCAAGACACCCCAAAAGCTGCTCACTGACACTGCTGGCCTCCCTTTAGCCAGGTAGCCCCTATTCTAAGCATGAGGTTAAAGGGCTTGCCCAGCAGTTTGGAGGAAAGAAACTGAACCGCCGGGGGGCCGCTGCTGTGTCCCAGGCACTTTGCTAAATACATTCACACCATTTTGTATGAATCTTCACCACTCTCCTGCAAGGTGAGCCAGTGTCATCACCTTGGGATTCTAGAGTTGGAGACGGAGGCCCGGAGAGGCTGAGTAATGGTGGCACCTGGGTTTGAACCCCAGCCGGACTCCACAGCCCTCACCTACTCTTTCCTGCACCTTTGCCGCCCGCCGCCCCAGGAGTGCCGGCTGGGGCTGGGAGGGCAGCCTCCGCCCGGACACAGCTCTCACAGCAGTGGCCGAGCAGCAAATTGCTTCTCTGACCTCACCTGTCCTGTGTCCTTGTTGAGTGGGGTACTGAGGACCCTGGGCCCCTTGTAGAGAAGGTCTTTCCTACTGGACCGTGTCGCCCGTAAGGTGCGTGGTTGTGTGGGTTTTGTTTAGTGAACTGTTTTCATCCACGTCCCCGGCAGTCACATTTGCAAAGAGCCAGAGGTGCAGCGCCTTGGTGCTGCTAAGGTGTGCCTTTCCTGAATGCTTTCAGAAACATAGCGGAAGAGGCGGGGAGCTTTGTCTCCAGCAAACAATAACCGTCTTTGCTTTTATCGTCTTCATTTGCTGACACACAAACCAGCTGAAGAGGCAGGCATTGGAGACACCCCCAACCTGGAAGACCAAGCTGCTGGACATGTGACCCAAGGTCAGTGGGCTAGAATTGCCTGCCACGCATGACGTGGGGGGCTGGGAAGAGGGGCATGGCGACACAGATGGACCCTACCTACCCTGAAAAGAGAATTTGGACCTGGGCCTTAATTCCTGATCTTTAGGAGTTGGTTTTTCTAGAAGGTGGGCTATTCAGATCGAGAAAGAGCTCTAGCTCTTTCTAGCCATTTCTGAGTCTTTTCTGAGGTGTTCAGTGTTCTGAAAGAAGCTGGCCCTGCCCAGCACGGGGAGTCGAGAATCAATGACCAGCAGAAACGCAGATATGTCCGATGAGTGATTTCCCCTGTAGGCAGCCCTCTGGCCTGTCCCGGGAGCAAAGCCTCAACCAAATCACCACTGAGCTATTTCTTTTCAACTCTCGTCTGTGCAGCCTTCAAACCTTATTATGATTTTCTTCTCAGGGACCCAAACTGCTGTGCTTAAGAAAAGCAACTTCGTATAATCACAGAGCATAAATGTTTTAAGAACTCAATTTTTTAAATCCTAGAGATTCCTGGTCTTAGGAAACGGAGACCCCGCCAATACAGCCTAGCTGGGTTTGTTTTCCGTCATTTGCTGCATAAATGAATTTGACAGTCTACTGTGTAACGTGGAAGCTTCTAGGTTGTAAGAAAGCAGGGGAAACACTGTTCTTTTCTTCAGAAAGTGATTTGGGATTTGTATAGCGCCACCACTGGGGCCATCTGACTTTAGGAAGACCCTAGGCCTTGAAGAAATGTCTCCCTGAAGGTGTTTTGAAGCCTAACTAACACATTTCTGCTCCCCAGGGGTCCCTGCCCCGTAGTGGGCTAGGGTTTCTCATCTCACATGTCGTGGGAAGGCGTGTTTTCATTCTTAGGCTTACAAAGAGCTTCAGAAAACAGTAGAAGGGATAATCATTATAAGGGGAAACCTCAGTCTATATGTTAAATAACTAGAATCCTGCCTTCTGTTTCTTTGAGGTTATGATTTGCAGCTTTTAGGTAAAATTAGAGGTTTTTATAACCGCTGGAAATGATGATCTATTTCCATAAAAAGAAATGAATGAGTTTTTTCTACCAACTTTTATCGCAGGCTATGTCTCCATGCCCCTAAAACATATTCCATGCAACAAAAAAGATCAGGCCATCAGCTTTCCTAGAAACGTTACCTTTGTGCTAACTGAATTTTTGACTTTCCCAGCACTGGCCTAGAGTCATATAGATATAAAGATGAACACCAGGTAGCATCTGCGATGGGAAATGGGCACCAAATCTGTGAACACGTGGAGGTTTCTACCTCTACTCCCAAGGCCAATATTTAATGTCTTGACTGGAGCTGCTGATCCAAAGGGCCAAGCCCAAGCTCCCTCCAGTGGAACCTTGTGAAATTCAGGCACACTGGTGATCCGCAAACATTTTATTTGACACAGGCCTGCAGTCTGTTTTGAACAAAAACAAGCAGCTTTAGGGAGAGCCATGTATACAAAAGCACAGCTGTTATCTCTTTCTTGCTTTCCTGTTGCAGAAGGAAAACCTCTGGCAGCCTGTGTTCACAAAGTACTAAGACAGAAAAGATGTTTCAGGATGGAGCTGCCATTGGCTGAGTATTAGGTGTGGGGAGACGCTACCCATCTCACCCCTGCTCACACCAGGGTAGACCTTTCTTCTGTGAGTGTCTCCAGGACCAGGTCTCCCAAGGGAATGTGGGGACACAAATTTAACACATCAAACTGTTTTCCCAAATATTTTTTACCTTGGACCCACCCCCAGTGATTGCTACGTTTAATATTTACTGAGCACTTTACAGTCTTCTGGGAGCTGAATAGAATGTTCTCCCAGCCTGGCTCCTTCCTCCAGGAGTGCAGTGGCATGAGCTAAGGTTCCTCACACACACATGCACACGCACACATGCACACGCACACATGCACACATATGCTGTACTATCATCTATTGGTAACTTTTCAGGCTGTGTTTACTCTGTACGTTTGGTGCCCTTGTTTCTATTTAATGAGGGGCTTTTAAAGTCCTGCAGCATATCAGAGTACAGTAGCATCTACGTCACGAGCAATTTCTAGGAAGCTCTGGAGGAAAGCTTTTCCCAGAAGGTGCTGGAGACCTGGCCCGTCAGTGGGTGTGAGGACCGGCAGCTGCTGCCGCTTCTGGTCTGTTGAGTGGTGGGTTGGGAAGAGGCACTGGGGCACCTGCTCAGGCTGCCTGCTGCCCAGCTTGTTTCCTCCGTCTCTGTCATTTGGGCGGTTCTTCCCCGAGACTGACCCCCCGTGAGGTGCCTGCAGACCCCGTGGAAGGCGGAAATCAGCACGTTTTCCTGACGCGCCTTCACGTACTGATCCCTGGCCTTGTGGCAGGCTCTGTGGCGATGCTAGGAACACGAGATGAGTGAGATGGTGAGCTCAAGGCCCCGGTGTAGGGCTGAGAGGTAAGGGTGAGCCGGGCCTCTTGATAAGGGTCCCGTGGGCAGCTGCAAGGACTCCGACTGGTTTGGGGCGAGAGGGATGTGTTACCCATGTGTGTGGACACCGGTGTTCTCCCACCTCCTTCCCCTCCCCTCATCCAGTCTTTCTCTTCCAAGACCCCCAATCCTTTGGGGTTCCAGATTTTGTTTAGAGGAGGGCCGTGAAGTTGTTCTGGAACTAGGTAGGATGTTTGAAGAGTTGGGAGTTAAAACAAATACGGAATGTTTATTAGGAGAACCAATGAGCATACGTCTCCTGTCCTTAATACACAGATACATCTCTTTTTTAAATTTATCTTTGGCTGTGTTGGGTCTTCGTTGCGGTGTGCGGGCTTCTCACTGTGATGGTTTCTCTTGTTGCGGAGGACAGACTCTAGGCGTGTGGGCTTCAGTAGTTGTGGCATGCGGGCTCAGTAGTTGTGGCGCACGGGCTTAGTTGCTCCGCTGCATGTGGGATCTTCCCAGAGCAGGGATCAAACCCGTGTCCCCTACGTTGGCAGGTGGATTCTTAACCACTGCGCCACCAGGGAAGTCCCAATACACAGATACTTTAAGGAGGGATTCACATGAATGTTGCATGAATGAAGCAGAAAACAGGGAAGTGTGCCCTCCATCCACTGGGCTGGCACATGGCAAGTGGTGTGATGGGGTGAAGCAGTGGGCCCCGTGGGCCGCGCGTGTCTTTGCCGTGCAGAGACCACCTTTACTGCCACGGTGGTCGCCTCACCTCATGCAGAAGCCTGTCCATAATCCACGATCTGGATGCACCTGAACCGTGTTTCTGTTTACTGGCAGGTCTATTAGTAAAGACTTGAGCCCTGATGGTGATACGTTTGGGGTTTTTCAACTCTGTCAGGGTGGGTTTGTAGGCACCTGCTGGTTTCATTCAGCACAAAGGGGGAACAGAGAGAGAAGGAGAGGAAAAGAGATCCTCACTGCGCCCCACCCAGGTCCCAGCTAGAGGCCAGAGCCTTCGGGGGGCTCGCTGTCCCTGGAGAAGAGGACAAGCTTCGTGGCTGTGGGGTTGGCACGAGGCAGCCCCAGCTAATGACAGGACGCTCGGAGCCCAACCAGACCCACGATGGGCAGAGGGATAATGCTGGCACTAGACGGGGCTTTGGTCCAAAGATGAGAAAACTGAGGCCCAGAGAGGGGAGGTGCTCACCCAGCAAGTTGGTGGCAGATAGACCAAGAGACCTTTCATTCTAAGCAAAGAAAAGCAACGAGGGTGAGCCCAGAGCATGGGCTCCCTTTTCTTGGTTAGGTGGGCTTGAGATGCCGTTTAAATGTCCTTTTCTTCTTTCAAAAGTGTGTCCCCTCTCTTAAACACTTAATGCGCTCTTGCTAACCTTTTGCCACCTCCACCTCTTCAAACCCAGAGGAGGGGAGAGTTCCGGGCCAGCAGAGGGAAGTGTCTGAGAGGCCCCCTGCTAATGGGCTTAGCTCTCAGGTCCAGCCTGCACACGGCCAAGAAGCTTCTGGGGTCTCCGAGCTGCATCTGGGGGAGAAACAGCCAGAAGCTCCCGTCCTGGCGATCTCTCACCTTTCCCAGCATCATCCTGTCTGCCAGCCACCTCTCCCACCAGGAGGCCCTCAGGAGCCCCACCAGGAGTGGGGACCAAAGCGAGGGGAGCGGGCCGAGGAGGGGCTGGCCTTTCCGAAGCCCACCTACCCTGGATGTCTCCAGACGGAGCCTGGGAGTGTCAAGGTTGTCCAGGAAATCTTCCTCAGGGAACCAGGGCTCCGTGGAGGTGAGGCCATGGACCCCGGAACCCCAGGTCTGACCTGCCAGCACGTGTCTGACATGCCTGGGGCTCCCATCCTGCCCGAAGGCTCCAGAGAGGCCACACACCAGCATTCGGGGCCAGAACCTGAGGATGCAGACGGCAGCCGCTGCGGCTCTGAGCTGCTGGAGTGCCAGCTTCTGGGAGACCTGACCCAGGAGGGGCCACCTCTGAAGAGGGAGCAGGGCAAAGAGAGGCTGGGGGGCAAGGAGGTGGATGAAGACCGGGACACTGACGAGTCCTCTCCCCAGGACTCCTTTCCCTCCCAGGTCTCCGCACATCTGCAGAGCCCCACCACCCGAGGCGAGCCAACCCCCGACGCAGTTTCCGGAGAAGCCCCTGGGATCCCTGGTTTCTCAGCCAAGGGTGCCATCCCCCTCCCTGTCGATTTCCTCTCTAAAGCTTCTGCAGAGACCCGGGTCTCAGAGCCCGATGGGCCCGGGGAGGGGTCCCCAGCGGAAAGGCACGACGGGCCCCCCGAGTTCATGTTCCACGTGGAAATCAAAGCCAATGTGCAGAAGGAGCAGGGACCTTCGGAGGTGGATTTGGAAGGGGCTGCAGTTCCTGGGGCCTCTGGAGCAGAGCAAGAGCCCTGGGGCCCCTCTGAGGGCGAGGACACAAAAAAGACTGCCCTTCCAGAACCATCTGAAAAGCAGCCTGCAGCTGGTCTGCCAGGGAAGCCCGTCAGCCGGGTTCCTCAACTCAAAGGTCTGTGTCTTGAGCTCCTTTGCTCCTGCCCGGCGACCTTGTGTGCCACCCAGGCTGCGGGCACTGCCACTGAGCTTCCGGCCCCTCCTTGGTTCCTGCCGCTTCCAAGGCCCCCGGGGGACAGCCAGCAAACCGGCCACCTGGGCCTCTGCTCACCCTCCCACCTCCTCCTGCCCTTCAGGCTCCTCTCACGCTTGCCTGCTGTTTTGCATGTCACCAACACCCCCCGCCCCATGCTTTCTGCCCCGTTCGCTTCTCTGGCCACTTGATCTATCCACAAGGTTCCATCGGCCCGCTGGAGGCTGGTGGGCCGCACTCCACAGAGAGCATAGTAGCTCCTCCCGCTTTGGAGGGCTTGTTGTGTCTTTCAAATTCATTGTCTAGAACTCTCCCAACCCTCTCAAGTGGGCATAATTAGCCCCACTTTGCAGATGAGGAAACTGAGGCTCGGAGAGGTAAAGTACCTTGCTGAAGGTCACTGAGTATTAGGTGATGGAGCCAGGTTCGGAATCCAGGTAGGTCTGCTCCGAAAGGCCCTTCCTTCCCTATACACCACAGTGCCTTCCAGAAGGTCCTGAAGTGTGTCCTCCTAGCTGGGAGACTCAGAGGGCACGTGCCTGTCTTCTTCGGCTCTGTCAGTGGACAACACATCACATGTAGCAGGCGACACACACAAGCATTTGGAGGTGGCCCAGAGTCCCCACCCCCACTCCACTCCACCCTGCCTTGTGGCAGGATAGACAGTGAGCAGAAACAAAAACTCCCTGTGGAAGAAAACACCTCCTCCTCCCTCGGCAGAGCCCAGGCAGTCCCTGTGCTGGGATCGTAGGGGTCTCAGCCCTGGCCCAGTCTTGAGCCCTGGGAAGCGTCACTGCGGCAGCCCTTCAGGAGCTGGAGAGATGGGAGGGGAGGTTCCCAAGGGTCAGGGTCTGTGTCCTGTCAGTGAGAGGACAGTTTATACTCCAGAGGGGGCCTCATGGATGGCCACAAGTTGGGCGCATTCATATATTTAGGTCCTGTAGCATTTTAGAATTATTTGCGGGGCCCAGAAATTGAGGCTACTTAAGCTGTCAGTTGCAGACATCTGTTAAATGTGGATTAGAGTCTACTCGTCATGAAAACTTTGAAATGTTATAGATAAAGGAACCTGTATTTAAAATTTAAGTCAGAGAAAGAGTCCTACTTTAAAATATCCTAAACTCCAAAATAGTATGGGGCAAAATACTGTGACTTGACAGGTTACAACAGTGTTTCCTGAAGTGGCATTTTATTGAATACTGGTCCACTGGATGTTGATAGGTGTGCCCAGGGAAAAAAGAGTTCCATGGTCCAATTAGTTTGGGGAAAAAAACAGGTGAAACAAAGTTAAACAGGGTTTGCTGCAGCAGGACTTGTCAGAGCCTTTAATATTCTAATGTACATTATGACCCTCTGAGAAGGATACATGGTATGCTTTTCCCCAATTCGCCAGTCAGCACTGGGAAATGCTGATCTAGCAGATGCTTTTGTTGTGACATAGATGATGATGGTCACTGGGGCAAAAGATGTGAACCAGGTCCACCTGGGGCTCTTATTAAAATGCAGGTTCTTGGGCCCCACCTTAGGCTTACTGTCTCAGAGTGAGCCCGGGATTCTGTATTTTAGGAATCTCTCCCAATGGAGTTCTGCTGCATAGTAAAGTTTGAAAACCTCTGGGCTAGGTCATCAGTGCTGGTCACTCTAGAAATCTGGTCTCCAGTAACCAGTGAGATGCTCCAAGCAGCCCCATTGTCCCTGGAGCAGGGGAGACAGAAACCTATAATTAGTCTCTTCAGTAATGAATGCCAATAACAGGAGTGAGTTAGAGGTGACACTGGTAGACCAGTGGATTGGTTTCACCAACGGGTGTGGCTTTCCAAACACAAAAGCCGTCAATGGTTTGGTCCTAAAAATCCAGAGGTTATCTATAGGATGTTTGACAGTAGCTAGATTGTTGCTAACTTGGAGAAATGGCAAGCATTAGTCCTCTTGGGAGAGACTGTAAGTGGTGAGAAGACCCTCCAGGGTTGGGTCAAGGGTGGGATGGGCTTGTCAGAGAGCCAGCTGGGGCTGGTCACCGAAGCCCCCATTAGTGAGGGGCGGGCTCTGGGAAAACAGCCTACGCCCCTTGGCCCTTGAATGAGCAGAGGGTCCTGCAGGGACTGGAGCCTGGCTGAGCTGCCCCATCCGTGGCCCTGGGTTTTCCAAATGCCCCTCCTTGGAGTGGGGTTGGCCCCAGCTGTGGGAGGCTGACCCCGACAGAGACGGGGAGGGAGCCTGTGAGAGGTGGTCCTGTACTGTCTACCTTCCCTGATGGCCCCTGTGCCAACATATGCCCGGAACAGTTTCCCCTCTGCATGTCCTTGCCCTCGGCCAGCCTGCTCCCCACTCTTGTCAGGGTGCTCCAAGCAGTGACTCCAGTGTGCTGTGTTGATACTAACAACGAGAACCTAACAGTTGATCAAGGGGAAAGAAAATCAACTGGATTTCCACTGGCCCAACTGAACAAGACATGTTGTATGGATCCCGAGAAATCAGCTCCACTCCGTCGGGCTCTTTGTGAGCTGTGCTAATGGGTGTAACATACATTCTCATTTTATATTTTATCAGCTCGCACGGTCAGTAAAGGCAAAGATGGGGCTGGACCCGAGGACAAAAAAACCAAGGTAAGCTGACAAAACCATGAAACCTCTCTGCTGCCATCAAGTTGATCAAGAAGCCATGCTTTGTATCTGAATTAATCTTTATATATAACATGTGGAGAGCGTTTGTCCCTAAAGTACAACTGTCATTCAAAGTGCTTTGTGTTTTTATGCAAACTTTTAAAATTCTAGCATTTATCCCTGGACGCTTGGGCCAGGGAAGGGCAGTCAGCAAGTTATGAATTAATTAATGCTAATTGTAGTTGCATCAGCATAGCTTGAATTAAGACGTTCACAGTAAATGAAGGTGTGTTTGAATTTTCTGCAATGAAGTTTGAAATTTGCACATTTTACACTTCCTGCTACAGGTCTAGGCTCAGCAAATATGTATCTATATACATACACGCACACAGATATATTTAAGATATATCTAGAAAATACCATTTCCTTAGGGGGCTGAGGGAGTACTGAGCAAGAAGGAGATCTCCAGCCTGAGGCGGAGGGTCCTGGAAAAGCCCTAGAAGAGCGGACCTGTGAGGCAGGCCGAGAAGGAAACATGAAAGGGGTTGGTGACGTAGGAGTGAGAAGAGGCGTTCTAAGGAATAGGACCAGCACAAGCAAAGGCCCGGGGGCATGAGGAGACTCTTTGGGGAGCTCTGAGCAGATCGGCTTGGTTGCTGCCGAGCTCGGAGTGGGGCTGACCCAGGCTGGAGGAGGGAAGCCTGACACACACCCTACATGCTGAGTGGACACGTGGGCCATGATACCGTGGACGCCGTCCTGAAATCCTGCCAGCCGGTCTGGCCGAGGACCAGAAAATGAAGCAACTTGCTCACCACCAAAACCACACCCGTAACAATGTGGCCCTCCTCGTGCCCCCTTTCAGCTCTGGTGTATTCTTCTCCATGACTGTGCCTCTTGGAAAAAGCTCCTGTAACTGCATGGTAGTATTTTGCCAGGAGAATCTCGCTGGGGCCCTAGATGAAGACCTGTTTTTCTTAAAGGCGTCTCAAATGTCCCATATGCATGCTGCCTGAAACGCCTGGGTCTTCATCAGAAGGCCTGATGGAGTCCCCAGATGCAGAATGAAGCCCTAAGAGTTTGGTCATGTGTGTTGAGGGTCGCTGCCTGAAGTGTCTGCCCTAGAGGAAGCAGGCTTCGCCATCAGGACTGCCCATCAGTGGGGCAGCTGAGGGTCCTGCGGGAACTTGAGGGAAGGCAATAGCTGCTTGCCAGTCATGATGCCCATTCAGGGGAATCGCGTCCTCATGCCGGCATGCATTCTGTTCACTCATCCATCAGGAAGCTGTCCCTGCCCCGGAGCTGCTCACGGCCTCACAGCAAGGGCTCAGATCTCTCACGAACCTTGGCCACTTGGCCAGGTAGGGAGCAGTGCCAGGGGAGGGGGACCTCGCGCAGCTGGGGAAGGAGGGGTCGCCAGTACCCACCCTCAGCTTTTCTTGTCAGCAGCCCCAGGGCTTCAGCCCGCATCCCTCCCCTCACCCCCGTGCTCCATCCCTTTCGCTCTCGTCCTCCCCAAGGCTGGCAGCAGAGAGGGTCTCAGCCACCTTAGTGGTGAACCCCAGTAACAAAGTCTCTGGTCAGGACCCTGCTCTGTAGCTCTGACATCCTCCTCGGAGCACCTCTGGGCTTGGCCTCTTGGTTGTATTCCTGAAGGCATGGCCCTTCCCCCTCCCAGGCCACCCTTCCCTACCAGGGCTCCCGGAGGCCATCCAGACAAACCGCAGGTGTCGGCCACCATCCTTCACATGCTCTCATCTCCGTGAGGCCAGCCAGCTCACAGAGCCCTGTCCCATTGGCCGCCTGCGCCACACAGCCTATTTCCTTAGGTGGACCGTGTCCAAGAGTAAACAGTGGCCAGATAAGATTCACCAGACAGTGTTTAGTTTTGAGACTTTATTCAGAAAGTGTGAGTGTGTGTGTGTGTGTACGTGTGTGTGTGTGTGCGTGCACGCGCGTTATCTAAGTGGTGTCAGGCAGAATCGTCAAGACCTGGGGCAGGCACGGTTCTCTTTTTAGCAAGGATGATTCGGTGCGGTGGAAGAAGGCCAGGAGTTAGGGGGCCAGCATGAGCTCCCCACCTGGAATTGAGCAGAACCTGGGGCACTTCTGACCCCATGACACATTGGAGATGTTTTCTTGAGAAACATCCTAAGAATCACATACTTTTGGCGACCTCCATCAACTCTTTGGGTGCGAGACACCTTTAAACCAGTGGTCTCCAAAGGGCAGAGCTGAAATAGATCCAACGGGCTGGAGAAAGCACGTACCAGAAAGTCTATCCATTTTCCAAGTTCTGCCACATGAAAGTTTCATAATGTTCATCGTATGTTAGCATCGTAGTATATGTATTAGCTGATGCATAACTACAAGTACATGAGATGCATGGTCACTTTCTGTTCTTCCTGATAAGAAGGACTGATAAGGGTGCGTGATCCAAACAGTTTGGAAATCACGGCTTTAAACCATTACCTGTCTTAGTTATTTGCAGTCACTGTCTTTTTTTTAATTTGTTCATTTCTCCCATGTGCTGACTTTTATTTTGATTTTATTCATGTTTATGTTTAAGACATCCACACCTTCCTCTGCTAAAACCCTGAGCAATAGGCCTTGCCTTAGCTCCAAACGCCCCACTCCTGGTAGCTCAGACCCTTTGATCAAACCCTCCAGCCCCGCCGTGTGCCCAGAGCCATCTTCCTCTCCTAAACACGTCTCTTCTGTCACGCCCCGAACTGGCAGTTCTGGAACAAAGGAGATGAAAGTCAAGGTAAGGAAAGCACCTTTGGAAAGAATGAGGCTGCTCTACTGTGGTTTTCAAGTGTATGCTTTTCTAGCTGCAAAGACCTTTCTTTGGATAAGCTCTTACCTAGAAGCGCCACGTAGAACAGTTAAAATTCTGGCTGAAACAAGGAAAAGGAGACACAGTGCCATCCTTCTTGGCGCCCCGTCGGCCCTCGTGGCAGCAGCCCCTAAGGCACCGGAGGGGACCCTGGCTTGGAAATCGCCACTCTGTTTGGGTTCCTTGGTCCATTTCTGACTTTGGTAGCCAGGGGTGCTTCCAGGTTGTCCTCATTTTGGGTCGGACAGCATCACTCTGCAGCCATGCCTGTCCCACCAGTTTACTCCTTCCTGAACCATCTTGTGGTCCTCAGTTCATGTCAGTTTCTTCTTTGAGTTTGTCTTATATGTCAAGGTCATCAACTGGGTCCCCAGACGTCAGCTGACTGTGATTGTGCACCTGTGCTCCACCTTTGGCCAGTTTGCTAATTGATGCTGGTGTTCACCCGCCAAGGGTTCTTAGCACACCTGAGGTGGTACTGAAGCCTGAGGCTTGTTTGGGAGAGAACAGAAGGATAGGGCCGAGCTCTGTTAGCACTCTCGGTCAGTTTCAACAAACTGTCTCCTTGTCCCTCTGAAACTAACCACCACCAGTCAGATAAATCCCTAAGGGAGTCAGAGAATGGTGTCCATGTAGGAAGAGTCTACAGATGTCCTGCCTGCCGACACACTGGTTGGATGATGAACTCGATCATTGCTGTAAGCTCCGTTGACTTTTTATTAAATACATTAGCTCAGCTCTTGCAGATAACTCATGTAAAATGTCCCTCCAGGAGGAAAAGGTAGGCATTTGGGAGGGGCTGTGGATTTGTGTGCCCAGCAAACCCTCGTCATTATAGAGGACATTTGTTGTATCTGGCTGGCAAAGTGTCACCCCAACCTTAGCCTCATTTGGAGTCACGGTGGTTGAATGGGGCTGGCATTGACACCGGGTGGCAGGAACCTTTCCCAGTCGTAAAAACCACTCGACCACGCTTCGTTTACAGGGGGTGGATGGTAAACCTGGAACGAAGATCGCCACACCCCGGGGAGCGGCCCCTCCAGGCCAGAAGGGCCCGGCCAACGCCACCCGGATTCCAGCGAAAACCACGCCCACCCCGAAGACCACGCCGACCCCGAAGACCCCACCGGGCACGGGTAAGAGGGATGTTCTCTGGAATCCAAGTCGGGGGTTGGCGGAGAGCTCGCTGTGGAGGCCCTGACAGTTAAGCTCTGGTAGCTGATCGACGCCTGCAGTTTACTAAGCACCAAATGTTCATTTTGTAATTCTTTTAATTTTCTGAGCAAGATATTGAATCCCCACTTTTTACCATGAAGAAATCGAGGCTCGACTAAGTCTAACCAGACTTTTAAGCATGAGGAAAACGCAGCCGTAAGACTAGTAACTGACGGAAAAGGGGCTTCTCTGAGATCCTTGGACCCCACATCCAGGGTCCCTGGGAGGTGTTTTTCAGTCCCCAGATGAGGGTTACGTCACTATAGGTGACCTCACACAGGGCACGGCCCCTGCTAACTTGCTGGGATGTTAGGGACCCTCAGACAGAACCTAAGAATCTTAGGGCCCGTTCCCCCGGGCTCCTGTGAGTAAAACCCACTTGGTTTTGAGTACCAGGCAAGGCTTCACTTGAGCCATTTTGCTTCCACTGGGGACAGCCAGGCTGAGTGCCCCTGTCTCACTGCCCTGGGGACTGTCCCAGGAAACTGGGTTTAGATTGTGCATGACTCGGGGGGCGTCTGGCCTGCGCTGGCTCAGGGGCCCTGTGGATCTTATATGGGCTGTGCACGAGGCCTGGGCTGGTGCCACGGGTCCTCTGCTGCTCCTTGGCCCCGGGGTGGCCGCTCAGAGCCCTTGTCTGCTGCATGTCTTGGCCGTGACGTTTCTCAAGGTTGCCGTAGAGGGGGGCCTGCACGGACGCCCGCTCGCTGAGGCCCGTACGTTGGTTTTCTCCCACAGGGTTTTTCCGCATGTATACGATACATATGATACGGGGTAACTTACAGACTTGTGACTGGAATTTTTACATGATTTTGACTGCTTTTTTTCACTGAACATTGCGCCAGTTGATTCACGCAACTGGAGTCATAACTGGAAACAAGAACGTGTGTTTCTCTCTGGATCTTACCTGCTCTTGGGTGGACAGATCTCCCCCAAGTTGGCCTTGTTTCCTGCCAGATGGAGCCCCTGACCCCGTTCCCCACCTTGCTCGCCTCTGTGGATGGCTTGGCTGGGCATGACTGGGCGCCCATAAAAAAACACTCATTAAGGCCTCTTTAAGCTCAATGATAACGAGGCTTTCTGTGGATTTTTCTTTTTAAGCTACCAAGCAAGTGCAGAAAAAACCACCCCATGGAGGGGCAAAATCTGAGAGAGGTAATTCTGAGCCTGCTTCACCCAGCAGGGTCATGCCTTTTGCGCATGTGGCTCTGGGTTGGCTTAGGTTTTTAGAGCCGGGAGGACGTGCTTCTGAAACGTAGGTTTCCCACGTTGAGCCTCAAGTTGGAACAGTCAGAATTCCTGCTCCTCTCTTCATGTGGTTTGTGCGGATATGTCTGTCCAACGGGCTTTTCTAATCCTGCGTGCTCTCACTTCAGCCGAGGGCTGTGGTGGGCCCAGGGGAGGATGTGCCTCGAGCTGATACGGGGGCTGGAGGTCTGCACTGGCCCTAACCAGGTTACATGTGAGATCGCACGGGCATCCTGTGGCTGACGGTCACTGTGCTGGACCCGGGGAGGTCGAGTAACTTGCCTAAGGTCACTCTGCAATTCAGTGGCGCAGAAAGAATTTGAAGCCACCACCAGGTCCACCAGCCAGCCTGTGTGCCTGGGGGCAGAGGGTGAGGGGCACCAAGCCCTGGCTTCATCTGCCCTGCTGCTGCAGAGCTTGGCACCGTGAGGGAGTTCCAGCAGACACGGAGACTACACTAAAAGCCACACGCTCCTTCTTGCCTCGGCAAGAGAAGTTGCCGCTTCCAGCAAAGAGCTGCCCTTCTCCAGCCTGGGGCCCGGCAGGTCCCTGTTTGGTACAAATGGTTTCTGGGGCGGGGGCATTAGCCACCCTCAGAGCTGGGGCCCAGCATCCAGCCCAGTGGCTCTCAGACTCGAGTCTGCTCAAGAATCCCTGGGAGCGTGGGAAGCACCAATTTTTCAGGCTGCACCCCTAGAGATTCTGTCCTATCAGGTCTAGATGGGGCCTGGAGATCTGCATCTTACAGGTCCCACTCCTCTGTGGTGGCTCTGGAGATTCTGATGCAGGGGTGCCTGGGGCCACACTTGGTGAAACACGAATCCAAGAGGCAGACGGAATAGCCAACTATTGAAGTGTGATGGGGGATGAGAAGTGCAGGAAGAGACTCATGTTAGGGAACCCAGGGCTGTTCTGCTGGGAGAGGGATGGGCCCAGCGGCCTTCCTGGAGGGCTTGGCGCCTGCATTGTGCCTGGAAAAGTGCACTGCTATTTGCTGCGCATCGTTTTGGTGGGGAGAGGGTTCTCGGGAAGGCAGGGCAGCAGGAAGCGGCATGGCTTGTTTGGAGAGCCCGGGACAGATGGACACAAAGCAGTTATGCCATTGTGGAGCCCAGGTACCACAGAGGAGCTGGGAGTTTGGATGGGGTCTGAGGGAAAAGGGGCCTTGAACTTGGCGAACAGCTTAAAATTCACCCTGTGGTTAAAGAGTCCAGTGGATGCAGATGGGGCCCTGGCCCCCCATTGCACTGCCCTTATTCAGGGCACAGGCCATGTATCCCTGCCCAGCCTCACTCACCACAGGCATTACAATTTTTTCCTCTGAGCTCAGAGTGGGTAAATGACTTGTCTGAGACCACACAGCTAGCTGGAGCCTCTCCTGGCCCCAGGGCCACAGGGCAGAGTTGGTCCCCCTCTAGGGGGTACTGGGTGGTCCTTGGCGACCACTCTTTTGCTTCCCTGGGAAGCAGGATATCTCTGTCGCAAAGCAGCACGGCTGGGAAGTGGAGACATTTCTCTAGAAATGGGACCAAGGGCAGCCTCCTGCTGGTTTGACTGAGCTTCTGACCTTGTTTCCACGTGCCTGATCCAGCCCTGAGTCTGGGAATGGACCCCAGGACAGATAGCCCTTTGCTAACTGGCCTCACGCCCTCCTTCCTTTCCAGGTGAATCTGGGAAATCCGGGGACCGCAGTGGCTACAGCAGCCCCGGCTCCCCAGGCACTCCGGGCAGCCGCTCCCGCACCCCTTCCCTACCGACCCCGCCCACCCGGGAGCCCAAGAAGGTGGCAGTGGTCCGCACTCCACCCAAGTCGCCGTCTGCAGCTAAGAGCCGCCTGCAGACCGCCCCCGGGCCCATGCCAGACCTGAAGAACGTCAAGTCCAAGATCGGCTCCACAGAGAACCTGAAGCATCAGCCGGGAGGCGGGAAGGTAAGGGCGCGCAGAGGCTGGCTGTGCAAGAGCAGGCGGGTGGGTCCCCCCCCCGCCCC
>NW_006784347.1:382030-393698 GCF_000442215.2 Lipotes vexillifer
CCCCCCATAGCACAAGCACCTCCCCGGCCTCTTCAAGGAAAGACAGTAGGTTACTGTTCGGTTCTTTACTGGGGTCACCACCAGGCCGTGAGTGCCCTGCTCAGGGGAGAGAAAGTACCGGTTCTTCCCTTCCTCACTTCAGCCCTTGCTGATTGGACGGATCTGAGGTGACAGGCTTGTAGCTCCGTGACCTGGCGGTTCTCAAAGTGGGCGCCACAGGGGTTCCCCGGCTGCCTTGTGTTTTGAAAATGAGACAGCCAGTCCATAGGTCGCTGTGTCTCTGGTGTTGGTTGGACATTTGTTAAGGTCCCAATTCTGGGGAAATTCGTGATTCTGTTTTGAACAGCTGATTCTTCCAGGGACGAATAGGTGCTCATGACATTTCTGGGTCCCCAAAGTTGGAGAAAATGAGCTTCCAAGGGCCAGAGGTGGAGAGAAATGGGGACGGCCTGGACCGTCTTCCTCCTCTTCTTGACCCCATCCCCCGTTGTATGAGTTTCCTAGGGTTGACGTACAAAATACCACGGCCTGGGCGGCTTATACAACAGAAATGTAACGCCTCATAGTTCTGGATGTCCAAGATCAAGGTGTCGGTGGGGGTCGTGTCTCCGGGGGCCTCTCTCCTTGGCTTGTAGGTGCCGTCTTCTCCCCATGGCCTCACATGGTCCATCTCTGGGTGTCACTATGTCCCAGTCCCCCCTTCCTATGAGGACACCAGTCATATTGGATTAGGGCCCACCCTAATGAGCTCATTTTAACGTAATGAGCTCTTTAGAGACCCTGTTCCACATATAGCCCCATTCGGAGGTGCTGGGAGTTAGGACTACAGCATGTGGACTTTGGGGGACACAATTCAGAAAATAGCATCCTCCCCAACCAGCACAGGGTGGGGAACAGAGAAGGGAGAAGGGAGGCGGGAAAGGGATTGGAGGACCAAGACCCAGCTCTTGTGTTGGGCCTTCCAGGCTGGGCCGTTTTGGGGGTAGTGAGCCTCCTGGTGGGCAGGGGCCAATGTTTCCCTTTCAGTCGGGAGCCCCAGCTGGGGCCTCCGCACTCTTGATTTTATTAATCACTCTTGTCTGGGGCCTGGGTCACCGTGGAGGGAGGGTGTCTCAGAGCACCTTTGGTCCATGTTGGTGCCATTGCCTGAAACCGTGCACTTTGCTTCCAGTGGAGCCTCAGAGACCCCTGCTGCCCTTTCCCATCCTTGGGACCCGAACGGTCCTGCCCAGTGGGGAGGTCTGGGTGCCTCTCGGGGTCTCATCGCACTGGTCTTTGGGCCACAGTGCTGGGCCTGAGCCGTGTTTACCTTCCTGCAGTGTTTGCTGTGCTTCGTAAAGATGCCTGTCTCCTTCCAGAAGGGGCTCTGGCGCAGCTGGCTGGGCGCTGGCTTGAAGGTGACCCCTCTGTGAGGCTCTGGGGGCAGAGGGACCCCCAGGGAGAGGGTTTCCAAGGTGATGGGATGTTTCCCACTGGCGTTCGCACCCCTCCCTCAACGCTGTGGATGTCCTGTGTGTGCCCTGTTTTCATAGCACAGAGCATTTGCCTGTTTTGAAAAATGAAAAACAAAGCCCCACACAGCCAATTCTGCACCACTGAGAAGACTGTGGGGCTGTGACCAGCGCGCTCATCATGGCAAGAGGGAAACCGTGACCATCAGTGCCTCCCAGCCTGCGGGGCTCTGTCACACACCCGCAAACACCTGCCGGCTGCCCCAGCCCATTTGGCCCCGTTCTGGTAACTCCGCTGAGAGCAGCAGTGACAGCGCTGACAGGGCCCCCGAGGGCCAGCGACTTGATGTTCGGGGCGGAAATGGGAAGGGTGCCCCCAGGTTATGGCCGCACCGCGCTGGGGTGCAGACGTGTGTCCATGGCAACTGAAGGTTAAAGAAGAAAAGTGACTTTTCTTGGGGCTTTTTGGGGAGGAGATGTGAGGAAGTGGCAGAAGGGGTGGTAACAGCTTCCCCTTAAATTCCATGGAAAACCTAGAAAATTGTGTGAAACAAAGAAAACCTGACCCATAACAAAGTTCAACACATTAATCTCCAGGAAAAACGACAAGAAAAGGAAAAAAAGAAGGCACCTGGGATCCACACAGAAGGCCTTTTAAAATGCCTAGACTGGGACTTCCCTGGTGGCACAGTGGATAAGACTCCACGCTCCCAATGCAGGGGGCCGGGATTCGATCCCTGGTCAGGGAACTAGATCTCACATGCATGCCGCAACTGAGTTCACGTGCCACAACTAAGGAGCCCACGTGCTGCAACTAAGGAGCCCGTGAGCTGCAACTAAGGAGCTGGCAAGCCACAACTAAAGAGCCCACAAGCTGCAACTAAGGAGGCTGCCTGCTGCAACTAAGACCCAGTGCAACCAAATAAATAAATAAATAATAAAATAAAATGACTAGACTGAAGGTCCCTCAAGGTCCCGTGAGATCTTTGGGTCCTTGTGGCCTCTCATTCAGCCCAACATACAATACAGTAAGTGCTCAATCACTGTTTATTCGGCTACAAAAGGGACAACGAATGCTCCAAGAGTCTGAAGGATAACTCAACTCCCAGAACAGATGACACGTTGAGAAGGAGAAGCAGGAGACGGTCATGTTTGTAAACCTGCAGAGACTGAAAACCGCAACAGATCACTGGTTGGAAAAAAATGTAAAACGTCTGTTTTCTGCTTCGTACATTTCTCTGTTTTCATGATTTGCTACAGTGAACATATATTGTTTGAAGAGTCCAAAACGAAATTACTTTTAAAGGAAAATGCAGATGATCACTTGGCCACTTTAACAGAACCAGCTGGATCCACCAAAGGTGGGGAGGGAAGGAAGGAGTAGCAGTTCTCTTGTGACTGCAAAGGAGAATCACCTGGGGCAGGGAAGGGGGAGGATTCTTTTAAAAATCCTAGTCCCAGGGCTTCCCTGGTGGCGCAGTGGTTGAGAGTCCGCCTGCCTACTGCTAGGAGACACGGGTTCATGCCCCGGTCCGGGAAGACCCCACATGCCGCGGAGCGGCTGGGCCCATGAGCCATGGCTGCTGAGCCTGTGCATCCGGAGCCTGTGCTCCGCAACGGGAGAGGCCACAACAGTGAGAGGCCCGTGTACCACACAAAAAGAAAAATCCTAGTGCCAGAGCCTCTCCCTAGCCCATGAGATTCTTGAGAGGGCCTCCCTAGGGGTTCCCAGTGTGCAGTCCAGGCTGAGACCCCATGGGGAGCTAAGATTCCCACATGCCTCAGGGCCAAAGCATAAAACAGAAGCAATATTCAGTAAAGACTGTAACAAATTAACAAAGTAACAAATTCAGTAAAGACTTTAAAAATGGTCCACATCAATCAATCAATCAATATTTTAAAAAAGAAAAAAATGGATAGAAATGCAGTTGTGACTGGAGGTGTCACAGTAGATATTAGTAAAGTAAAAAGATAAAAGGACAAAGTAAGTCCATGTAATTGAAAGGGGAAAATGAACAAATATCGGGAATTAAACTGTAAGGTAAAGGGTTTATCTGTTAAGAGTCCAGATATTATGTCAATAATCTATTTAGTCCATAAAGAAAAATACCTATAAATATAGAGAAGCAGAAATTGCTTCTAATCTCTAACCTCAGTGTGATACACCAGAACTTCACTGTGTGCATATCACCAATATGACCACAAATGCCTGGGAATTAAACTTTTCCTTTGTCACTGCTCATTCAGTTTGGAAATGAAAATGCCTTTTCCAAGTGCCTTGATAACAAATGCCATAAATTATGTGGTGATGCCCCCAAATTGTACTTAGAAGGAATTTATAATTTTAAATGCTTTTATTATTTAAAAAAATTAATGATTGCAGCATATATGTTCGTATTGGAGGGAAAAAAGAATACAAGAAAAGAATAAGAATACAGAAACAAAGATAAGAGTAGAAATAAATTAGAAAACAGAACATACAATAACACCAAAAGCTGGTTCCTTCTCTCTTTCCTTTATTCGTTGATTCAACATTCCTGGGGCACCTCTGAGCGCCAGGCCCTGTGCTGTGAGAGTTTCTGCCCCCAGGCCCGGGCAGGAGAGAGAGACACATGAGCATAGAAAAAAGGGCAAGAGGAGAGGTTGGCCAGGGAAGCATATGCAGGAGGGAGCAGCCTGCACCATCGAGGGTCCCCCATACTGAGGGTCACCTGTACTGTTGTCACCCACACTGAGGGGGTTACCTGCACCATCAAGGGCCACCATACTGAGAGTCACCTGTGTTGTGGAGTGTCACCCACAATATCAGTTGTTACCAAGTCAGAGAAGACAGGACAGAGCCTTGTTTGGGACCGTCATTGGGTCTTTGATGGGAAAGTCCCCCACGTAGAGTTCTGGAGACACGGAAGAGAGAATAGTGGGAAACTGCACCTGGAGATACTCAGAGCAAAAGTAAAATAAAGCTAAAACTGGTACCAGCTGGGGTAGCAGAAGGGCGTGGGTTAGGGTGGGGTTTTGTTCGTTTACGCGAGAGCTTTGGAGAGTTAACAGCTGATAGAGGGAGGTCCCTGCTGGGTCTGCCGTGAACCAGCTCTGTGTTTGCCCCGACAGGACAGGATAGGATGGAGAAGAAAGAGGGTAGTGGAGAGCACCCACCGCAGAGCCTTTGGCTTGACTGTCAGTGAGTCACGGAGGGGGAGGTGAATAAGAGGGCGGGTCTGGGCCCAGCCCAGGTGATGGCAGCACCAACCTCAGCAGCGTCTCTGTGTGGTCAGCGGAGAGCACAGAGGTCCCAGGTACCTTCCATCGTGAGAGAGAAGGAGCTCATATGGGGCTGAGGCTGCCAGGTAAGGAGAACTGAGGGTATCCCTGTGGCTGCCGAGGTGAGAAGGGACAGGCAGAGTCATGACCAGAGCATGGGGGGTGGTCTGGTTACCGGCTTTGAGCAGATGGAGCTAAAGTCACTTCCTCCGAGGATGTCCAAGGCAGTAGCTGGGATGCGAAGGCCCCAGGCAGGACAGAAACCTACCAAAGCTGCCGGGCTTGGAAAGCCTTGGGCTGCAATATTCCAGGTGGCCACAAGATGGCGATGGCACGCTGCGTCTGTCTCCATTCTGGAGAACTGTTTCAAAAATTGATTGCATCTGTTGAAACTTTGTCTCATTTTTAAAAGTACACATGTAGAACATTTATGTGGAGTAAATAAAGTGAGTCTGTACGTTTGCTTGTCCTGGGTCAGGGCCAGGCACTCAGCTGCACTTGAGCTGAAGTGTCAGGCTGTGCAGAGCCAGGCTGAGAGCCTCCTCTGGGGCAGCCTTGTAACTCGGAGACCCTCTGGGCATCTCTCCCTATACACAACATCTATGTTTCTGGAAAACAAATCTTGTGTAAATCCCATCATTATAAAGAATCTTGGGGCAGTCACTGTTTAAAGGAACAGTATAAATAGTTCTAAAGGTGACTTCCCTATTACTTGATCTCCTGTGTCAATTCTCAGGCTGACCACCTTGGACTTGAAGAGAAGGCTTGCTGTGGGCATCCAGTGCCCACACCAGGTTAAATTCCCACCAGAGCATCCCAGCCCCCAATCCTCAGCACTAGGCCTGTTGACCCTAGCAAGGCCAAGCCAGGCCCAGCGCCAGGCAGGGCTCGAGACAGGCCTGACCAGGGGTGACCCAAGGACACCGGGCCAGCCTGGAAGCTGCTGGGGTGGGAGTGGTGAGGGCTGGGCGATCTGGAACACATCAAGAAAGCTGAGCCCAAAAAGAACCAGAACAAGGTCTGATGAGGGTTTGGAACCATTTGGGGTTCTCTAGGAAATGGATTAAACCAAAGTGGACCCACTCCCAGGCTCACACCACCCCAGCCTCTCCTCCAGGGTCGAACCCTGACCACAGGAATTTATCCCTTGACTAGGAGTCCCCGGGATCAAAATTTGGAGCTTCCAAAACATTGTTTTTTTCCTTTGGCTATTTTCAATGTCTGCCCAGAGCTGAGCCTCAGTATCATACATTTACTCAAGTTGAGAAATTAAGTTTCAGGATTCCAATTTCATAATACAAACCATTGCCCGTTTTCCTCCTTTCTGTAAATCTACCATTCTGAAAAGGGTGTTGACTTAATTTGACAACTAACAGTAATTCAGGTCTGCTTTGTAAATATCCTTATGTCTCCTGCCAAATCCCACAAAAGCTCGTTGCCTTTTTTGTGGGATTGGAACAAGAAAAAGCTGCACAGAGAAAACATTTCTGTGTATGTTGCACATCTTGTTATTGCTTAATGGCTCTTGAGTTTTTTGATGTTCTTGTAAGGATTAAAACAGAAAATAAGGCAATCCTCCTTGAAAAACGGGTAAGTTTTCTTTGTCAGATAAGAGAGTTATGTAACCCAGCATGTTTTTGCTTTTTGCCTTGGCTTCCAGGAAGCTCAGAGTTAAATTTAATGATCAGTCTTATCATTGTCAGTCCTGATGGCCTCCCGTTCTTTTACCATTGTCTTTTCAATCTTCTTTTATTATTTTGTGTGTTGGTGCGTGTTTTCTAATTCTAAGCTCCAATTCTCTTATGAAAGCTGGAAAGTCTGCTTCTGGGACTTATCCAATGGAAAGTTATCAATAAAAAATGATCCCCAAAGCAGGAGTTCATGTGGGACTCCTTAAAATTTGAGGGTGGGATGAAATGATTCAAGGACATTGTGCAGAGGTTGACAGCAACTGCCTACAAAGCAGGGTGAGAAAACCTGTTCTGCCTCTTCGTCCCAGCTCAAGCCTGGGCTGAGGCGTTGCCATGCTGTCTCCTGTATGGCAGGAGAGACGTCACCGTTCACCTTGAGAGAGTGTTGTTTTAATTTGGTTTATGAGACAACAGGCTTGAGAACAGCTCTGGCAAAATATTGTTGTTACGTAGGTAGCCGTGGCCGCAGAACACCCAGTTCTAGATTCCTGTGTGGATTCTGCCACTGACTTGAGAAAGTCACGGAACTTCTCTGGACTTTAAGTGGCCTCTTCATCAGGAAGGTGGGGGGCGGGGCCGGGGGGGATGGCAGGTGAGAAGGGTGACGTGGACTTAGGTATTTATCCAGCCTCTAAATAAAGGATGGTTTTTACATTTAAAAACTAGGGAAGTTACAAAGGAAGTATATAAAAATGTCAACGTTTGTATGTTAGAAAAAAAATACAACTACTAGCAAAAAAAGGACAAAGGAACGATTTTAATAATAATCAAAGAAATGCATAATAAGCCAGTAACACAGATCTCCTTATTTTAATCAAAGAAATAAGAAAAACAATTTCTTTTAATGCACAATGCTGGCAGCAACATGGTGAAACTGACTTTCTCAACAATGCTCACAGGAGAAATTAATCTGACCCTTTTAGAAAGCCATTTGGAGAGCTGTGTGGAGAGTTTTTAGAGTGTTTGTAACTTTGGCCCAGAAATTGTACTTCTGGCGCTCTGTGCTATGAAAATAATCCACAGAATGGGAAAAACTCCTTGCAGAACGATGTTCATGATGAAACTGTTTGTATTCTTTAAAATGGAATCAATATAAATATCTGATAGCATAGATAACATGAAATGGAATATGACATATTTTTTAAATTAATGCTTCTGATGACTGTAGAACGTGGCAAATACTTGGTAAAGGAAGATATAAAATAGTATGTACACAATAATTACTACCATTTATATGTCTGAGATGGTAGTTTTATTTTTATATATGAGAATTGAAGAGAATTCAAGAAAATGCAACAGTGGTTGTGCTGGGTTAGCAAGAAAACGTTTTCTCCTCTTTCTGGAACCTCTGTTTTTCAAAATCGTAATGTCCTGTTACTTTTTTATGATGAAAAAAGGCATAGCTTTCTTTTTTTTTTTTTTTGTGGTACATGGGCCTCTCACTGCTGTGGCCTCTCCCGTTGCAGAGCACAGGCTCCGGACGCGCAGGCTCAGCGGCCATGGCTCACGGGCCTAGCCGCTCCACGGCATGTGGGATCTTCCCGGACCAGGGCACGAACCTGTGTTCCCTGCATCGGCAGGCGGACTCTCAACCACTGTGCCACCAGGGAAGCCCAAGGCATAGCTTTTTACTTTAAAGGAACATAAAAGAAAACAAAGCGATGGGTTAGATGTGTGCTTCCCAGGTTTTTCAATTCAGAGCAGTGAAATTAAGGAAAAAAACAGGGATGGGGGTCCAAGAGAAGATGACTATATTTTAATTTTGCCAGGTTAAGGACATCTAAAACTAATATCTCCTATCAATGTAATTTAATAATTAATAATGTAATAAAGGAAAGGCCATTTTATTTTCATATTTTTAAAAATTTTATTGGAGGAAAGGCCATTTTTAAAACCAGAAAGTAGGACAAATTTTGCTATCATGTCCCTATTTCCTCCTTTGGCTGAGGACCTGTGGACCCCTTGATGGCCGGCTCTGGCTCTTGGGTCAGATTTGGGGCCCTTCACCCTAGATGAACCAGGCCCCGGCTCTGACCCCCCAGCCACAGCTGCCCTAAAAGCTGCCCCTGGGCCTCCGGGGCAGTGGCCCCCACCTGGCAGCAACTGAGGTCTTGGTGCCATTTCCAGAATTTCAGAGGGCAGTGCTGGCTCTTCATTGGAAACTTCAGTTGGCAGTTATTTATACCTGTGATTAATAGAAACTAAGGCCCACTGGTTCCAAATACAGCACTCCTGATGGAGGACACCTGGTGAGGATGTGATCCCTGCTCTGGCAGACGAAACGCAGTTTCTCAGCTCCCCTTCTCTGCACCATGGTTGTCTGTCTATGAAATACACAGACAAATTGGGTAAAAATCATTCCCCCCTGGAATGTGGATAGCCCCACACCCTTTCCCTGGTGCCTGGAGAAGGAGAAGCCTCGCAGAGATACAGTGGGATCTCTACCATCTGGACACCACCTGCCCAGGAAAACTTAGGGAAGGTCACCTGGGAACATTGCCCTGTTCCCTCTGAGTGCCTGGTGGTTTGTGGATGAAGGGGAGCCGGTGGTGAAGGGCAGGCACTTACCCTGCCTTCCAGGAGGCCAAGGCCTCCCATGGAAGGGAGTCCAGATTTATCTTCTCCATGAAACCACCTGTGTCCTCCCCATGAAGTCTGTGATTCTTGAACCTAGCCATGCATCTGAACCAAGCACCAGGGGTGCTTTTCATAAAGCACAAAGACTGAGATTCTAAGGTCAGGAGTGAGGTCTGGCATTTTAAAAATGTGTCTGCAGGTGATTCCAATACCTAACAGACTTGAAAACAGCCACCTAAAGGTCTCGGTGAATGTTCAGAGGGGTCTGGTAGGTGTATGAATGAGGCCACAGCTGGGACTTTTATTTATTCATTTAATAATGTAACTGAGTACATTTTGCTCTATCCCAACCTGGTGGACACTCACCTCCGATTTTTAGGCCTCCAAGGTGCTCTCTGAGGGGGCCTCCATAACGTAATCCTCATGTAAAGGGAAGAACTGCCTCCTGATGGAACCGTTTTGTAAACCCAGCGCTGTAAGGTGGGGTCCACCTCCAGCCACTCACAGTTCTGGAATGCTTCCCGGGGAGGTGTGATTGAGCCCTGTCCTCCTCTCCCTGGCCTGCAGCCAGACATGTTTGTGTAGGGCAGATGCATCTGAGTGTGGTGTGTCACTCATCCTTTTTTCTGGCTATCAAAGGTGCAGATAATTAATAAGAAGCTGGATCTTAGCAACGTCCAGTCCAAGTGTGGCTCAAAGGATAATATCAAACACGTGCCAGGAGGCGGCAGTGTGAGTACTGTCACACTATCCCTGCGCCGAGCTGCGGTTCCGGGTTTGAGAAGTGGCATGAGTTTGTACTTGCATATTGCATAGAATAAACCATTCTCAGGCTCGGAGTCTATCCGGGTCCCCGGGTAAATGTAGCTCAGGCTCCCCACACCCGTGCCTACCGTTCCGGGAGGGGCGCCCCAGAGCTGCATGGGCGGAACGGGGAAGGTGACTGGTCCTCTCTCCGACCTGTTCCTGGTGGCTGGGTCCTCACAGCATAAGCCCCATCTTCGACCCCGCTCACTGGGAGCCCCGCAGCCCGTTTGAGTTTGGGCTGAAGGTGGCAGCACCTAAGACTGCTCCGTCACCTGGGCAGGTTCACTTTAAGGGGCTCCACTGGGGACAGCTGGCCCGCTTGTTCCGACGAGCCGACACAAAGGTCTTTACCATCCTACGTCAGAGCAAGCAGAGGCCAGGCTCTGCTCGCCCCTGACTTCTTTTGCAAGGGATGAGCTGATTCTTAAGCCTCTCGGCTCACGTTTGAAAACAGCTCCAGGACCCCCTGGCAGAAGCTCCAGATGCGAAAGAGCCCAACAAAAAATGCACCAGGGACCTGCCCACAACCGAGGGTGGACAGAAATGCTGCTTTGAGCCCTTTTAAATTTGGCCTCCTCCAGATGTCCCTGCGGACTCCCTGCGTCCCCAGTGGATGTGTCCCTGAGATTTGGGGCTGGCATCCTCATTCTCGCCTGCCCACTTGGCCGGCTCTGCTGTTATCCTCCAAGTTCACAGACAAATGGGTGCAAACTCGGCATCCTGAGGCTCAGCCCCCCTTCTCCACAGCCTCCCTCGCTCCCCCAGCCTTCTTGGTCAGCTGTAGGCAAATGTTTAAACACGGCGGGGAACGGGATGTTCGAGACCCTTTGAGGTCCACCCGTGGGGAGGAGGATGGTTTCTGAGAGCAGGCATCTGGCCTCTGGCTGGCAGTGCCGGCGTGACAGTGGGAGCCCCCGGGGTGGGGGAGCCTCTCTCTCCAGAAAGTGCCCAGCCTGGGCCCGCATATCTGCGTCCAGACCTGGGGGTTTATTCTTGCAATGCGCTGCTGCCTCTTGCCCTGAGCGCGGGTCCTGGCTCTGCCACTGACGAGGCTGCTGCATGGCGCTTCACTCACGCTTCCTCACCAGTGTCTGCTCAGTATCTCCGCTGTGCCCCCGGTCCCTGCTCTCCTATCCCACTGCCACCTCGTCTTCCGCCAAGAGAAGGGCTGGGGACCACCCCAGGCTGTGATCGTGGGCTCCCAGTGACGTTGCTGTTTTAGCTTTGACTCGGGCTCTCTGGCTTCCCTGCAGGTGGCAGGCTCTGGCCAGAGAAGGAAAGACATGTGCTTTCCGGTTTAACTCGCGTCTGGTGTGTCTGGTCAGCTGGTGGGAGCTTGTGCTGCTGGGGCCGAGGGGTGGGGTCCAGTGGCTGCAGTCAGCGCCCCGCTCCTTCAGGCGGAAGGTGGGGGCGGGGGTACATTCCCTCTGCAGCTGGCGGTACCCAGGACATCAAGGGACTTCCTCAGGGGCACCTCCCCTCCCCCCTGCACTCTCTGCCAGCTGGTGGGCTAGCCTGTGACCACGGCAGAGAGCCACAGGATGTCCCGGGCTGGCCCCGAGTGCTGTCCTTGGCCTGTGGCCACTGCAGTAGGAGCTGCCGCAGAGAGCTCTTCTCCTGGTGAAAGGTTAGGGGGTGACAAGCCCCAGCACAATGTCAGCCTCAGGCGTTTTGGGGACGGTGGACCCTTGGCCTGGGCTCTGCCTCTGTTTGCTCCCTGCGCCTCTTCCCCTCAGCTGGGAGGTGACTCCCCAGCAGGCAGGCTCTGTTTCTTCTAGGGATTCTCCCTGCCTCCTGGCTGGCTCCAGGATGCACTCCAGAGCCTGGCCCCCTTCCTCCCCCTCGCTGGCCTCCAGTCTGCCTGACCCCCCCTCCCTCCCT
>NW_006784347.1:394179-394950 GCF_000442215.2 Lipotes vexillifer
CCCTCCCTTCCCCCTCCCCATTCCTTTCCCCTCCCTGCCAATCCAGGCTCTCCCTTCTTCACAGCTCCACCCTCCCTTCTCCCCCACTGGTTACTGCATCCAGGCTGAAGGGAAGAGAAGGAAGCCTGTACACACCAGCCTTCACTTTTATCTCCCTCATAAAGGGAAGGAGGGGGGAGTTCCCATAGCCCTGCCCCACCCCACCCCCAGGGCCCGTCGTGTTCAGAATCCATCGTTAACTCACCAACGCCCACAGGTGCGGCTCTCCACACCTCCCTCCATGCACCCACGCACACAGGCCACGTCCACCTGTCAGCCTGAATCAGCTCCATCAGTAATCGGCAGACGCCAGTATGATTTTGATTAGCGTAATTTGGGATTGTTCCAGATGATTTAGACCTAAGTAAAAATTCCTTTTTTTCTGATGTCCTTGTTAACCCCGTTCTCAGGCACGAGGCCGTCTCTCTCCTCGTGACTCCAGGGCAGGGAGCAGGGGCCAACTGTCTCCACGGCAATGGGCCTCCTGTACCCTCAGGTGACCTCACATGAGGGAAGTGTCACCCAGGGACCATCAGGGACCCCTCACAGCCATGGCTTTGTAGAGACTTCCTCTAGGAGACCCCTCTGCTAATGCTGGGTCCCCGTGGGTTTCTCCTCGGGGGGGCTGAGATCAGCAGGCGGCTGGGGGATGGCTGTGTGGCCTGGCCACAAGCTGGACCCTCAGGCTGGCTCTGAGCCCTGAGGCCCTTAGGCCTCCCCTACGTGTGTCTG